>NW_017804609.1:109551-224083 GCF_001625305.1 Branchiostoma belcheri | reverse complement strand
TTTCTGCTTATAGATAAACATAATGACATGGAATTACCTGTGAGATCTTGTTATCAAGTTTTGCAGGTTGCCTCAAATTGCTACAGCTGTCTGGTAATAACTGCCTAGCTCTAACTGCATACAAAATGATTTCACACATCTTCATCTAGCAGAACATAACATTTCATCTACTACAGATAACTGTAGTCTGGCCTAGACTGCTGGAACTGGGTAATTTTTAAAAGTATTTCACACACATTCATCTGGGTGAAGTTTCATACTGTAATTTCCTTTACGTTTGAGCAGTTGAGTCTTGTGCCAACAGTTTGGCTTCTTTACTTTGCTCTTGAAAGAAGTACAATAAATTTAGTAGTGTTACACAAGGCTATACAGTCTAATGCATCATAAAGGGCAAGGCTTGAAATTCCACCTGCACATACAGGTTAGTGCAGGTACAATTGCAGCTGAGCAGGTATTTCTGATGTGTACCTGCACCTAACCTGTGTGAACCATACCTCAAAATTCTGAGTGGTTCAGGTGAAATTTGTCTACTGCAGGTAATCTTCAGTGTCACCTGTACCAGTGCAGGTATGCAGGTACAAACAAGTGTGATGACTACAAAGTTCTAACAAGGAGCGCGAAACCTTCTCTCCGTGGCAAAAACTCCCTCGGCAGCAAATCGTCCCTTGCGGCCGCATATTACTCGCGTCGCTCAGAGAAAAAATAACGCCGACCCCCCCACAAAACTGCGAGGGAGGCTAACAAAGTTCAACTGTAAACTTAAAACCACTGCACATATTTCATATTCTACAGTATATGTTCAAGTTGTTAATGCTATTCGTCACAGGAGCTCATCTCTACATGGGGAATTAATGATGGCGAATCGTGTGGGTGGTGAGCAATGGAACGTGAGGGAAACAGTCAGGCACAAAATCATTTTCATGCATTATTACATGTTAGTACGGGTGACATGAGGAATGGCGCCGAGCTTCGTTAAATCAGCTTTAAACGACCTCACGAAAATTACAGGAGTTCTGATAACGACAGATAAACAGGTGTGAAGGGTGATTCATCATGTGGAGTTTGCAATTATTTCATCATTGTGGAGCTATTAAGTCTCGCAGCCTGCATCAAATTAACTGTCATAAAAATACTAAAGGATGGCTTCCTTGCCTAGAGCTGATTGCATAATGTAATAATTATTAATGCATATTTTGTTTGTCAGTTTGAGGTGCCACAGCTTTTAAGTACATATATGATTTACTGGGTGTTCTACACAGAAGGACTTGTTGCTGTCGGGATAATTTTGAACACTTAGAATCACAAGTTACATTGTAATTCTAAAAATTTTCCATGAAATTAGAAAGTTTTTTGGGGGACTTGTAGCTTTTCGAAATCATGATTGCATGTATTAAATGTGCACCTCTACCCTTTTAAAATAATGCACTGGGCCTATTGCTACTATATGTAAATAATCAAGAAACCTGATGATGTCATTCAGACAGCATAAAATCTTTTTGCTATCATCTATCCACTGCGACACTAGAAAAAAATTAATATATTAATAATATGTATTTACTAACAGCAAGTGTAAGTTAACTATGGAACTTAGCTTAAAGCACAGTGGAATCAACCTTTCCCCGTCTACCACAAAATTAAGCTCCAATAAAAGTAAATGAATAGTTTCATCAGGTTGGTAAGTCACTGAATAAAGAGAATTTCTTTATATGGCCACCCAAACGTCGGCTGAATAAACCTTGTGGTTGTGTAAAAAGAATCTGTTTATTTGAATGAATTTACAGTGTTCACCAGGTATGTCTGAATCTACTCTGAGTACAGACAGAACTAAACTGTTATGCTTGTTAATAGTTTGTGCAAGTCTAATTGAAGTAAAGTTGTTTTAGCCCAACTGTAAAGTAAAATATAAGTCCCTATTAAAGTACAAAATATGTAAAAGAATTAACAGTGTTCACAAGATATGACTGTGACTACTCTGAGTGCAGACTGAAGTAGACTGTAAGTTATGCTTGTTAGTGGTTTGTGCAGTTCTAATTGAGGTACAGATGGCTGAGTTGTTTTAGCCCAACTGTAAAGTAAAATGAATATGCCATACTTTCCCCTCCTTATCACAATATTAAGTTCTTATCAATGCAGATGAATTTACAGTTTTCACAAGATATCCCTGAGACTACTCTTGAGTGCAGAGACTGTTGTGTTTGTTAATGGTTTGTGCAGTTCTAATTGAGGTACAGATGGTTGAATTGTTTCAGCCCAACTGTAAAGTATTGAATATACTTAGTACATGCCAAACTTTCCTCTCCTATCACAATATCAAGTCCCCTTAAAAATTTTACAGTATTCACAAGGTATGTCTGAAACTATGTATCTGTCTGTATCTGTATCTGTATAGCTGGTATAACCGCCTTTCGGCGTAACACACCAGCTATGTATGAGTGCAGACTGAACTATAGACTGTTTATAATGCTTGTTAATGGTTTGTGCAGTACTGTTCTAACATTGAAGTAAAGATGGTTGAGTTGTTTTAGCCCAACTGTGAAGAACCGCTCATCCACCCTTTGCACACGGGGTTGTTGTGGAAGAGACCTGACTGAAAATTTCATCTCGGCGAATCATCAGTGATCTCTCATGCACGGCGGAGAGCCTCCCGTGGAATTGGTGCTTGATGATGAATCTGGATGCCTCGTCGTCGTTTGTTGATGATTAAGTCTCCCCTTGTCGCCCATCCGCGGCTACATGCATCACTTCCTTCCAATTACGGGAGAAATGTTGTACGCGCAATTTCGCTTTTCCACATCTTCACAATTTTCCTTTTCATTTTCTACAGCGTAACGAGCTGCTTATGTGCAATTTTGTTAGTGCATGATGAGGCCGGGGCTTGGAATTATGAAATAAATTGATAATGATTTTTAAATGATTGGGAAGATCATAACTGGTGGTCATTAGCATAGATTTGAATCTTTTATTCATTATGTAATATACTCCACACAAGAAGTTTTAACCTTTATTTATTATCAATGTTATTTATTGATACATGTATATAATGTTACATGTCATTGGACATCTTTTTCAACCATTTACAGTGATGCCATATTCATTACGTAATATACTCCACACAAAAGGTTTGGACCTCTGTTGATATGTTAATATATGTGTGATATATAATATTATGCTTCTACAAAGCTTTGTATCTACAATCTACAGTGATACCATATTTGTTATGATTCTGCATTCAAAGGTTGAGCACCAGACCTGATTTATAATCTAGGTGCATCACGAAATAAAATAAAATGCCCTTGTCTGACCTTGGCAGGGAATTTTTGCCCTTGATTTGGCAGCCGACCTATGACCTCAGTAATGGTGCCATTGCATAAAAGCTCAATCATAACAAATAAGGTTCTGTTTTTAATTAATAAAATAGAAGCTTACCAATAAGTGTGGTATTAATAATGATTTAAAATCAACATCCATATCATGATCAAGGGAATGTTTGGCATTTTTTAAGTCTACACACAAAGATACAAACTAATTAAAATTATGGTAAAATATATCACTCATAATTATAATTAAATGCCTCAAAACAATACAACAAACTAATGAAGTACATAAAACAAGTCAAATAAATGTAACAAATGAAGTAAACAATGTAGATAACGAGATTCACATATCAAAGCTTATATAACATAGAAATATATTTCACCGAAATCAAGTTTCAGAAAATATAAATTATTATTACTCTTTCATACCTGAACCTCTAGACCTAACCTTCACAATGCCTTTCAAATCTTGTAACACAGATATTGGAAATATTGTATTTCAACATGATGATACATGTGTAGCTAACATTGTAGCAATGCAGGTCACCAGTGTGTCAAAAAACAATTCCCTTCCCACTATATTGGATTGTGGTCTTGTATTGGGAAATGGTGAGGGGAACGGACTTGAAGCTTTGTCGATTTTAACAGTGTCTGATATTAGCTGAGTTGGAGAATATGGATTATGTTGAGCAGAGGGTGACGGAGTCCTGTAGAGGGAGAGGATCTGTTGTCATGCCAGTTTACACACTATTATACACATAATTACTGGTTTCTTTGATTTTTCTCATCATAACAAGAACCTCAAATGGTGTAAACTTTGGTCGACCAAACAAGAAATGACTGGAAGCCATTTTGATACTAAAAAATGTTGCTGTGCTTTGTATTACCGGTACTTAAAACATTTAGAGTAGCTGTTTTAGAATTTTGATAATTATAGGATTTTGTAATACTTTGTACTACACAGAAAAAATTTTGTCATTCTGTAACTATGCTATATCATTTTAAAGAGTTACTATCCATTTGCCAGCCAAGACTAAGGTTGCAGAAAATATGTTAGACATTTGTGAACTATATACTGAACCAAGGAGGTCCAAGGAGAGAAAAGCCATTGGTGACATCTGTTCCCGCCTGACAGTTACCCATTTTAATCAGCCCTTAATTTTTCCACTTGGTTTTAGAATCAGTTTCAGCCCAAATTGAATAATGAAGCAGTAATTAATGGCTACTCTGCACCGCGCTGTGGAGATTGGCATCGATTCCCGAAGCCGAGGTAATGGCTTTTGAGCACGGGAAGATGAAGGTTTGGGTCGCAGGCATAGATAGACAGACAGGACCAACTCTGATCAGGACTCCAAATTTTCTTCCAAATCATTCTATTTTTTTTATTGCATATAATGACATATACCTTAAAAAATTTGGTAGATTTTCACTCTGTGTCTTTTCAAAGCTAAAATCTGTCTATATCACTGAATGTACACTAGTTATAAGGCCAATCCATTATTTTAGAGTCATGTAGAACTCCTTTCAAGACAAATTTTGCACATTTTCTAGATTGACTGTTACCTGGCCTATGAAGTTGTCAGAAAAATAATAAAATCATTGTTGTAGTACTTTTCTTCAGAAATGAAACATAATTAGTTTTTGCTGACATTCTACTTATTTCATTTTATACGGTGCACCCAAAAAATTTGTTGTGGACCCAAATTTTTTCAGGTTGGGTGCACCAGTGCACCTGTTCCTAAAAATGAATTTCGAGCCCTGGGTCGCATGCATGGACCGCCCAGACCTACTCCCATGCATTAGGCAGATGAAATCTTTAACGTTTGCACTGAGTGCATTGAACTTGGCCATTTGCTGCAGCATATGGAGAATTTATAGCAGAAATATGACAAGTGCATCTGGGAAAACGGAGCAATAAAACATGTGGGATCAGAGGATTTCTCACTGTGGCAAGATACGGCTTACTGTAAATGCATTTGTTGGACTGGGGTTTAGGTCTGGGTTTTTGCCATTTATTTTACGACATACAAACTTCATAGTAAGGATAACATCATTTTAAATAATCTGAATCTCATGCAATTGGAGATTAATCAAAATTTATCTATACAAAAACATCATATTAAGGATAACATAAATTTGAGAATTTCCTGAATCTCATGCAATTTAGAGAAAGATCAGATTTATGCTTTAGGATTTTATGACAAAGCATAATTTGAATTAGATCATAATTTTGTTAAGCAATTCGCAATATTTTGAAATGTTGATGTTTGCTGACAGTTTACTATGTTAGATATGGATGATTATCATAACATTATTATCATCTTCTAGGTAATTTTATATGACATGACACTGCTCCTTGTTAAACAAGCTGCTGAATTGCACATTTCAGGCATAGGAAACATAATATTGTCTAATTAGAAAATACAAGTGAATTAGAAATATTAACTATTCAAAATAACTATCATTAAGAACTATCAACTTGCAAGATTTGAAACTTCAAAACATGAAACATGGTACAATGGGTACAATTTCCTGGGTACAATGAACCTGTAAACACTCTACATAATGTCTGACAGTGTCTTCTTTGTCACGACCAGTAGAAGAGTAGCTCAACTGTTTACTGAGTTGCTAAACTAGTTCCAGATCACTTTCACTCTCAGTAACATATTGATGTACAGCCCACAGCTTAGTGAAGGTGAAAGTTTCCAGGTTGTTCTGAAGATCAAGTGCATTGTATTCCCGATGTGAGGTTGCGGCTGAGTGCATCACCATGGTTACACATGTCATCTCTGCAACAAAAAGAGCTGCAAAGCCTGCAGAAGGTGAACACTTTCAGGTCGCTGTAAAGAGCAGCACATCGTGTAGCTGACACTGCCGAAGATTGGCCACACCAAGTTAATTTGTTGCTTCTCGGATTCGCGCTGTCCATTTTTTTCCAGTTTGCAAAAAAAAAAAAACAATTTGGGGGGTTCTGAAATCTAAATTAACTGCAAAATGCTCAATGAAAGACATATTTTGTCCCCAACGGTTGAAGAAAGTCCTTTTCTTCCTAGTTCTTAAAGTTTTTCAATGTAACAATGCAATTTTGTTTCATTAAAAGTTCAAAATCTATTGTTTTAATCATAAACCAGCCTGGTATGTTCACTTCATGGCTCATATTGTAACATTTCCTGCTAACATGGGGTGCGTTGGCCTGTTTTTTTTTAATTTCGCCCTGTCCCTTCATATTTTTTCTGAAAAAATCAGAGAAACAACAAGTTAAGTCGGTGTGGCCTAAAGAGCAGCACGTCGTGTATCTGACACTGTTGAAGGTTAGACGAGTTCCGCGTGTGATTTATCCGACCTTCTGGCCCGAGATCCCATCACGGCCGTCGTTTTCTCTGTCCTTTTCTGGCTGTCGGTTTGATGGATTCCAAGTTCAAGGTTGTTGGGACGTTAGCTGAACCAGTAACACTTCCGCGGGATGCAGAATGCTCGTCTCAAGTCTGGTGTGAAGCCCTGATTTATTGGAACGAGATGCTCTTTAAACTGAAAATGTCATTGTCGTAAATTTGAAGTCTTCAACAAGTTGCTGTGTTTTAATGTGCAGAGCTCAGGTGCACTGGTGCGACTTTAAGCTGAAATGTTTGGTTCACAGAAAGATTTTGATGCACAACACAAAATGACTTGTTAAGTATCAGACACATAATTATGTCAACTCTGTTTCAAGTTTTGATAATATGTAGAATAGAATTGCATTCAATTTGTTAAATGTCATTTTGAATTCTTGATCATTGTAAACAAAATTTTGATACTAGCACTCAATAATCCTAATCAGCAAAAGTAATGATTTTACTTTACTACAAATTCGTAATTTTGGATGTACTGTGATGTAGAGCAGATTTGTGATTTTGGATAGATGCCATCTGAAATGTTTTGCTTCATGTCCAGCCCTAAAATTTATCCTCTGTAAATGCGATCCCATCTTCTAACATATGCCCCCTATGCTATCTTATAGCCCCATAATTTACACATCAGCTACATGTACTAAAAGAACACATTGTCTATGAATGAGGGTTACCTATCTTTCCCCAGGAGAATGGCTCCCCCCTTTGTGGCCTTGTCCATATCTCATCTCTCCTCGCTCCTGTGTGTCAGAAGAATGGCAGAAAGGCCCATTCTTTCCCCGGTAGTTAGGCCGGATTGCGCCGGCTGTGTGCGGTAGATCTGGTCCTTTGTAACCGCGTCGGCCAAAGCCGGTCCAGACAGGTTGATTTGTGGGCACCCAGTAATGCTCGCTAACAACTTGCCAGGAGGCCATACAGATAACACACTATAAATATCAGCCGGCAAACACACAGAGAGCCAGCCATAGATACTGCCTCTCCTTTCACAATCCTTGTCAGTATCTGTACAGATGGAGATGAGGCTATCACTCATGCGGGTACAGAAGTCTCGGCGTGGAAAGTTTTCAGTCACAAAAGTCGCCCGCTGGCTGGGGAACATGTTCAGGGCTAATAAATGTCTACAGGCTCACAAAGGAGAAAAATGGCATCTCTGACAAAAGAGTAGCGTATAAGTAAGATGCAGAGGATCAATCATGTATATGTGTGAACAGTGTCTAATAGTAGACATAAATAATACCAGTTACTTTCTTGTCGTGAGAAAGAACTCAACTGACAATTGAGATGCGTACGTGCGTGAATAAACGTGGCATGATCATCCCAGGAGCCTGTTTGAATAGGGAAGATGTGCAATGATGAATTTGATGTCATGTTACGATGACGTGTGCTAGAAATGTCATCTACACTAGAAGGTCACAACAAGGCGTAAATGTTGGGCCTCGTTTATGCCTGGCTTTTACGAAGTTCATTTAAATAATTTGCCAACTGGAAAATTCGTAAAGCCAAAGTGATTTAGCCAAAGTTGATTTAGCCTTTCAGTTATGGCCTGTTTAATAGCATTAAAATTCTAGACGTACCCTTTACTAAAAATGTTTATAGATCATCTAAATAATTTGCCACCAGGAAGAGTCATAAAGCTGAAGTGTTGTTGATTCAGCCTTTTAGTTATGGCCTGTTTAGTAGCATTAAAATTCCAGACATACTCTTTACTGAAAGTGTTTCTAGTTCATTTAAATATTTTGCTAACAGGAGGAATCATAAAACCAAAGTGTTGTCGATTCAGCCTTTCTGTTATGGCCTGTTAGCATTAAAATTCTAGACGTACTCTTTACTAAGAATGTTTATAGTTCATTTAAATAATTTGCCACCAGGAAGAATCGTAAAATTAATGTAAAATGTTGTTGATATAGCCTTTCAGTTATGGCGTGTTTAATAGCATTAGGATTCAAGACGTACCCTTTATTGAAAATGTTTCTAGTTCATTTAAATAATTTGCCACCAGGAAGCTTCAAAGAATCGTAAATGTGAAATGTTGTTGATAATAGCCTTTCAGTTATGGCCTGTTAAATAGCATTAAAATTCAAGACATACCCTTTACTAAAAATGTTTATAGGAGCTTTATGAGTGCCACCTTGAGCGCATCTTGCGAACACCCCCTTCAGCTGCAACACTTGAGATTATTGCAAAGTGTCAGTCTGCAGAACTCATCAGAAAAGCTCATAAACCACTTGGTATTGATCCACCAGAGGACACTGTCAGAGGGCTTAGCATTACCTGTGCAGGAATTGAAAACAGTCAGTACTGTAAAACCTGAAATATTTGCGGTACCAGTATCTTTTAATAGGAGGCAAAAATCTGAAGGTTCTGGGTTCAAATCCCTGGTATGCCCCCATGAAAAGGCACTTAACACCTATATCCTTACTTAAAAAAAGGTGAAAATGAGTACCTAGCTTTGGATAGGGATGTTGTCTTGGGTAGAATATTCATCAGGAGGTCCTGTGTTTGAGGAGTGCCATTTAAGATCCCACCATGTTTATAAAAAAGAATAGGGTCTTCCCGATGTGAGTGGTTCAAACTTTACTGTCTAGTCTCTGGGTTGACATCTTGATATCTTGAAAAGGTGATAGTCACTTGTTATGTGTTTGTATCTTAATTTGAAGATTAACAAAATCTAAAACTCCTGCACTCAAGTACCTCTTCAAAGTCAGCACCAAGGACAGATGCCATTGTTTTGGTGAGGTTCAGGCAATGACATATTGAAATATCAATCTGAAAATGAAGCGAAAAATCAGATTGTTGCTAAATAAATATGGTGATAAATTGGAAATAAGGAAAACTGATAATTTAGGCTCATTGGGGGCATTCTCAGTCTCTTAATCGTCTCAATTTCCAAAGCCAGACCCAGACTGTTATCCTGCGGCACAAACTGCACATTAAGGATGACATCTGTGCACACATTGATTCTGGCCTGCGTCCCAAAACACAAACTCCCAGTCTGACAAATGGGAAATAATATTTGACACTTTAAGCAGCTAGTAACGTCTGCTTTAAATTGGGAAGTTGCTAAGAGCCTTTCATAAAACAAAATCAGATTAGTGAAGGTGACGTCTGCGTAATGTAACTAGGAGAACAGCTTCGAGGCATGACACACCAGTTCTGTGTTTTGGTATGCACATGCTGTTTCATTGCTGTGTAGGTTGTATTTTGAGCCCTGACGTCATATTGTCATGAAGTCATCAAGAAATTAGTAATTGAAAGCATCTGAATCATTAGTACTCTCACTTAGATACTACAATATATATCATAGACATGTTAAGTGTTTGTCTTTGCAGATTTGGGGTCTATATACATTGTATCAATCAATCAATCAATGAAATGGTGTTTTATTCATAAAAAACATGGACTTTGCAGCCAACGGCTGAATTATGTCCAGTTGTCCATCCAAATCTATTACACATTTATTTACATTTATTTACACAGGCATTAACACAAATATCACATCATTATTCACGACGTCTTTGACGTACTGTGTCTAAGACAAAAAGTGACTGTTCAATAGATGGATCATACACAGATAGATCATTGTAGGACAGCTATTCATGATTAGTTTGTATGCCCTTTTCATATAGAATTCCTTTGATATTAAATACAGTTCTTGTGGGGGTTGCATCACTTCGTTACGAAGTCTGCGTGCGCCGAGCAGAGCTGCCCTTACACGGGACGCGTTAGTCTCTAACGGGGGAAACATCAATTTCACACTGAAGGGTCAGAACTCCTGCGACAACGATGGAACCGCTATCCCTCATTCTCCCCGTCTCTCATCCCCCACTGAGCAGTAAGGCCTGGGGAAAAAATGTTGTGTTTCCTGACAAACCCTAGAAAATACCGCCGACCCTATCCCTTTTTTTTGGGGTGGACCCTTGCAACGGACACAAATTTTTTTAGCTGATCAACCTTTTCTAGCTCCATGATATGACACCTCAGTGATGAAACATTGTACAATTGGTTTTCCAACATTGACATTGAAACTAAGTGTCCTCAACATTAAAATTAAGTGTCCTCATGCAAGTTTTACTTGTTAAACTGATGTAATTGTATTAGTTGGATCACTATGTAGATATTGCCAAAGTCTAAAAGACAAGAAAGAAGAAAAAACATTATATATAATCCGTCCCTACCGGCCCTAATTTTTTCAGGACTGAAACAGGAAACAACGTTTTTTTCCTAGGTCCTACTGATTGATCTGACCCTTGCAGGGGTCCTCACGAAAAAGTCTACGGTCACCAGTTTTTTTCTAGGGTTTGTCAGTCAACAGGAAACACAACATTTTTCCCTAGGCCCAGTAGCTGGTGTGAGCAATGTGCAGACCTGAGCATAAATCCGGGTAATAAAATTTTCCGGCGCTGCGAGCCGTTCTTCTGGTACATAAATCGCTGGAAAGTTATCAAAGGAGGACAAAGCACCACCGTCCCAGGATAGTGCCAGGGTGGCACAGTGGAGCTCAAATAGTAGAAAGCGGGTACATAAATTTTCCTCTTCAGAGACTGTAGCGCTGCACTTCTGGGCCAAAGTTTCTTTTAATTCTATTTTTATTTTGCAAACTATGGCTCTTTGAATAAACTGGTTATTAATAGTATCAGTAGTTGTAGAGTTCAAGCTTTGTTCCAGCACAAGAAAGGAACTCACCATAAATTTGATATGGTTAAATCTGAATATGGTTATTATCAAGTTTCTCTTTTGCCCAGGTTACAATATATTCCTGGCTTATTTAGAATGTGCAAGACTTTGTTTAATGACAAGTATTATACCAATAATTTTGATTGAATACAAAATAGCAGAGGGAGCGAAAAATCAATGTACTAACAAAATTTAGCTGTGAGGAAGGGAAAAATCAATTAAAAACTATCGTGTCCTCCTTATATGTAATCTGAAAATTTCTCTTAGATATGCTATGAAAAAACATTGAGCTGAGATAACTTGATTAATGGGTCAGAAGATGGAAGCATTGTTTTTGATATGTCTGTTTGCATATTTACTTTTGTTTCTGTAGTTACTTTAATAAGGTTAAATGAAATCTAGAACTGCTGAACCAAAGTAATTCTCCAAATCAGCACCAAGGACAGGTGTCATGGTTTTGGTGAGGTTAGGCAATGATACTTCACAGAGACATCTTTGACTTCTTGTCTTCTATTTCAACTGTCAAAAATTTACAACAAAAAAAATTGTACTTCAAAGAGGTATGATGTCTCTGACTAGTTGTTTTCTATTTGTTTAGGGATATGAGTTCTCTGACTTGTTATTTTGTGTTTTTCTAGGGAGCCAGTTTCTGTGTAGTGTGCTGATAGCTCCGGTGACTCTGACTTGTTGTTCTGTATCTATTCAGGGAGCCAGTTTCTGTGTAGTGTGCTGATATCTCTGACCTGTTGTTTTGTGTTTTTTAGGGAGCCAGTTTCTGTGTAGTGTGCTGATATCTCTGACCTGTTGTTTTGTGTTTTTTAGGGAGCCAGTTTCTGTGTAGTGTGCTGATAGCTCCGGTGAAGAATGAGAATGGTGACGTGGTCATGTACATCATCAACTATGAGGACATCACAGATGCACCCTTCCATAGCGACATGGGGCCGCCAGCCAATCACAGGACACCTTTTGGAGCATGTAAGCCAATCATTCTCTTCTTACATACATGTAGCTTTCAAATATGTGGGGCTGCCAGCCAATCACAGGACACCTTTTATTTGGATCTTGTTAGAGAATGATTCTCTTCTTACATGGGACAACAAAACAGATGATCATGATGATCATGATATTAAGTTTTCAAGCTGTTGCAACAAAAATCTTCATACATTACTGTAATAATATTTATGAAAGTCCAGTCAACCACTCTCCACAAAATAGAAGAAAAGATGGAATATAAAAAATGGCAATTGCTGAAATTTGCTAGACACCTATGATACATGTAGGTATTATAGTGCTTTGGTATTTCATGCTTATTTTCTTAAGGCTGTGTAGAAGCAGCTTTAAACGGCTATCAGGTTAGTAAGACTGGGGACAATCCATTCATGAGGCTAGTAAAGTAGCTTATCAACAAGCTAGCACAGTCAACATGCATGTACATGTAATATGGCTGGAACTATGGGGAAAACTGCTTAGTTAGTAATAGTTGCCATCGTTTCAATCAGCATTGCGTCAACAGACTGGATATGCCATGCAAAATAAATCAAGCAACTGGATAGAGTCAGACGTTTCTAGATAGTGTAACACACTATATTTCATCAATAAATGATGAGAATGAGTTCAAAGACAGTCTGTACTATCAGAGTGGATACGTCATGTAAAATGAATCATTGAAGTAACTGGATAGGTTCTCAGAAGAGTCAGACATTTCAGGCAGCATCCACTATTTTTCATCAGTGGCTGAGAATGAGTCTGAAAACAAGTGCAACCTGCATTTGAATTGATTACCAGTGAAAGTTGCACCAGATGTTTGAAATACCAATAATTGTATCAAATTAAAACATACAAAAGGTAAACTTATTTACAAACAAATTAGGCTTAACTTGGATGTTAAAACAGTTGTTACATGTACGTCAGACTTAAACTATGAGTGTTCGAATGAACCACTTTTTCTTCAATGTTTCAATCTCTCTCAAGCTTTATAACACCTTGCTGACAAACCTGTAGTTGTGTTGGTTTGGCCAGTGATGATGAGTGGTTGTTCTTGTGCACATCATCTATCACATCTGCTGTTAGTTTCCCAAACACAGTTAAAAACAAAAAGTGTTAGTTAGCATCTCTCTTGAGCTTTAGAACTTGTTAACATTTTGCTGAGAAACCCGTAGTTGAGTTGTTTTGGCCTGATGATGAGTGGTTGTCCTTGTGCACATCATCTATCACATCTGCTGTCAGTTTTCCAAACGCATTAAAAAACAAAAAGTGGCCAGTGTTTCTCAGTGTTAGGTGGCATCTCTCTTGAGCATTAAAACATGTTAACATTTTGCTGAGAAACCCGTAGTTGTGTTGTTTTGGCCTGATGATGAGTGGTTGTCCTTGTGCCCATCATCTATCACATCTGCCGTCAGTTTTCCAATCTCTGGTGGCCTTGGTGCCGGCTGTGTCGTGACTCGGCTGTGATGCAGAATTACGGCGTGACGGCAGAATTCATCTCCATGTAATACCTGAAATCACACCTTATAGCCAGACCTTCCAGCCTCAGACAGTTTCATAGTTCAGCAACAAGTATGTTGGCAGGACATACTGTGCCTGAGTGAAACCTGTAATGTATTGTGCATGGCACTTTGGCAGAATGCATTTTATATAATGGCAACATCCCATTTACAGTTTTCAGATACTGTGTCATAAATTTTAAAGATATTGTCTGATATCAGACAATATCTTTCAAGTAAGAAAATAGATGTAAGTGCCTTTCCCAAGGGTAAAAACTGTAGCCTGTTGGGATTCAAGACCAGAACATTCAGATTCTTCTTGATAAGTTGAGATGAAGTCATCTAGTTATAAACTTAATTTAAAAGAATATTATAACTTGTCTGTGTATGTCTAGAAAAGTCCAACAGAAGAAAAAAAAATCAAATCTGTGTTGTATAATTTTTGAATTAGATTTGCTATTTCCTGAATGTCAAGGTCACTCAAGGTCATCTTGTAACCTTCAGTTCTAAACTTTATGGCCTGACCTTTAAAACAGATGAGATTTTGCCCAGCATACCTGCACTGGGTAATACCCACCAGGTCTAAGTGAACAGAGTGACAGATTGCATGGTTGAGAAAAAATGGAGATTTACGCTCCGGATTGCTGCAGTGTTTTATTGGGAAGGGCGTTGTGTGAACGACTTTGTGAGTGGGGTTGACATCGGTTTGGTTGATGCATGCATTCTGAGAAAGGAATTGGCAGAGCAGGCCATTATTTCATGCATAAAGACACACATGGAGAGGCATGGATTAAGCTGGCCTAAAAGCAGGTGCAACATATTTTCAAGGCCGGAGAAGCAAAATTTAAGTACACAATCTTTTCTTTTTTAATCTTCAAGTACTATTTTTAAGTACTTTTTTAATCTTCAAGTACTATCACATTACAGTGTACATGTAGATGAAAGTTAGACATCCAGGTAATGAGGTGCAAAGAAAAACTGTTATTCAAGCAACTGGATATAGTTTTAAAATTCAAGGGGCAAGATTTTTAAATTTCCCAGGGGAGCAGCCCCCCCCCCCCAACCTGCAATGATTGTTGTATTTGTTGCTTGACATGATGTCAAACAAAATTGAGATGACAGAAAAAAACTCAGGCTGGCTAGAACTCTGATGTGACCCACAGAACAGACTTGCTCACAGTGGCCTTAAAGGCCTCAGATAAAAATGTTGAGTTTCCTGTTTCCCGACTGTCCCTAGAAAAAAAGAATGCAGACCCTATGCAGCAAGTTTAAACAGTTTAAACTTGCTGCATAATGACTTCAACCAACACAGATGAACTTTCAAGATAATGCAGACCCTAGCCTTTTTTGTGTGTGGACTCCTGCAAGGGAGATTATTTTGAGCTGACCAACCTTTTCTAGCTGACAACTGAGTGATGAAACATTGTATAATAGGTTTCCCAACATTGACATTGAAAATTTAAGTGCCCTCCTGCAAGTTTTACTCTGTTAAACTGTATTGTATAAGCTGGATCACAAGTTGGATCACTAGAGATTGCCAAAGTCTAATAAAAAAAGAAAAAAAAGATAATCCCTACCTACTGATCATAATTTTTTCAGGACTGAAACACAACATTTTTTCCCTAGGCTTCGTGTGATCCATCGAGTTTTCTTGCTGTGGCCTAACTAGATGTAGGCAGCTGAGAGTAGTCCGGGAGCGCGCGCCCGACGCCCTAATTTGTCTGGCCGGGTTCCAACGCGCCCATTTTCGGTATTGTTTTCCACTGACAGCTCTGCTGGCAGGTGTCCCAAATTTCCTCGGAAGACGCAGCTGTAAAATATGAAGCGATGTTGGAACGACTTATAGAGACGCATCTCATCTGTTTCTGGTACATCAATACACATTGTGATGTCTTTTATAGGCAAAAGAGGATGAGCTTTTGCTGTTTATGATAGACAGTACATCATAACTAGTACTAGTGTTACAGTAAAACTAATGGAAACCTACATAATGTACTAAATTGTGTTTCAGGTTTGTAGGAATTCGATTTTATGGTGATTTTGCACACAGCAATATACATTGTACAAATTGCTATGTCCTTTTGGCAAAAGAAGATGAGCTTACTGGCTATGATAGACATAATTTTTTGTGCACTGGTTCTGTCAGTTGTGCAGTACTGCGCACCAGTCTTAGCCAACATGTCAGACTCCAACATGCGCAAACTGCAAGTAGTGCAGAATAGGGCATGTAGACTATTACTGAAATGTACTCCTGATACACCTACCAGGCAGATGCATCTAGATCTTGGTTGGCCGACTGTGAGAGAGAGATTCTTGAAAAGCACTTTGGTCATGTTCTTTAAGATCCTCATGAGTCACGAACCACAAAATATTTACAACTCCCTTTTGCCTGTTCATGCATCTCACAGTCATAATACCAGATCTTCCGCACATAACTTTAGATTACCAATACCTAAGTCCAACAGCAGAAAACGCTCATTCCTGTATCGTGCAGTCGTGCTCTGGAACGATCTACCATCTGACGTTAAGACACTGTGCGATGTTATCAGTTTTAAGAAAGCCGTTTCAAACAGTAGTAGTGTCACCTGATCCTTGACCCTTGCTCGCCACTTTTAAATTGTTTATATCTATGTGTATTTATTGTTGATGTGGTGTACATGTATGTATGTAATGTATTTTTAAATGTTTCCACTATGTTGTAATTGCTATAATGTTTGAGCCTTGGAAGATTAGCCCTTCGGGGCTAAAAGGTTTCGAAATAAATGAAAATGAAATGAAATAATGTAGACAGTTACTGTATAAAACGGATGGAAACTTACTGAAAATGTTGTTTTAGATTTATAGGAATTTGATTTTGTGGTGTTTTTGCACACAGCAATATACAAATTGCAATCTTATTTTGGCAAAAGAAGATGAGCTTGCTTGCAACGATCGAAAGTGTATGATCAAAATGTAGACAGAGTAAAACAAATAGGAACATGAATTAACAGAAAATTTTATTCTACTGCTTCAAGTTGTTAGGCATTTGAAGTAGTGTTTTTGTATGCACTGCAATGTCTTTTTGGGAAAACTGGATCTGATTGCTATCTATGATATATTGTAGGCAGTTATGATGTTGAATTTGAATCTTTGTTTTCATAAAGTTTAACATAAAAATAATTTGTGTGCTGCAGTCAGTGTATTTTTTCCCTTTCAGTTTTAATACAAAATTAAGAGGGTTTATGAAGATTTTAAAGAGACTCCTGTGAGATTTTGAAAGAACTGCACTTATAGAACTGAAGAAAAATGCATCTACAGCAGAAAATAAGCTCAATATTTTACACCTGATAGCAGCAAAAACGTCAATATCATCTCAGACAACAGTCCTTAGCAAGACCAAAGCTGACAATAAATCCATGAAGCTAATACAGTCCAGCAGGATTGTAACTTATTTCTTTCTGTGCAGATATCGACAGAATGTGCCAAGTTAAAGGTCGCCTGTGATGGTGCCAAATTTAGCATGACCTAATTGAATACAGTCTATTGCTTTGCAGCATTTGAATTAATGATAAAATTACCCAATTCACATTGATGCAATGATTTTCTGAAACAAATTTGTTCAAGATTTGATAAGTTGAACGCACAGTTAAATAGATTTTAAGATGTACTGACTTACAAATAGATTTTACTAGTTTAAGAATTGCTTAAAAAATTGGCAGAATATGTTTATAATAATTTTGCACTGTATCTGCAAATTTTCAATGCAAACCTTCTTCTTGAAACATACCAGTATGAGCTGATAGGGTGTGGCAAATGTGAAACGAATGCTGAGAAGCCAGCTGTTGACATCATTTTGTGGTAATGATAATTATTCTTAGTAGACCATAACTTAAGAATAGTATGACTTTTATTTAACACTAATGGGTGTCCTAATAAATAAATAAACAAACAAGCAAGCAAGCAAACAAACAAGCAACCAGATGGGATTCAAACCCCTCACCCTAAGGTTCAGAGACCGCGTTGCTCCGCCCGCTTTATCGTGTCTTCTGAAGAGCTTCTGAATCATTGAGATCGATCCTCCTGTGGCAGCCGCATACATCAAGTGATTTAGATGTTGCCAATCGAGCCTGGATGTAATTGTTAGGTGCTAAAGACTGTCTCCTGCGACTCTGATCAAATCAGGCTCATTTAAGTCTGAGTCTCTTAAAGAGATACTGATGAAGCGAAGGTGGGGCAGGGTTGGGGTTTTTGTTAACTCTGATCATGATGATTTATTTTATCTTATTTTATTTCATTTTCACAAGGATGTATGGGCATTGGAATAGCAAGCACATAATGTTGTTCACCAAAATAGCGCATAGAAAAATCGGAAATCAATTTGAAATATGACATCCACTTGCAATGCAACACTTTTATTCACAACACAGCTTAGTATGATGGTTTCTTTCACTGACCTGCAACTGGACTCAAGTGTGCTCAATCATTAAAAAAATGCCCTTTTCTTAGTGCAGTACTAACATCATCTGCCAGTCAATTTCACTTCAATCTACTTTAACTTGTTGTACAAGAATCTGTAATGTCAAGGATGTATTGGAACACTGGAGACCTAATTAACTACAAACAGGACAGTGTATCAATCTCTTCCCTCCTGGAGAGCTGTACATGTCTTCATCTGTAGCCGGAGGATTCTTCTTCATTTACTGATGTTATTTTTAGTCTAGATGATACAAGATTGCTTTCGGGGTCGAAGTAATTACCCGAATATGTTAAATCCACTGGGGAAGGCTGTCTCATCAGCCTTTATATGGTACATGTGCAGGGTTGTGGCTTAATAAGCAGATTCATGGCTTGCATGGCATGGTGCACTGTGGGTAATACTTCAAAGTTTAAGACCATCTCTGTGAAAATGCTTCCCTCGGTGATTTAAAGTTTTCCGAGTGCTGAAAAATTTCCATAGTGTAAAAAAGTTTTGCTAGTGCAGAAAAGGTTCCACAGCAATGGAAAGTTTTGCCAATGCTGAAAAAAGTTTTTTAAGTGCTAAAATCCTCTCCTTGATGCAGAAACGTTTTCCTTGGTGTAGAAATAGTTTACTTCGCACTGAAATGCTTTCCTTGGAACTGAAATAATTTTCTCGGAAATGAAATGCATTCCCTGGCACTGACATGCTTTCCTTAGAACAGAAGTACTTTCCTTGGTACTGAAATGCTTTCCTTGGTACTGAAATGACTCTCTTTGGCTGAAAGAATCCATACTTCCTAAATTTGGAGTGGTGCAGAGCTAAAATTTGTCTGGCACAGGTAATTTTCACTTGATATGTCGGTGAAGGTTAGACATCCAGGCAATAAGATATGCCAAATAGCAGTTACTCTAGCAACTGGATATTTCTGGAAACAATCTTCAGATGCACCAGTGCAGGTATGCAGAAAAAAGAATTTCAAGCCCAGAGTATGTTTGGAAACAGTAATCTGCACATACAAGCCTGGAAGGTCAAGGAATGAGAAAGTAGAAGGATGACTGAGTATAATAGAAAGGAGTGTATTTCCCTTGATGATAAACTACCAACCATTACTCTAACATGCCTGCAGTATAGTCAGGGATGCAGGATAATGCACACATGTAGTATTGCATTATATACCCTTGTTGATAATATTTCATTTCAGGTAATACCCATGTGCAGTTTCATCAATATAGATAAAAGTCATAGTTGGGTTCAACTTTGCATCTCTTATCTCTGTGAAAGATTTAGATCCTTTTTGTGAAATTCTTGTTTTCTTATGATGAATTTGTTGCAGATTGTGCCTAATAAATTACAACACAAACTGCCATAAGGCAACTTTTTGATTCTCACCTCTCCAGAGTACTTGGGTACTATTTTCAATGTGTCTTGCTCCTTATTATTACTCAATGATTTTAATGGTCAATCTTTAAGTGCTGGAATGAATAAAATTACAAAAAGGTGTTGCTTGATACATAAAAATCAAAGCTCAAAGGAAGAACAAATTGAAATTGTAAACTGAGAAAACAAGTTTTCTGAACCCTGCCTAACAGATTCTTTGTCTCAAATTTTCCACAGTGAGTCCTGCAAAGCTGTCTGCACTGAGGAGGGACAAGAGGAAAGACAACATCCAGAACAAACTGTAAACTGAGAAAAAAATTTTTTAACCCTGTCTGACGAATCTTTTAAAAAATTTTCCCCAGTGAGTCCTGCAAAGTTTCGTTTGAAGCTGTCAGCCCTGAGGAGGGACAAGAGGAAAGATGACATCGAGAACCAACCGTTCGACGACCCCTTCCCACAATTCCCTCTGAGGCCGCTTCACCCTCCAAACGTCCTCTCCGTAAGGGACGAGCATCACGCTGCCACCCCTCCCACTCAGAGGTAAGGGTCTGCATGGGGGGATCCCAGAAATTCTTCGGTTAATTTATAAAATAGGAGGGCTGACAACGCTCAATGGTAAATTAGGTTGGGGAGCACTATGCTGCAAACCCTGCAAATCAGAGGTAAGGGCAGGAAGGAGGGTCTGCATGGGGGATCCCAACAACCCTTAACAGTAGATTCAGCCAGGCAGGTAATACAGTACCATGCTGTGACCCCTCCAACTCAGAAGATACCACGACTATATAATAATCACGTCTCTGTTTCAGGTCATATTCACGTATCTAAGGGTGACACCCTGTCTATAGTTTCCAAGTCTTGTGTCGGAAAAAATATCGCCTGAAAACTGTCCGAGATTTCCAGCCTGAAATTTTATATATCTTCATTGTTTTGCAGTTATGTTAAACTTTATATTTATGTCTTACATCTAAGGTAAATGAGCCTCCCTTTACTTTGATATTTGCTTTCCTTAGTCCCTCCCCGTGTCGTGAAGTGTTGTTCAGTGAGTGCCGTTTGCACCTGGTTTCACCCTCAGTAAGTTTGGAACAGAATTTTTATGTTGCTTTTCACTGCTTTTGTTTTCTGTTGCTTTGCTATTAACCCTTTTGATTTCACATTAGTTTTGTTTTATCCAATAGCTTTGTAGTGTGTTACAATGTAGCTGTGTATTCCTGAATCACAATTATACATTATGTATTAGAATGAAACTCCCATTCTGGAAATCATATTTTATATTGGGTGGCTGTCTGGACATGCCACCAATCTTGTGCCCTTGTCACTAACATGAATTCCTCTCTTAACTCAGGTGAAAATGAGTATTGCCTATTGTTCTTTGCATTGGTGGTGACATAGAAATAAGCTGAAAAACTTGACTGTGCCTTCACCACAAAACCCTTAATGTATTGTGTCTTGTCACTGGGAATAAAAATAACTTTCCTTGTCCTTCTCCACAAGGCTGTTGCCGATCCAAAAGGAGGTGGACCAGCAGTCGTTATCGAACGTGAGCCAGCTGTCGTCGCGGGGAAGCATCTCCCGCAGCCACGGCTCAATACGACGGGCATCGTCACTGGAGTGCCTTGACCGAGATCAGAAGAGGGACTCAAAAGATTCCGAAGGTAGGAGGAGAACGTACTGCTCGATCGTCTTAAAGGCATACTCTATAGCAGGACGTGTTACTTAGCACCTTGTGCCTCCAGTTAAGAGAGTGCCATTGAAACTGTAAAGAAATTGATGGTGTATCATAAAGGGTACCTCAACCAAGATCAGAGGAGGGACTCAAAAGATTCCGAAGGTAGGAAGAGAACTTCAGAATCTGTACTGTGGCCGTCAATGGCTGAATTGTCCCATTCATGATGGACAAAATTTTGGCGCGATCTGTCCTCTTTGAGAGACAAAATTGGTGTGTAAAGATATGAAAAGTTAAACTAAAATTGTTTGAAAAAAATCATGTTTGCATAGTTTTAACTATGAGCAAAAATGTTGTTTTAATGTCACTGTAGAAAAATATTTTTGAAGAAAATTTGTTAGTACATCAGAATTGGTGCCTCTAGAGGATACTATTATATAGCTGTGTGGCCCAAGGGCCATACCAATGGTGATGGGCACTACCCTTTACATATGCTTCACATGGTGTGGGAAGCACTGCAAGTAATCCTTACATAGACACCCCTTCCAGACACTTTTTACCCCGATGCCTCCTGGCCACACACTAGCTGAAACACCCTCCTCCAAGGATGCCCGTAGCCAGCATTTTGAAGTGGGGGGGGGGGGCTCTTCCCACTGTCTGAGGAACCAAAAATTTTGAAAATCAAACATTCTGAAATGGCATTTCTTGCAGTTTTGTGAGGATTTTAAAGGAAAAGTCAGACATAACTTTGTATTTAATGACAAAGTGAGCGGTTTTTCTACGATTCTAGCCCCGCTGGAGATACAAATCAGTCCATCTTTTGTCTTTTAAAGAAGAACCTTGGACCTAGATAAAATGTGTTCCTTTCTGCCTTCTTCCAAACCCCCCTGGCTACGGGCATGCCAAACCCCCTTCTGTTAGTCCCTTGCAGCAGTTGACTATACGACAGGATACTGCCTACTGCACACTTCCCCCTCCTCTCTCCACTGTCTCTCCTTGCTTTAGGTCCCTGGCAACCATCTCAAACCACCTATTCCCAACTCTACGTCAGATTCCGACATCGCCAAGAACAAGGTGAAGTCAGCCACCAGTCTGGTGAACCTGACGGAGAACTTGGTGATCCGAGAGGAGGCTGGTCCTCCCAGTAAAGCCGAGCGTTTCCTGGGGATCGGGAGTGCCGCGGTCACAAGGAAACCAGGAGTTACAAAAAAAGTCACACAGGTTAGTACCATGTACAATGTAGTCTGTTTGACAACACGAAACTAGTGCCCTGCATGTGGGGGTTATCATAATCATGGCTGTCACCGATACAAAAGGAAAATGAGTATTGTCCATTGTCCTCTATTGCCTATTGTCCTTTATAGTCCTGTTCAGCATTTGCCTGAACTGTAGCTGTTCTTGCTGCATCATTATAGATTCTATTACACTTTGTAAAAATCATTCATTCCTCAGTCACTGTATTTTCATAGATTATGTACTACTAACCAGTTATTTTTACTGCAACAGTGGTGACAAAAAATACTTCTGAATCTGTTATGCTTTGATCAGAGATTCTTTGGGCAGAAGTGATGATTCGTGTGATTATTTGTTTGATGTTGCTGACCAATGAAAACAAACCAAAGTTGAAGTAGTTGACCAATCAGCTTACAAAGATTTTCTGGGCTTTCTCAATCACATTTTTCAGACATAACTAAAAGGTACATACAGTATGTCCTGCTGTCATGTTTTAATCTTATGTGCCATAACTCTATCAGTCATGCATATGTCTTCTTCAAACCTCCCATTTCAAATTCCACAACAATTTGATTATGTTAAGTAATCTCTATGAATTTGGCATACTCACAGTTCTGATTTTGAACTTGCATTGGATTTGAGTTTTAACATAATATTGTGTTGGGCTATTCTAACTTCTCTCATATTCTCCATTCTAATTATAATATAGTCCTCTGGGTTTGAACTACATTTAGTACGAATTTTGATTTCTAATCTTTGTATGCAATCATGTGCATATACTGAATATTACCATCTAACAATTTGGCATACTCACAGCTCTGATTTTGAACTTGCATTGAATATATTTGAGTTCTAACATAATTGTGTTGAACTATTCCAACTTATGTCATTTTAATACTCCTCTGGGTTTGAACTACATTTGATACATATTTTGATTTCTAATCTTTGTATACAATCATGTACATATTCATAACATTACCATTTAATACTTTGGCATACTCACAGCTCTGATTTTGAACTTGCATTGAATATATTTGAGTTCTAACAGAATTGTGTTTTACTATTCTAACTTATCTCATGTTAATACTCTTCTGGGTTTGAACTACATTAAGTACAAATTTTGATTTCTAATCTTTGTATACAATCATGTAACTACATATTTATTCAGAATATGATCATCTAACTTACACCTCTCCTGTCCTGTATTATTGCATCCTCACTCTTGTGTTCCTCTTACACCGCACCTCTAGTGGACAATGGGGAACATAATGGTCAGTGTTCAGTGTACGTTAGTGTCAGTGTCGTTCCACAATCAGATGTATCATTGGTTGTCATCCCTAGCATCCTCCTTTGTGTTTGTACATCGTCCAATCAAAAGTGCTGTTACATTTTGACCAAAACAGAAGACTTAGCAACTGAGAAAACCTATGGAAGGCAACTTTATGACAATGGATAATTGTTCATGAGAATTTCTTCAGCAGAAAAGGTTGTCAACTTGGCAAAACCTGGCAATGTTTTCTTTTGAAAACATTTCTGTTTTAGTCATAAGCAGAAAAACTGCTGTATAACCTCAAGACTTAGCTTTAAACAAATCTTGCAAAGTCTCTTGAAATTTGCACCATATACCGTGAAAACTTAGTAATCTGTTTTACTGATTGTCAGAAAATTCTTTCCAAGACATGCCAGTGTTAAAAGAAATGGCGGCACAAAACTAGTAACTACAAGCATTTTTCTGTTAAAGAAGAAATGAAACATTATGATTTGAACAACTTGAAAACTCTGAGACAAAACGTGTACAATCATGTAGTTCCTCCATCCACTTTCTTGTCCTATCAGCAGACCATTACATAATCATAGGCAACGTCATACAAACCCTGTCTGTATTAGAAACCTACATGTAGCTCAGTGTCCCCAAAATTATCATAATCATAATTGTTTTTCATCAACATCTAGATAGGTTTTAACCTGAAAGTAGATTTAATACGTAGGTAGCGACAATGCTTTAATAACAGATAGTAGCCACAGCCTTTAGATAGGGTTTAGTGTTAAATAAAAATTAGATGTTTAGTTTGACAGTATTCAAGAAGACTTGAGCAAATGGAACAATGAAGATATTCTTTATAATCCTTTGTAGATGCCACCTTCCTCAGGACAACAGGTACCAAGTCACTTCATATGCATCTTGTAGAGAGTGAAAAAGGAGGAGAGTAGAAAAGGCTGGGGTAGTGAGCTTAGATCATCTAGGTCTGCTGTGGCAAATCTTAGTGTCGATTGCTCAGCAAGTGTCTGTTTTGATGTTTTTCTTACTGCCAGGTTGCATTGGGTTCAGGAAGACAGAGTACACTGTTGTTTTTGTTGAAATTTTCCCTATTAAGTCCTGCTTTACGTACATGAAATATTGAAATTTAGTGCCAGTCTTCTTCGGCCTTCACTTTTTCAGAATGATTCTACTGCGATTGTTGCATTGAAGAATCTTCTCTATTCTTATGAAGTTTTCAAGACAATTTCTTCCCCTTTATATAAAATACATCTTTGAAAATAAAGTAAGAGAACTTCATGGGAATGCTCTGTCAACCTGAACCCTTGTCTATTTTGAGAAACTTGTTCCAAGCAGGAAAATCTGCTGGTTCTTTAAACCTAGAAAAAAAATACAGGCCGTTGTTAAACTCAGGGCAACAGATGACAAGAAAAATCATAATTGAAATGGAAACAAGAAAAAAGAAACACACAACGCGTTCTCCATCTGTCCATCACTTTATTCCCTCCTCATATATATACTACCATGCCATATTCCTTCATCATTTTGGTGTGTTTCCTCGCACAAGTGGAAAGGCTACCTGCGCACTAACCTGACGTCCACAAACAACCTACCCTCGCAGTGGACTGCATGGATGGTCGTGCTGGTTTTTGTGAGCGGTGGTGAAGTGTTGTGACGGTGACGTCTTGGAAAAAAAACGCAGTGAAATTTTTTTTTTTCGAGGACCAAATTAACCCTTTTCTGCTAACCCGCACCATTTTTATTTGACACGGATGAACATATTTAACCCCTGTTGCTGACGACTGACGGCTTGCATTTTGTCCTACCACCCCCCTCCTTGTTTGACATGCTACAAAGATGATGGCATTTTCCGGTGTTTCATGTCTTGCAGGTGTTATCCCTCGGAGCAGATGTTTTACCGGAGTACAAGCTTCAGTCTCCCCGCATCCACCGCTGGACAATCTTACATTACAGCCCTTTCAAGGCAGTGTGGGACTGGATCATCCTACTCCTCGTGATCTACACTGCCGTCTTCACTCCGTACGTCGCCGCCTTTCTCCTCAACGAGGACGAAGCGCGGGCGAAGATGAACCGCGATCCGGATACGCGGAGGGACTATGGTCCATCAAACCGTTACGGGGACCCCTTGGTTATTGTGGACCTCATAGTGGACGTGATGTTCATTATAGACATCCTTATAAATTTCCGGACCACATATGTTAATAAGAATGACGAGGTGGTGAGCCACCCGGGCAAGATTGCGGTGCATTACTTCAAAGGATGGTTCCTTATAGACGTGGTGGCAGCCATTCCTTTCGACTTGCTGCTGTTCGGTTCTGAAACAGATGAGGTAAGACACAAGCTTTCTCAGAACTGTCTATAGTATGTTTTGAAGTACAGAATCTTGTTTGCCATACTAATAGGCTCTATCCATGGTGCTGAAAATATAGCAACACTTGAACTGAAAAACCCGAGTTTTGCACAGATGCAGTACATTCAGTCAACGTGCTACATGACATTATACTGTGCTCTAATGCTTTCTTCTTTTATTTCAGAATACTTTGTTACTGTAGAATGGTTTATTCATTTTATTATGACATTAACTATATCACAACATTCGCAGCCCGATTTGATGAAGCGATATTACAGAAATTGACTGCAAAATATTAAAAAACATTTTCTACACAAGTTAAAATCAATAGCAAAAGATTTACGGTCAGCATAATCATTCACATATACACAACCATTCTGTTACTGTACAGCAAACAACAATCCAAACCATGACTTGTTCCCTTTTTGACTTCCAAAAATTTACTTTATTTGCATATCAATCAATAGTTTGTGCCTATAAACCTGCATTTCCCCTCTGGTCTCTCAGTCACTGATGAAAGGTAGTGGATACCAGCTGAAACGTCTGACGTTTTCAAAATTATATCCAGTTGCTTGTCAAATGAGTAACTGTTTTTTGGCATATCGTATTACCTGGATGTCTAACCTTCATCGACGCATGACTTGCATACTCAGAACATGGACCAGTGCAGGAAGCTCCAATTCTAACCTGTATATGCAGGTGGTATTTCAAGCCCTGTCTAACGCTTCCTTCTCCCGTTGCAGACGACGACTCTGATAGGCCTGCTGAAAACGGCGCGCCTCCTGCGCCTGGTCCGAGTGGCGCGGAAAATCGACCGGTACTCGGAGTACGGCGCAGCGGTGCTGCTGCTCCTCATGGCCACCTTTGCCTTGATCGCCCACTGGCTGGCCTGCATCTGGTAGTAGTAGTAGACTGGTTCATTTCATATCTGTCACAGTGATACAAGCATGGGATATAGGGGTTTCCTTCTACACAACCAAATATTCATACCTTGCTGATGTTTCGATGTCTATCAGACACATTCCTCAGAGCTTCTGACTGGAGTTCTGCTTCTCGCTGCTATATGTAGCCAATATAGGTGGCGCTTTTATACTTAATATATCTATAACATACTTGGTAGGAAGCTGTATGTTACTAGTATATAAAAGAGCTACTAGCTTACTACTATTTTACCTAATTTTAATGGTATCTGTTAAATATGTATTGTCATCTGCTCATCATCTTGTAAACTTTTAGACCGACGTCAACTTCAGCTCACTAGCTGCGAAGAGTTTTTGGAACGAATAATAAAGCATTCTATACTTACACTAGGTACGCAATAGGGAACGTGGAACGGCCCACGTTGCCTGCCAAGATCGGCTGGCTGGACATACTGGCAAAACAGACGCACCAGCCTTACACCAACGACAGTAACAGCGGGCCGTCGCTCAAGTCCAAATACATCACCGCGCTCTACTTCACCTTCAGCAGCCTCACCAGCGTGGGCTTCGGAAACGTGTCTCCCAACACAAATGCAGAGAAGGTCTTCTGTATCTGTATCATGCTTATTGGATGTAAGTGTAGCTTGTTAAGTACAAAATTTGGCTTGTTTAGTACATGGTATTGCAGAAAAGTGTACAAAACCTTAAGTATCATACATAACATGGGGTTCGGAAACGTGTCTCCCAACACAAATGCAGAGAAGGTCTTCTGTATCTGTATCGTGCTTATTGGATGTACGTTACAGAGCTTTAGTCTCCACTAGACTCCTTTGCAGGCTGAATAACTTAGTAGAATTTGGCCTAAAAGGTAATGTAACTGGCCAGGGGAATTAGCTGGCCATAGAGGGTCCTCCACTATTCATTCAGCCTGCAAAGGAATCTGGTGGAAACTAACAGAGCTCTTTGTTTGGCTTGTATAGTTTGCATTGTTACAAGAAATTGTGCAAAATCATATTACCTTTCTAGTATTACATTATATTTGACTTAGAAGTTGACTTTATTAAAATTTTTCACAGCGTTGATGTATGCCAGCATCTTTGGCAACGTATCAGCCATCATCCAAAGGCTCTACTCAGGGACAGCCAGGTATCACACCCAGATGCTCCGTGTGAAGGAGTTCATTCGCTTCCACCAGATCCCGAACCCTCTACGCCAGAGACTGGAGGAGTATTTCCAGCATGCCTGGTCATACACTAATGGGATAGACATGAATGCAGTAAGTATACATTCTGTTTTTAATAAATTCTTAATGAAAATTTGTAAATAAAGACTTATGCAAGTAAACAAGAGCAGCACACAAGATAACATTCTATTTGCATCTATTAGAGAGGAAGAGACAATAGAATTTCTGGCAAGAAGGAGAAGAAGAGACAACTAAGTTTAAATCAAGATTCTTAATCCAGAATTTTTATCATCTGACTTTGTCTCTATAGGCAGTGCTACATGATAAAGTGCCCTATATGTATGTTTGATATTTTGGCAATAGATGATATTGGTATTGGCAAAAGCATTTTAGAAGCTACTATTAATGCTTTTAATCATTAGTGCATTTTGCTAGTATGCAAGATTTTCCTGCTTTACAAATATGCAGTAATATTATATATCAGATGCTTGCTTTGCTATGCTTCATGAAGTGTCATAACTTCCTTTATGTTAAGCCATAACTGTCAGTACACAATTTTTTCTTGATTGTGTTGCTGTTTCAATGCACCTGAGCACATCTGTCATTGAAGCTGTACATGGCAACAGGTATCACACAGCTGCACATGCATGGCAACAGGTGCAATGCACTTCCAACAGTCTCTGCACCACTCTAAATGTAGATATACACGCGGTGGCCACTGAGTTGCTGTACTGCACAGCTCAACTTTATATGCCTGACATGTTAAAAAAAACGCTTTAGCCATCAGCTAGATTGACAAATAGATGCAGGTTTTGTGAGGGATAGCTTACAACTTTCTAACTTTAACTGAATGCAGAATTCAGTTACAGCAAATTGGCATTTGCCAACCTTGCTGAACACCAGCCAAGCACAGTCAACCTTGTTCCGGACCCACTCCTAACTACAATTTATGGTTGGGGGGGGGGGTAGTTTGGCAGTGTTAGTTAGGTCATATTCGACTATGTGTGACAGGGGTTTTAACCAGTGGCCCATATCAATGCTAAGGAAAGCTTTGGGATTTGTCACACAGTTAAAAGTTGTTAAAACCTAGTCACACATTGCAGTCTCCCAGCACGAGAGTTCAGGAGGTATTCCAGCAATCCGTGCATGGTGCTGGGGCCATGAGTTTGGATGACATGGATGCTGTGAGTAACCATAGCAACAGACCAGTCCACTGGAGAGATAGGGGTGATCTTTTTTTGTGGTGGAAGTCACGGGTGCTCTTAAATCTTCATGTCAGATCTAAAGCACAACATCAGTATCATGGGTGATATTTTTAGTCTCACTTTTCCACATTGAATGTTTCAGAAAATGCTCAGTTTATATACGTCTCTCTATCATTGATATCTTGCACTGGGGTGAATTATGGATTATGTTATTAACTTTGTACTACAGAACACTTTTTGGGTGTATTGGTGTATGATGTTAACCAACTACGCAAACAAATAACAGGTCAATGACCTGGACCAGACATCTGTCATCATGGTAACTGGTGCTGTAGCAGACTACTGGTGCTGGTGGTGTTTGATTACATTATGTAGCAAGTCGCAGGACGGAGTTGGAGGGGCTGGTCAACATATAATACAATGTATTCGAATGTGTTTCAATAAGAAAAACATAGCAGTAGTTTGCTAGGCTACACCATATGAAGGTAAACATTATGCATGCTTTGCAAATGTTTACCTTTCAAGTAAATTGATATTTCTACTTTCTAACTTTAAGTTAGTAATTTGATCTTTTTTTCCCTGCAGGTTTTGAAGGGATTTCCTGAGTGCCTGCAGGCGGACATTTGCTTACACCTCAACCGCAACCTGCTCCAGAACTCCCCAGCCTTCAAGCACGCCAGTCAGGGCTGTTTAAGGTGTGCAGCATGTTTTTCATCTCTCTTCATTTTTTTTAACGGAGTAGTTCAATGCAAGGCCTATGTGACCACTTCTCAGCATTGAACTAGAAATATGAGAGAAACATGGCTATGTCAAGAGATGGCAGTGAACGTTTGATTTGAAAGCCTGTAGATTGTAGGTTTGTGGGAAACACTTGTCAGGGAGGTAATTCCAAAGCTTGGCCCTATGGGGAAAGAAACTGTCACTGTAAAAAGATTTCGAAGAAGGAATTTTGTTCTGCCACGCTTCATACTAATTATGTTTACCCTCGCAGAAGGAAAACATATTGTTTTCAAATTAATTTGCTCTGTTTCTTTTCCCTCTTCTTCTTCCTCTTCTTCCCCAAACAAATAAGGTCAATGACCTGAACCAGATGTCTGTCACCATGGTAACTGGTGTTGCAATTTTATAGCAGGAGGGATTTGGACTCCTGTTTGATGATAGATATGAAATCAATGTGTTTGAGTAAGAATTGAGGGCAGACCATGTGTGAAGGAAAACATTATGCATTTTCTGAGATGTATGTTACTACTCTAACCAAAAAAGGTTAAATACAAATTTCAAACCTCCTTGCTCTGACTACTAAAGACTAGATTCTGACTTCAATAACTCTGACTCTGACTCAGGGCGTTGTCCATGAAGTTCAAGACCACGCACGCTCCCCCGGGCGACACGCTGGTGCACAAGGGGGACGTGCTGAAGGCCCTTTACTTCATCTCGAGGGGATCCATCGAGATACTCAAAGACGACGTGGTGGTAGCTATATTAGGTGAGTCCAAAAATAACTTCATCAGGTTGGTAGAACATCTACGCATGTACATTGTACAATGTATACTTGTTTTGTTAATTTGTGACACAGGGCCCCACTGCAAAGCAGTGCCAATCACTGAGCTACATGTAGGCAGCACTGGGACTGCAATGAAATAAGATAAAAAATTGAGTGAAAATGTTAAACTTTACTACAATTGGTATGGTCATTTATTGTACCTTCAATGTAGCTGACAACAGCATAACTCAACGGTTATGTCAGTATTGGTAGTTGGTACTGATGTATATTTGGCAGAATTCCCAGATTTTCCTGTTTAGCTAAGGTATATAAACCAACTGGAGGGTCTGTGCCAAGAGCAGATCAACCTGGTGAGACCTGTGCATGTCTGCAACTACCATGCATCAGTCCCTGATGCCTGCGAATGATTGATTGATTGTATATAGATCTAGCATTTTGTAAGGATGTGTTCCATAGCGGCAAAGAAAATGATTTAAAAGCAGCTAACTGAAAAATCCAGTATAGCAATTTAGAGTTGCATGTAATCCCTACCCAGACTCATCAGTAAGCTAACTGCCAGGCATTTGGCAAATGTACAATCCTGTCAGCCAATTCCATACCCCACTGGCACTCTGCTTCTTGTAACAAGATTTCAGTGATGTTGGTTGCGAGTGAGATACAGCCATATTGCCGTAAGCTAGACATGTAATCACTTGATCTTCCCTATCTCTGTGATAAGGTTAGACTATAATTACATTTAAATTTCTTCTTCGTGTCTGTTGGCTGAAATTGCTACACATGGAGACATGGTACCATGAACCTAAAATTAGCCTGCCTTCTGGTGTTTACATGTCCAAAAATACAATTAGGCGCCATAGGCTTGCTGTATGTATCTTAATCATACTTGGAAGGTGGAGCTCATCTCTCCCTCTCCTTCCACCGCCTTCTACGTCCCCAACCAAAGTCAGGATCCCATTTTACACCTGGACTGAGAGAGTTAAATCCTGCAAATTGAGTGCCCTCCCCAAGGGCACAACGTTGAGTCAGGAATGGATGCCGTGACCTCTTGGTCTTGTGTCCACTAGTCTTATACCACTTGGCCATTCAGTATTTAAGAGTGATCACATGTCAACTTAAGATATTTGTAACCAACGTATATCAAATCGTCCCTCGTATATCACATCATCCCTCGGTAAGACTGCATACATGTATTTCAGATCTGATTTAGAAATTCATTCAGCTTCCATAACAACCAGTTTCACTCAGTACCACTCATTTGTTGTAACGTTACTTCCAGGTAAGGACGATGTGTTTGGGGAAGACCCTCTGAAGAACGACATTATGGGGAAGTCTAACTGTGACGTCCGGGCGCTGACCTACTGTGACCTGCACAAGATCATCAGAGATGACATCCTGGAGGTACTGGACATGTACCCAGAGTTCACCGAGACTTTCATGAAGAACCTGGAGATCACATTCAACCTGAGGGATGTGAGTTTGTTTGTTTGTTTGTGCCTTTGAACTCAAGAATTACTCCATTAATTTTGGCCATTACAGCCGTTTTCATGGAAGTCCACTAAATAGCACCAATATTTAGTCAGGTTGAAGTTTATAAACTGGTGTGTGACCAAGTACCTGATACTAGCTAAGAAAAGAACAAGAATGCCTTCAAGTACTAGAGTTGTCAGCCATCAGATTGAGGTGTTCAAAACCCAAAAGATCCCTTTAGCTAGGTGGAAGTGTGTAAAGGATATTGAAAGACTTGACAATTCAAACTCTACTGCAGGATAGATTATAGACTGATATTCTTTACAGAAGTTGCAAGTTACATCATTTGTCTTCAGCTTGAGTGACAAACCTGTATTATTCCCCAGGAGGAGTCCAGCGCGATGTTGAATGACGAGGATGCGACTCCAGCCGAAGCCCCGCCGATGTCCAGCGGAGCCGCGCGACCCTTCATGAGGTTATCCCGGTACTCTCTCAGGAGGAGGTCGTCTGCTTCTGTCTCAAGTCGAGGAAAAGCTGACTTAAGTGAACCTGTGAAAGTCAAGCCCACCATGAGGCACGCCCAGGCACAGAGGACACAGAGTGGAGGAAGTCATTTCAGGTGAGTTCTAACCTCAAATTTCTAGGATTCAGGGCAAACACTCTATCCACGTGATACATCTCAATGAAGAAACAAAGTATGTCTCACTACCACACATTGCATGGCACAGTAGTAATGTTTTGATTTATTATCATTATAATAAAACCTGTCTCCCTGCCTCAGCCATGCCGGTTTGTTGAGTGATATACATGTAAGATCTCAGACGTAATAAACTTTGGGCTCCCTTGTTATGGTACAGTAGTAGAGTTATAATAAACAAGTCATATATCCCTGCCTTAGCCATGCCGGTTTGTCGAGTGACGAGGGGGACGGTGAGTCCGCGAGCGCCAGTCCCAGCCCCGGTCCCGGAACAGGTGCGGTCGAGATGTCGTCCTACGTCAGCGCTACCCAGGAACCTCAGTCTTCCTTCTTCACATTCGAGACTCACGAGCCCAGACAAGGTACGCACAGTCTTCCTGTTTTACCTTTGCCAAGAAGGTTACGTTTTCAGTATTGTTCGTGTTTGTGTCTATGAGTGTGTCTGTAAACAAGATAAATTGTGAAGGCCTAAATGAATTGCCTTGACATGTTATGCTCTGGCAGCTTGTTATGGTACTGGTTGATCTCATGATCTAGACATGCTAGGGTCACAAATTTTAGGTGGTAGAAAGCTTTTGTGCTCAGGAAGATGTGATGTGTATTTGGCCCCCTAGCAGCTAAATCTGGAACTGCAGATTCATTTCTTAAAAATATCTCTGATAATACCAACAAAATTCTCAAAATTTTTTCCTGTCTCATATCAACCTTTATCTTGAATGTAAAAATAGCAATTGCGAGTTTCAAACCTCTTTCTCTGTTGGTTCCCAGACCCGTCTACAGTGAGAAGGGACCAGGACCAGGAGAGTGCCGTGTCCACCCCCACCCAGAGGGGCCCTCCCCCTCCCCGGGGCCAGTTCCTCTCCCCCTCCCACCACAGGCGGACGCGGGACCTCGTCCCGTCGGACTCCAAAAGCCTCGGCCCGTCTGTCGTGGTGGAGGACTGCACGCGTTTCGTGGCAAACTCCGAGCTGCAACGACAAATCGCGAACCTGCAGCAGCAGCTGAACCGGCTGGAGAGTAAAGTGACCGTGGAGATGGCTCAGATTCTGGGCATGTTGAGACAGATGCAGGCCAGCGCCATGCCACCTGTATACTCGGGCGTCCCCACCCAGACTCAGCCTCCCCCCTACCCCAGGGGAAGGAGTCTTTCCCATCCTGTAGACGATCCGTTGTTCTTTCCAGCGGTAGACGCGGGGTTGCTAACAACGATTACCCGGGCGAGCCAGTCCTTGCCCAGCCTTCCCGAGCAAACCGCTGCCTCAGCCCCGTCCATGGTGGAACCCGAAGGCTCTGCACACTCAGGTGATGATGACAGGGGTGCCACAGCGCCCCCTGTGGCAGCAGTTGGTGCTGCAACTGCCAGGCACCTGGATACGGACGTGTGATAGCTTACCACAAAGTGAATTCTGGGAGTGACCTGCATCTCTGTGAGCGACCTTCGTAGAAAGCTCACAGGGATTTTCTGCATCTGTGTTGGGAACTGATCATTCTAGAAATGCACCGGGTATTAAAAAGGTTTAACGACAAGTGAAAAATTGTTTTTGTGGAACTGAACACTACAAGAGTTCTTGGGTTGTTCGTCAGGATTAATGTGCTGTTGTGATGGTACCAAATACCTGTAACAGGAACTACTGTTTCTTCTCAAATGGAGCACCTGGTAACGATGACTGTGAAAGGAAATACGACCTGCGTGTAATACGACACCAAATCTTATCAACATATGTGACTTCTCGGATAACATGACAAGTGCAGCGACATCGGACGGGATTCTGATGTTGGATTTTTCCCCAACTTATTTTTCGAGCTGCGTCGATCACCACCCTCCAGTTCAAACAACTACCAATAAGTGCAGCAAAGAGGGTGTCTTAATAAGTTAATGTACACTTGCGATTCAAGAGATCATAGAACTGCGTAGATGTAGTTCTTCTAGAAGTGGCTGGAGTGGGAAACGAACCCATGGGCCCAACAGCTGCGAGAGGAAAACCAAAAAAAAAAAAAGATGCGACCTACATCTGTCAGAGAGATAACGCACACCTGTGGGAGAGCGTGCAGAATTTCATGCCCTTAATATGAATTTTACGAGTCTCCTGCTTTTCTGTAGAAATCAGTTGGGATTGGAGACTGCTGGAAAGTTGCCTGCCCAGACAAACGTCGAGAAGTTATGATTATCATCATAGATGCCTGCTGAGGAATTTGTTTCTCATATCTGAGGCAAAAAGCAATTATTGTAAGGACTCAGACTTTGCCAGGCTTTATAAAGAGAGTTCTGCAGCATGTAAAGTTACCTTAAATTTCAAAAAGCAATGCAAGTTCTTAGTTTTATTTTAATTACTAGATTTGGCTGTAGTAAATGCAATGTTCTCTTCAGACTACAAAGGAAAAAGTGGAAGAGTCAGGCTAAGGTTATTACGTGAAAGAAACGTTCAGAATTCATAAAAATTTGGAAGAGTCGTCCCTCAAATTCAATGAATCATATTTTTTTTACTTGTGGTTGTACACAAGTTTGATAATCCTACAGTAACAAAATTTACATGAAAATGTTGTGGTGTTGTGAGACTAGAAATTCGATAATAGGTGAGCCCTGACAACTGTACTATAATACCTCAAGTTTTTCAGCTTGCACAAATTTTACGTCAAAGTGGAAAAAATCAACTTCCTCTGGATCAAATTTCCACTGGGGGAAATCTGATGATGTATGAAGAATGAACAGCAGTTGTCTCATTATTCCATTTAAAATAACATGGTTATTATATAAAAGGTTGGCAATATATGTAGTACAATATAGAGGGAGAGACTCTATTCATTTTAAAGGATGAAACTCAAATCATGATGATGGTATGTTCCATGATACACAACCCCTTATACATGTACAATTAGTCAGCCCCTACTGTACCTTGTTCCAAGTACCACTGCATAAGGCGGAATGTCTATCACGGAAATTATGATCTTATAATTTCTTTGAGAACCAAACATATAAGAGACTTCAAAAACAACAACAAAAAAATGATGATCTCAAATAAAAGTTACTGTAACCAGAGTATAGAAAGATTGTCACAATGTAGGTTTGGAATGTTGTTTAACATGTGGAAGAAGTCTTCCAATGTAGACAAACATAAAAACTAAACACAAGTATTATGTTGTGTAATCTGGTCCAGTTAAAATTGGCTATAATGATGCCAGTAGTTTTAATGCGTTACTTGCCCAGGGAAGTGTAAAATGTCCACTGTTTGGAGATCTAAAACCATATCCATTCTTATACTGTAGACTTATGATAAACTATTAAGCATGTCAACAATTTGTACACTGGAATGATTTTAGCAATAATCGATATCGCTTTGAAAGTGTTTTTAAAGCATTTGAGTCTGCTTGGTTGCTGAGGAAAATTCTTAAGTTTTATTTAAGAATTGTCTTTTATGTACACACTTTTAAGATTTAGGTTTTAGAAGGCCGCCCTGTTTTGGAAAGGGTGTACTTTTGTGTTTGTGTAGCGTTATACGTACAAGGCAACAGAGTTCCATCTCGGAAAAAGAAAAAAAAAACAATAAAGTTTATAGATATGATGACATCATCTCCTGATAGGGGATGCGTACTACCCAGTTGCTATGGCAACGGTATCCTAGGAGACGCGGTGTGTCGGGGGAACGTGCAATTCCGTTACGCCCTGTCGTACAATGTAGTCCTGGGGCAAAAAAGCTGACTTCAGATGACACACCTAATATAAGGTAATAAACACTGTACATACGTTTGAATCAGGTGGTCAGCAATGTTGTACACTACTACAGTTACTGTATGATAGGATATCACACGTACGGGTGCCGTCTGCACCTGGTCAGTTCTAGGGGAGGTTTTCATACAGATCTACCTTTTATCTATTTCTTTATCTGTAACTGTGAATGTAGTACATTTCACAGACTAGATATACCGTTGGTAGGAATGTACAATGCCTCTGCTGAATCTATGTTTTAAGTTGGGGAATCAGTGCAATAAAAAGAGTTGTGTAGAGGAGACTTAATTGTTGCAACCGTATAGGCAGAACAAGGACCTTTGTACCTTTGAATTTCATAATTATTATTATAGAAGAGCGAAAATATACCCCTATGTCAAGATATGGTGACTGTCGTGTGCGGTGTCTTTATTTCGTCGTCAATATATGAGGTACACGGTGTTGTTGTTATGTGTTAAACCACAGCAAATAACTTTCATGGACTCCAAAGACTTTAGAGTCCACAAAATATATTTGCTGTGGCCTTTATACACATTAGAGACCATAGCCATAGACTGCTGTAATTGGGCATAAGATAACATATTCATAGTCCAGAGAGCAAGAAATTTACAGGTGGCCTAGCTACATTCCGATATGCGACGGGCTGGGGGCGCCCAGTAGTTTCTAGTGATTTCATGTTCTCAGCTTGCGTTGTTCCCAAAATCAGTTTTCCCAGTCCGAAACTGTACATAACGGTTCTGACGCAAACCTTCCGCCCGCGGGAGACCTCAGCAACACGGGACGCAATCAGCTGGGATTTACGGCTTACGGACAGGATCGATGTCGTGCTGGAAAGTGCCTGGAACCATCATTAATTCAGACTGCTGATAGACGGAAGGTCTGATGACCTGGAGTAGCGACGAGAGGTGTTCTGCCTCATGGGTTTGGGGCATGAGAGATAAGATATCCTCCACAGACACTTTTAAAGATTATATCCTCCACAGACTCCAAATTTAATGTGATAGGGCGAAAAAACAAGGCGGACCAAAAAACAAGATTCCTACATTTACAAATTTTTGTTTTATTTTTGTGAATATTTCTTACAAAATACAGCTGTCTTCTTACTAAAAGGTCTTAGATCTTGTCGGCTTTTGGTTCTGTTCTAAAATTGTAAAGTTACATCAAAACCAATAAGAAAAAAAAGGCTGTAAGAAGAGTCGTCAAATTTTGGTTCCTAAGTCTCCACCGCTTTTAGAACCCGAACCTTGTTCGATCATGTTCGATAATTCGAACCGAGCGCGCGGTCGAAAACTTGTTTTTTTTTTTGGAAACGGATGAGAGCAGCGCTAGCCATTAGGGCTGCGGACCGGTACACTGTACCGGTCCAATACCGTAAAAATCGTTTCGGTACAGGTCCAAAATACCGGATCATGAAGTAACGAGTATATACCGAAATAGCTAGTTTACACCATGTATATGACTAAAGATAGGTAAATCCTACCACAAAGACGAAAAATTAGCACTGGAAAAGACGTAAACACCGTCGATTGATTTGAGATCCTCAGTCTCACGAGACATCGCGAGAGTGTGGCTGATCCAGGGTTGTGATTGGTCAACAAACTCAAATCAGGTCAGAGGTCAGTCATTTTCCCTTCCCTCCAACACTTTATTATTGTTTCTGTGTCATGATTGAAAAAGTGAAGAACACGTGTTAATTTGTCAAATTGTTCAGGTACAGGTACAGGTCCGGACCTGTACCTAAACCTCTGTACCAGTACCTGTACCTGTACCTGATGTTACGTTTAGGTACGCAGCCCTACTAGCCATCCATCCAAGCATGGCGTAACAGAACTAGGAAGATGGACACCTGCTTCTCCGGCTAGAGGGTCCCCAAGGTGCGTGACCTTTGGCCTGGGGTAATGGCGGCATCTGTCAGAGTAATTACAGAAGATGGCTCAGTGTTCCCGGAGGAGTTTCGCACGGTTGTGACATCAATAATAGGCGGGAGCAATCCACAGTAGCCTCTAGAACAGACCCGGGATGAAGTTTCAATATTTCCTTCCTTTACTCTAGCCAAGTAATATTGTAATGTTCTTGACCATTTGTTGTCGCCTCACAATAAGTCTTAACAGTAGCTGATGACTGATTGAATGTTATACCTTGGCCGCAATAGCGGTCGATACAGGTGTTCCGGTTTGTGTGATTGATAACTAGCCGTGTCACATGGGTTCTATTTGGTTATCAGCTTCTAAATGTTCCATAGAATAATCTAGATAACAAGTTTGGAATACCAGATTCAAAAGTTGGAATTAATATTGTCACAATTTGTGCAATTAGGTGCACAAAAATTAGGAACTTTTTGCATTAAACGTTCGTTTTCTCAGGTGGATATGCTATGATAAAATACAATGATTCCGGGTGATACGGAATACACCTCTATGTACAAAGATACCTCAGCGATGTCTGTTCTCCAGGCTAACGGATAAGAGGACAGCTCCGTGAGATGAGCCCCGCCTAAACCCTGTCCCGCTGACCCAGAGGATTAGCGGATTAGCCGGGGATTAACACTGCAAATCGGACCTGCTGTGGGGGATTAGGGGATTAAGTTGACAACTAGTTTACCCGGTGGACTAGAAGTCCATTAAGGGTGGCCCATATGTTAACGATATCGTGCCCTGTTACAGGACATTTTCTGGTATACTTAACAAGTGAATGAATGAATGAATGAATGAATGAATGAATGAATGAATGAATGAATGAATGAATGAATGAATGAATGAATGAATGAATGAATGAATGAAGGAATGTTAACTGGTATGTAGCACAAATTTTACTTCAGAAATCTTTAAGCCTCGTTATTCACCTTTTACAAGCCGGTGCTACATACCCTAATAGACCCTTACCTGCAGTACCGCTCCCGGCCGTATCCGGAAAAATCACAAAGGAACCGAATAGAGAAATGGCAAAAGGCTCGCAAAGAGGTTTTAAATTTTGAGACTTATTTGGCCTTAAACTTGCAATTGTAACCGTGTAATAAAAGAAATACGGCATTTGTGAACACTATTGTAAAAAATGAATACCAAATTTGTATAATACGTGGACAGGTGGGCGCCATAGACAGGAATTTTGATTTTTCTCGTTTTCCACCCCTGTGTAAAAATCACGTTTGGTACAGTCCGTCCATGTGCGCGGAGCCATGTAGGTATTGACAACGGAGTGTATTCCTCTGGTTCTTTTGGAGTTTTTTTGGCCAATTTTCCAACTTTTGCCTTGAGTTTATTTTTATAACATATACAAGTACACGTCGGTATATTTCAACGGTGGATTTATGCCGTTCTTTGGATGTTTGGGGGAGAAAATGCTCATTTCCTGACCGGGTGAACTACTACTTGGAGTTGGAGACAACAAAATGGCGACTTGACTGAGAGTTGGACAGACGCCATGGTGTGGGGACTGTTCAAGGTAAGATATCAAGCTATTTTCGTCAAATTTATTTCCAATAAACTAATAACCTTACGTTGTAACGTTACTTGTATTCGGTATGGTTTGGTGTGGTTCTTAGAATGCTAAAATTTTCCTAGTTTCTCTATGACCATAATTTCTACGCTATGTTGAAAATTATACATATGCCGCTTCGTGCCGTTTTGAACTTCTTGGTGGCGTTTTCGGAGAACACTAGTTATATCTTATTTGTGGTGTGCCAAGTGGCTTTAAAAACTATAAGTTTATGTTGGAGGGAAAACTGTTCTGATACAGAAATGTATTGTTCTATTAAACGCCACGTGGTAAGGGCGGCTCAGCGACCACCTGTTGGAATGTGCCGCACGTGGGCTTTTTGATGTTCCCGCCAAATATTGGCGCTCAAGCAAGGCTTCAAAGGTAGCAAATTTAGCATTTTATTTCTTATTAATCAGAATATTGTGTAAAATGCCAAGACACATGATGAGGTGACTGTTTATTTGAGTGAAGGTCTAATCTAGTAACCACTGTGCACTTCTAGGATGAGGCTTAGTAATATGTTAGCCCAAGTTGATTTGATTATATGGATGGATATCCTATGAGAACCCCATAACTGATTTGAGCGTGCAAATAAAAAAAAAAAGTTTGGCAAAAACTAAAGTTTCCTTCATTATGAAATCTAGGTGGTCATGAAGGTTGAACAAATTTTTATTGAACAAATTTTTTATTGGCATGGTGAATAATAGACTCTTACTTTTCATTCCTTCACATTTTCTTCTTGTCCTTTGGAATGGATTTTGGTATTCTGCGACATAAGTAATCGTTTCCAATACTTTTTTCATTTTACGGCATATATGGTTATTCGAATAAAGTTTCAAGTGTCATAAACTTGGTCATTTTGTAGCTACTTTGTACGATTTAGAGCACATTTTTTTGGAAACGGGGGAAATTTCATGTGTGCGCAGATGTCATCCATATAGTCAAATCAACATGGCCTCACATGAAAATGTTTTTCATCTTGCTTGTTGCATTGTACTTATTATCCTGTATGATACATAGAAAGGTGCATCCTGATGTTCCTGTCCTGACTGGCAGAAACCTGGGATGACGGGCGACTTCGATCCCGTGCAGACGCAATGAGGGCTCAGAAAACCAGTTGACTTGCAGACAGTGAAGAGTTTGCACAGGTGAGACGATGCTTTCAAGCTTACATGTTACTTTTTTTATCAGCTACGTTAAAACTTGGAGGCATATAACACACATGCACTACCAGTAACACATTAACAAACATCTAGTTTCTAGAGCCATTCAAGCAAATGGAAGTTCCATTGATTTTATTGCTATGGTCATTCAGTGTTGCCATATACTAATGATCCTTTCCTATAGTTAGGTGTGTCCTGATGTTCCTGTCCTGACTGGGAGAAAACTAAAATGACGGGTGACTTCTGTCCAATGCAGACGCAATGAGGGCGCAGAAAAACAGTTGACCTGAAGATACTGAAGAGTTTGTACAGGTGAGACAAGCTTTCAAGCTTACATGTTACTTTTTACTGTATGTTAAAACTTGGAAAATGGTCATTGTGTTGCCTGGAGATGTCCCTCGTACCATATACTAATGATCCTTTCCCATAGTTAGGTGTGTCCTGATGTTCCTGTCCTGACTGGGAGAAACCTGTGATGACGGGCGACTTCAGTCCAGTGCAGACCAGATGCCCTGAAGACACTGGACATTGAAGATGCGGTGAATATGAGACGACACCAAGGGAGCTGAATAGTTTTCCCAAGTAAGTTTGTTTCTTCTCCTCACTTTCTTGAGAAATGTACACACGGAAATGTCAGTTACTTATCTTGGAAAAGAACAGTTTCTTCTATTTTTTTTATGGTAAATTTCTTATTTTTTTTATGGTAAATTTCTTCGCGGTTTTCAGCCAAACTTGTATTGTGTTGCTGTTGATGGAATGCACACAGAAATTCTCCTAGTTTTCAGGTTTAGCCTGAAAATTCTATGGCATCAAAATTTTAGGACAACCTACAAACAAATGTGGCTGCTGCAGTGTCAATGAAAATGTAGCGTTGAATTTCACACTTCAGTAAGATAGCCAAAGTTTCTGTTTAGAACTTTTATTTAATCTGTGACTGTGACTTTCAAAACGTACAATTCATATAGTCATGTTTTGTGCACTTCGTTTATACTAAGTATAAATGAATGCTCCGCAGATATTATGTTTCTGGTCGAATATGATGTATTTCAGAGAGAAATTTTTATTGGGTTTTAAAACATGCTGCCTAATTAATTTCCTGCAAAAATCTGAGAACCACCGTATCAAATTTTTGTCGCCATAGTATGACATTGTAGATGCCAATTGCCAATTGTCGTGTTCAATACTGATTTTTGTTTCTTTGTGTTCAAGATGTGGAAGAAGACCTGGACTTTTACTGGCAGAGCTGTGTCATCTGGAGACTGGACGGTAGCGGGAGGAAGAACCGGACTTTGGCAGAGCTGTGAGTATGGTTTCATTGTTAACACAAGACAACACTCCAAATGCACACACACTCGCATTTCTCTCTTTTATGCCCACTTCACTCTACTCTGAGGGTCCACGTTCAGTAAATCGTAGCTTTAATTCCATAGTTATCCTGAATTCGTCCCTGAAAAAACTTTGTATTCTGTCGTGAAAAGCCAGATTAACCAAAAATTGTTGCTTTAGACCTTTTTTCAGTTAGATTTTCCAAACATGTAGTTGATTGAAATTGGCCTGCATAATGGGGACCCTCACCTGGTTAATTAAATGGATTAAAATTTTCCCGCCAAAAAACTTAGTATATAGAGCACTCTAACCTTGAACTTGTGCCCCCCTCCCCACCTTTACACTTCTCCAAATACTTTCCAGTCACCTCACTCTGCAACAACAGACAAACATCACCAAACACTTGGTTAATCGAGTGCAGTTTTTCTGCCAGAAGACTTTTTGTAGAATAATTTCTGTCTCTCTTGGTCAGTCTATGCGCACTACGTGTACTCCACCGGGGATGTCTTTGCTTTAAGCATGAGACATTGTTGCGTCGAAACAACAGTATACCAGTGCGACTGACTGACCAAGAAAGAGAGAAATTATTCTACAAAAAGTCTTCTGGCAGAAAAACTGCACTCGATTAACCAAGTGTTTGGTGATGTTTGTCTGTTGATGCAGAGTGACTGGAAGTATTTGGAGAAGTGTAAAAGGTGGGGAGGGGGGCACAAGTTCAAGGTTAGAGTGCTCCATATACTAAGTTTTTTGGCGGGAAAATTTAATCCAATTAATTTAACCAGATGGGAGTCCCTATTATGCAGACAAATTTCAATCAACTACATTTTTGGAAAATCTAAGTGCAAAGAGATGTCCAAACTGGCAATTTTTGGTAATCTGGCTTACAAAAAAATGGTGTAAAGAATTTTTTCAGTGACGATTTGAGGATAACAACGTGGGATTAAAGCGGCCAGCTACAATTTACGGTAAATGGCTTCTCACGGAAAAGTCATGTTGACCCTCAGAGCAGAGTGAAGAGAAGAGAGAAATGTGTGTGCATGTGGAGTGTTGTCTTGTGTTAAAAAAGAAATCATACTCACACCTCCCCATCCTCTTTCACACAGCTCTGCCGATAAAAGCCAGGTTCTTCCTCCTGCAACAGTCCAGTCTCCGGACCCACATCTGGAAAACATGGGTCTGGAAAACAAAGAAACAAAACTCAGTATTGAAAACATCAATTGGCCTGGCTAGAAAATGTAAGCTTGCAAGCATTGTCTCACCTCTACAAACTCCTCACTTCACTGTCTTCAAGTCAGCTGCTTGTGTCGGGGTTCAGAAAGAAGTCTCCCGTCATCACAGGTTTCTTCCAGTCAGGACAGGAACATCAGGACACACCTAACTATAGGAAAGGATCATTAGTACATGGTACGAGGGACATCTCCATGCAAGATTGAATGGTCATAACGATACAATCAACTTCCATTCGCTAGTTTTACCATAGCTGAGAAAAAGGAACTCGCAAGCTTAAAAGAATTGTCTCACCTGTACAAACTCTTCACTGTCTTCATGAAGTCAACTGGTTTTCTGCACCCTCATCGCATCTGGTTTGGAATTAAGTCTCCTGTCATCACAGGTTTCTCCCAGTCAGGACAGGAACATCAGGACACACCTAACTATAGGAAAGGATCATTAGTATATGGCAAAAAGGACATCTCCAGGCATGACTGAATGACAATAACAATAAAACCAAAGGAACTTCCATTTGCTTGAATGGCTCTAGAAACTTAGGTGTTAACATAAGCACATGTGTGTTCTACAGCTGTAAGTTTTAACATAGCTTAGAAAAAAGGAACATGCAAGCTTAAAACAAACAAAAGCATTGTCTCACCTGTACAAACTCTTCACTGTCTTCAAGTCAACTGGTTTTCTGCACCCTCATCGTGTCTGGTTTGGACAGAAGTCCCCAGTCAGGACAGGAACATCAGGATGCACCATTCTATATATCATACAGGATAATTAGTACATGCAACAAGCAAGATGATAAACATTGGCATGAGTGTGATGTAACATATTACAAAACAGCATCATCCTACAAATATTGAGCAGTGAACATTGTGTGGGTACTAGGCTAGTTATTCACTAAAATAAACCAACAGTCACCTCATCATGTGTCTTGGCATTTTTCACAATATTCTGATTAATGTGGATAACCTTTATTGTACATTCATGGCCTATCGGGCTAAGTACAGGTGAACAGATGAAAAGGTATATGACATTTCATGTTCGACTGTTTCCAAAATCATATCCAGTTGCATGAGTAACTTTTTTTGGCATATCTACATGTTTGTAGTACAAACAGGACTGCTGATACTAATCTAGCAACATTAGCGCTAAAACTACTCTAGTACAGAGGTTTGGCTTCTTCTCGTCTCTTTGTGAGGTTAAAAATATAATTTGAAATTGGTTTATTGAATACAGGATGACCAAAGTGCATAAGAAAGATGAATTTTTCAATATTACTCAATGATTGGAACTTGGAAGTATGAAAACGTTCTTGTAATATACAGTGTTGGCTTGGCGGAAGCCTTGTTTGAGCGCCGATTTGGCGGGAACATCAAAAAGCCCACGTGCGGCACATTCCAACAGGTGGTCGCTGAGCCGCGCTTACCACGTGGCGTTAGAACAAAGCATTTTTATATCAGTACAGTTTTCCCTCCAACGTAAACCCATAGTTTTTCTAGATCTCAGAGGCACACGAAAAATACTATGTAGTGTTCTCCAAAGACGCCACCAAGAAGTTCAAAACGGCACGAAGCGGCAAATGTATAATTTTCAACATAGCGTAGAATGGTCATAGAAACAGCTAAATTAAAGCATGTAGCATTCTAAGAACCACGCCAAATCATACCGAATAAGGCTAACTTACATGTACATCAGTTTATTGGAAATAAACTTGACCAAAACAGCTTGATATCTTACCTTGAATAGTCTTCCCACACCACGCCGTCTGTAGAACTCTAGGAGTCGCCATTTTGTTGTCTCCAACTCCATGTAGTTCACCCGGTCAGGAAATGAGCATTTTCTCCCCCAATGGCGTAAATCAAACGTTGAAATATGCCGACGTGTCATGGCATATGTTAGAAGAATAAACTCCAGGCAAAAGTTGGAAATTTTGCCCCAAAAAAACTCCATAAGAACCAGAAGAACTGACTGTGTCACTACCTACATGTCTCCGCGCACATGGACGGACTGTACCAAACGAAATTTTTTACACAGGGGTGGAAAACGGCAAAAATTAAAATTCCTGTCTATGGCGACCACCTGCCCACTTATTATACAAATTAGGTCTTTATTTTCATGATTGTATCATAACAGTAGCGTTAACCCGAGGACGGTCGGCGCGGCACTCACCGGGCGTCTCCAGTCACTGCCGGCGGGGGGAAACTCCATGTCCGCCCGCAGAAAACTCCGCCAGGTCTCGGTCATCCTTCAACTTCGGTTACTGGAGTTTTACAAAAACCTTTAACCTGTAAAGCCTAATATAAGACCAAGTAAACACCAGATGCTCACTACATAACATCATGACAACAATCATATGCAAATCAAAATAATAACGCGTAAATCTCCCGGGCTACGCAACCGGAATTCTTTCGGGAGCCCCCGCCACTAACCCCCGAGGAAATCCTGCTCCCGACCCGGTGACGGTTTGGGCTTGTATTCGGTCGAAGGCGCCGCTACATGCCAAGCCATCGCACAGAATATGTCTGTAGCTGCCTGTGCCACCAAACACTGCACAATATTCGCCCTATTCGTCGTGTTTTCTTGTTCTAGAGACTGAGAACTACTGACAAAGCATGTTCCACATTGCTTCGGCGGGATCAACATGGTGATAGCGGAATCGATTTTACGGCGTTTAACAGTTGTGTGGCGCTTGTCCGACGCTACATCTGACATCTACAAAGTCTATAAACTACACAGACGACACAATTTAACTTGAAATTACCTTTATTGAGCAATAGCTCCCTGTTTCTCTCCATCTATTGAAGGTCAGAGCAACCGAATAGTCGCCATTGTTGAACTTCATCTCTGTCGCGTGACAAAAGCGCCGTCTAGCAGCAGACGACAATCATTGCAGCCTAAGAAAATCTACAGCAAAATTGCAGCTTACTGATTGGTCAATTTGAAAAAGCAATAGCCAATCAGGATATGCAATCTGTTGTTTTATGGCAATCCTAATGACCGTAGGAACAAGAAAAGTGATTGGCTACTGGGGGTGACAAATCAACCAATCAGAGAGGGAGTTTAAGATCATTGCGCTTTACCATTGGTCGGTAAGGACCAATCAGCATTGAGCGTGGAGGGTACGTACGGGTTACTTGCATACTATCCCGTACATTACATAATCTACCCTATCAGGAATGGGCAATTAATTTTTTTGACTAATCAGCATCTGCCAATTGAAGAGTATGTAAGGAGGGGTCCTAACCCCCCTCCCTACGAATCTCACGGAGGCCAGCTTCGTTTTACGCAAAATTCAGAAAGTCCGGCGACGCTTTACAATAATCATAGGCACTATCGTCCCATAAATTACACGAAAACGGTTTCCATCGCGAAGTCTTGGTGCTTTCAGACCGTCAAGTTACCCCCCAGTCAGGTTCTCGTTTGGCGCGAACTAACGAGTGTCGGACGCGAACGACTTCATTGCCTTCAAAATGGCCAAATATGACGCCCCGATGAGTGTCAAGTTCCTCAATAGGACAGAACAAGCCTGATATCTACATCTGAATTCATCAAATATCTTCAGTTTTTAGAATAGAACTTGATTTTATTGGTTTTTCATGCTTGAAAGCACCAAAAAAATTCAGATTCGCTTCCCCATGCATGCCCTTCAATCGGTAGATGTTGATTGGTTGATCTGTCATACCCAGTAGCCAATCACTTTTCTTGTTTCTACGGACATTAGGATTTCCATAAAACAACCGATTGCATATCCTGATTGGCTATTGTTTTTTCAAATTGACCAATCAGTAAGCTGCATTTTTGCTGTAGATTTTCTTATACTGCAGTGATTGTCGTCTGCTGCTAGACGGCGCTTTTGTCACGCGGCAGAGATGAAGTTCAACAATGGCGACCATTGGGTTGCTGGCCTTCAATGGATGGACAGAAACAGGGAGCTATTGCTCAATAAAGGTAATTTCAAGTTAAATTGTACCGCCTGTGTAGTTTATAGACTTTCTAGATGTCAGATGTAACGTCGGATAAGCGCCACACAACTGTACAACACCGTAAACTCGCCTCTAGTTACACTTGGCACTAGCGCCATGTTGATCCCGCCGAACGAACAACAACAGTGTGGAAGAGATTTTGTCAGAAGATTTAATCACTCTCTAGAACAAGAAAACAGGGCAAATTGGTACAGTGTTGGGTGGCACAGGCAGCTACAGACATATTCTGTGCGATGGCTTGGCATGTAGGGGCGCCTTTGTCCGAATCCGAGACCAAACCGTCACCGGGTCGGGAGCGGGATTTCCTCGGGGGCTAGTGGCGAGGTCTCCCGTATGAATTCCCGTTACGTAACCGGTAGTTTTACGCGTTATATTGCATATACTTATTGTATGCTATTTACTGAGCATCTAGTGGTTGCTGGGTCGTCTATTAGGCTGTACAGCAAGGTTATAGTTTGCTGTAAAACTCCAGTAACTGAGGTTGAAGGATGACCGAGACTTGGCGGAGTTTTCTGCGGGCGAACATGGAGTTCCCCCCGCGGCAGTGACCGGAGACGCCCGGTGTGTGCCGCGCCGACCGTCCCCGGGTTAACGGACCATTGTATTAAATTAAAACAGTTTCTTACTCAGTTGAGATATTTTCGATATTATTCATAAAAATGATAATTATCAACAAAACGGTTCTATTAACTGTAGAATGGTATAACTAGTTTGCCATAGAATGTAAAAATCACCCTGTTGCTGCAATTTTTTCTTGAAAATTTCAAGAAGCTATGTAGCTACATAATCAATGTAGGTATACATTGCAAAGATAACTTTAACCAATTATGACACAAGAAAAAGGACACGGACAGAATTGTTTCATTATTTCTCACATTTTATTCATCTACAAGTCTGAAAGAAAAGCTCAGCCAGATCACCACACCTTTAAAGTTTATCAAGGAGGTTATACTTATAGGGAAACATTTCCGTATAACCTTAAGTTTATCAGTCAAGTTCAAAGTAATTATGAAGAAGAAAAGAAAACACACTCTGTAATATATTAGCATCATTTCATCTACTTTCTATAACATCGCAAATCTCAGTCCGGCAACTCGCGTGGTCAAAATTCCATCAAATCAAACAATTCATAATCTCAACGACTTATTTCCCCACGAAGGCCTTCGCGGTGGTGTAGGTGGCGGCAGAGAACGGGTCGTAATCGCAGCCCTTGCAGCCGCAGGCCTCAATCACATAGTAGGGCTGCTCGATGATGCTGTTATCTGCGCAGGACAGTTGGGCGACCTCCCTGTGGATTAAAAAAAAGATTATTTAGTGCACATATATTTATTGAGTATCAGGCAAGAAGCATAGTAGCTTATAAGATGGCTTCTAATCAAAAACATCAAATGAGAGTAAAACACAATGGCAAAATACATTCATAGTAACAGAATGGGTAAAAAAAAAATAAAATGAGTATAAACAAGACAAGTTGGTAATCTATCAATTACAAGAATATACCTGTACATAAAGGTTTGAACCATGTTACAGTTTTGTGAATGTGAAATTGACTTGGACCCCAGTAGCAGTAAAGAACATAAAGTACTGTTATTGAGATGCTGTAGCTGTACTAAGTTGGAAAGAGATGATAACAGAGTATTTTTTGACTGGTATAAAGTTTACCTGCGGACACGTGTGGGTTTGCAGCAGGAACAGTCCATGTCCAGGTAGGGGGGCTCCAGCATCACATGAGCCGTGGAGCTACAGCGACCGGAACAGGTGGACATACCTAATGCAAGCAAAAATAAGAGATTTCAAACTTCCAGCAAAGTAGATATAGTTTGCCTTAATAAAATCAATCTTGGCCGTCCATTGCTGCGGATGAAGACTTCTATGTGCATCAGTCTTCTCAATGAAATCATAGAATGCTTTATCACTCATACTATAGTGTGGTAAACTTAATCTGCTCTTAAACAATGTTACATACATGTAGTACATGAAGTTACCATATTATTGAACCCAGCAACCCGTCAATCAAGTGAAATCTTAGCTCTTATAACAGTACTTTTGGAACCCAAAAGTACAAACCTAGCCTAAACTAGCACCAACCAAAACATTGCTATTAAATAGAACAACTAGGCTATGGGATGGATGTGAGATGATATGAAATTACAGAATCTAGATACTTACGGATAGGTGCGGTGGAGACACACTCGCCCAGTTCCAGAGTGGTGTTGGAGTAGGTGGGTTTGCAGCTGCCTTGTGGTGGGTGGGGCTCTGGGAGAGACAACATGTCATGAGCTAATACTCAGCAAATGTAAGACAACTTTGCCATGTATAGAGTTTTAAAAAAATGAATCTTTGACAAGCATCCTCAATAAAAACATCTTATTCAAGTAGATAAACTATTTACAATCACTTGTTTAACAAGAGCTGAAGTTTTGATTATTGTCATAGAAACATCGGCTCTTGTTAAAGTGGTTGTGAATAACGAAATAAAAAAAGACAAAACTTCATCATAACTTCACACACAGAATGCAATATACTCACCACAGACAGGGCAGCACTGGCCTTCGGTGTACTTCAGGGTTCCATAGCTCTCCTGAAAAAATGATGTTACAGCAATTCAATCACTGTTATTCTATTGGGTTGTAATACAACGTCATCCTGTCAAGTATGTCTATTCAGTGTCACCCCCTCTCAAAACAAATTGCAGAAAGTTTAACTGGTGCAATGGCAAAGTGGGTAGAGTGCTCGCCTTGCATTTGGTAGGTCGTGAGTTTGATCCCTCATTGGCTGAATCATATTTACCAAAGATTATAAAAATGGTCCATACTGCTTTCTCTGCTTAGCACTCAGCATTTGAGAAAGAGCATGGTAGCTAAACACACATCACTACCTGTGTACTAGCTCCCTGCTGTAGTGATTGCACAACTGTGAGGCCCAAGGGCTACAGAAATAGAGATGGGTGCTGCCATAAACGACAATGCCAATAGTTTCAGGGAAACTTTATAACTTTTTTGTTAGAAAGTATGCACTTACGTCACACCCCATGTCACATTGCTGCATCATGTTATCACACACGACCCCTCCATCCTGGGTACAGGTGCAGCTCATACACGTGTCAGGCAGCCACATCTCACCATAGCCATAGTACTTGCCCTGGTATTCACATTCTGCAAAATACAAGGAAACGAAGCTCAAGAATGACAATAACAATGATGTTTATTTGCACATGTGGGCTAAGTGCAGTACATGTACAATGTAGTTTACATGAGACTTTCATATAAACACTACACCTCTACAGATTGAACTGGAATGAGCTTCTGCAGGCCTTACCAGAAATACCAGAGGCCAACAAGTTTAAGGAAGCTGTTCTGCTACACTTGAGAAGTATTTAGAGCGCTGCACACTCCCCCCCCCTGTGTGTTTGACCCCAACTGAGGGGTGTTACGCAGTAATGTATCAAGATCAAGAAGTGCTACACTGCACCTATTGTATAGAGATGGACGGACATATAAGGGTATACAGTAGTCCTGTACTTACTGCTTGGTACACAGCGACAGCACTCGTCCTCATCATTGTCAACAAGCATGTAGCCCTGGAACAACAAATTGACAATTTCAGACAACCAAATAGACCCCCCGGCTGTACTTCTAGTGATCACACGGGCCTGAACAACCATATTGAATGTTACCAGGTATGACAAACTCTTACCACACCAGTTTGTACATGTAATTTTCTCCCCTATAAATGCTGCTACCAGCACAATATTGAGAGAAATTCAAAATGCATTTAGCTTTTATGTTATATCTGTATCTGTAGCAGCAGAAGCTGGCTATATCATACTGAACGACCTGTTACACCCAATCTTTGCACATGCACATTTAACTGTAGGAAGTATATCAACAAGGAAACATTTTGTGCTTCTAATTTGTAGATAGGATCTGTCCATGGTGCTGATTTTCCATTGTGTAGAACAGTGTGTGAGTGTTGCCCCTACACACCTCCTGACAGCTGTCGATGTTACAGCTGACGTGACAGTCCTTTGTCCCGTTCAGACAGCGGCATACAGTACAGCTGCCCTCCGTCCACACATTGTTGGGCTGTGGAAAATACAGTAAACATGAAGACATGTAACAAGGATATTAGTTTAAACCAAATTGAAAAATTAATTGTACTCAATCAATGATGAATAAGAATTACAGATGTTTCTACTAACATTTGCTTAGGAAAATGTTTGTAGCAGAAATGGTGTTAGTACAGTACTAGAACTTAAACCTTTTGTATGTATCAAAAAGCAAAGCTCTTTACTCAAAACCACTTGTTTTATTAACAAGAACCAACGTTTTGACTGTTAGTCATCTTCATCTGGGCAATTATGACTGTTTTAATAATTGCCCTGATGATGACACATATGACAATGTTTCTACCTACCTAGAATAATGTTGAATATTGTTAGGCTATCCATGCCAAACTCTAATTGTAATGTCTTTGTCAGCAGGGCAAGCCCTTTGTAATAGCCACAAACAAAAGAACAAAGAAACAGGCTAGTTGAGCTGCCCTGGCTGTACTGAACAGCCAAGCTAATAAATAAATAGATAAGTAGTAAATAAATATCCTCCTCACCCTTGGCACATTGTAGTCCATGCCTCCGTACACACAGTCACAGCTGTCCTGCACGACACAGTAGCTGCTGTTCCTACGACCTTCAGCACAGGAGCAGACAGCGCAGAGGTCGGCGCTGTAGGAGCTGGGACAGTCAAGGTCACCGTCACAGGTCCTGGTGCAGGTGCAGGCAGTGGGACAGACTGGGATAGAAACCACACATTCAATGATAACACCTAGCAAGGACCTAGTAAATAATAGTAGGGTTAAAAATGAAATTTACTACTGTAACTGGAAAAAAATCATACAACATCTGGGATGATCCAGATTCAAATCTATTTCAGATTAGTTTTGTATCACAATCAATCTGAGTCAAGAAAAGGTAAATTTTAAGTATTTTCACTGTCACATACAAAGAAATTAGATTTAAGATGCATTCTTGTCATTAAGGCCATAATACAACTGTTACAGCATAACAAAGAAATACTGGACACTCATGTAGAACCAGAGGTTTTAATTCATTTAAGTTATGGGAGAGAGTGAGTGAGTGAAGTTTCAAGTACGTAATGCAGATCATAAACACTAAGGGAAGGATGGACATACCAGGAAGTGTGGTGTATGTCTCTGCAGTAGTAGAGGCACCAGTAGTCTGTTCCCAGACAGGCCCAGTTGTGTAGACTGAAGGCTCATGGGTAGTGTACAGGGCTGGCTTCTCTGTACTGATCTCAGGCTGGGTGGTGGTCAGCTTCTTTGGAGCAGAAGTGGTAGCCACTGGGGAAAGATATTAAAGATACAATTCCTCTGCAAAACATTATGACATCACACCAAATAGAGCTTAGAAATGTCCTTTTGGAGTTGAAAATTATCTTAGATTGAATGAAAATTGTGGGATTCTAATTATAAAAACTAAAGCCAAAGATGTTGCACGTAAAAATGTTGTAGAGCATACACTTTGGGAAGATTCTTTAAAAAATTGCTACAGAACGTCATAATCAAATTGCAGATCAGATTATATGGTCTTTCTATACTGAGTCAGACTTTCTTTCACTGTACACTGAATGTTGCTCACTAGCTGGCTTTTGGACACACATGCCAAACTTCTGACAAAGCTGGTGGTAAACCCAAATCACAAAGTACAATATTTAGCCCATTAAAGCTTAAATGGACTCACCAGTGCATTCCTGAGCTGGTTTCTGTACACACATGCCGAACTCCCTCATGAAGCTTGCAGCACAGCTAAATGTACAATGTACCTATACAGCCCAACTCACAAAGTACAAAATTTGGCCTGTTAAAGATTCAGACTCACCAGAGCATTCCTGAGCTGGTTTCTGCACACACATGCCGAACTCCCTGCTGAATCCTGCAGCACAGGTACAGCCTGCCTCACACCTGGCAGCCTGGCAGCCCTCCTCACATGTCTGCACACAGTGGCAGGACTCCGCACACACACCGGGGGTGGTGAAGGCTTCTGGGGTGGTCAATGGGCTGGCTGTGGGCTCGGGGGTAACTGGTGAATAGTAGAAAAGTACAATAATTATGAAAGATAATAAACATGTGAATAGCATTAGGAAACATGTCTGCACACAGTGGCAGGACTCCGCACACACACCGGGCGTGGTGAAGGCTTCTGGGATTGTCACTGGGCTGGCAGTCGGCTCGGGGGTAACTGGTGAATGGTAGAATTTAGGTACAATGAGTATGAAAGGCCCGTGAATAGTTTCATCAGGTTGGTAAGTCACAGAGTAAAGAGACTCTTTTTTACACAACCAAGGATGCATCTATAGCAGTGACACCTGTGCTGCAGTGCGATGTGAACCAGTCCTGACATAGGCTGTGTAAAAAAGAGTCTCTTTACTCATTTGCAAAAAGGAGAATAGTATGAGGAGGAAACATGTCTGCATACAGTGGCAGGAATCGGCACACACACCGGGCGTGGTGAAGGCTTCTGGGGTTGTCAATGGGCTGGCAGTTGGCTCGGGGGTAACTGGTGAATGGTAGAGAGATACAATGATTATGAGGAGAATAGCAGTGATCTCAATCCAGTCTCTGTTCACTGATGCAACTGAAGAGCTACTCTCCCACTGGTTGTGACAGAGAAAACAGAAGCTATGTGCAGTATTTACAGGTTCATTGTACCAGGGAAATTCCCATAGCTTTTTTCAATGAGCACAATGAGTAGAGGACCACAGATTTTTACACTAATTACATAGTCAGGCTTCTTTAAATTGCATTCTACAAATCTTACTATACACTTTTCACATAGGCCATAGAATGCTCCATGGCCTAAAACTGATAGTTTGTTAATCGAGTTGCTGATGAAGATTTCACCCAAACCCACCTTCACAGTCCTGAGGCAGTTGCACACAGATGCCTCCCATCCTGACATATCCGACCTGGCAGGAACACTCGGCTCCACACAGCTCTGCCTCACAGTCGGACTCACACAACTTCTTACAGTGGCAGGAGGTCGGACACACTGGAACATATCATTACAATTGTATTAGAAATTAATCTGACCATTAAAAAATCGTTATTTGCTGCGTACATGACATCCTTATTGTTCAATCTTAGTTGTAGTAGACCATACAAAAGTCCCTGTCCCTGTTGTGTCAATAAAAAAGGTTGATTTCATCCAACTTACTGTCCCAAAAGTTCAAGAAGCAATGTACGTTTTTATTTAAAACACCACACTCCTTTACTAGGAAGATATTCATGTCATTTTTGCTATGCTTTCTTCTCTCTGTTTGCCTTTAAGTTACAAAGTAGTACTGTCAAATGGCCATGCTTTCAAAAGTCCTCTCTACACTGGTTGCTTAATGCTTGACTGCGTGCATTTTGAACAATAAAAAAAGAATTAGGCTCTGCCTCTATAGCATTGCTAAAAATTGTTCATTACATGTACCTATGGGGATTTCTGTAGTTGCTGTAGTCTCTGCCTCTGCTTTAGTGGTGAGTTTTGAAGGCTTCTGAGCCCTGGTAGTGGATTCTGCTGGTTCAGCAGTTGTTCCAGATGGCTCTGAGGTAGTTTCAGAGCTCGGCTCAACGGTTGTTTCTTCAAATGTCTTCTTGGTGGTGGCCTGTGCAGAGCCTATGGAAGCAAGGATTTAACTTCAAGTTGGTAACTAGCTGTCAATCAATCAATCAATCAATCAATCAATCATTTTAGTAATCAATTTATGAATCAGTCAATGAAATTAAAATACAAAATAATTTCTAGTATGATCTGAATTTTATATTTCTAAATAATGATTCACCAAAAACAGTTACTCAAGCAACTGGATATGATTTTGGAAACGGTCAGATGTTTCAGGCAGCCTCCACTACCTTTTGTCAGTGACACTTGAGAGTTGTCAGGTTTAAAAACCAGATTTATAAGTACAAACTATTGATTGATATGCAAATATTTCTCACGATGATTACCTGTTGTTTTCTCCATAGAGATCTTGGTAGTAAGCTCTCCAGTTGCAGCAGTTGTACCAGTTGGCTCAGCAGTGGATTCAGAGCTGGGCTCACCGGTGGTGTGCACACCCTCTGCCTCTGTTGTCACCTCGCTTGGTACTCCTGTGGTAACCTGGGATGTAAGGTGGCAAAGTGGTCTTGTGGTTAGGGTTATCAGAATCTAAGGGTTCTGGGTTCGAATGCTCAGCATACCCTACTGTTATGTCATTGGGAAAAGCAAATTGCACCACCTATTTCCTCACTTACATGTAACTCTGAAAATGAGTAGCTTAACATGTAAATAATGTACATGTAGCTTTGGTTAGGTATGATCTTTCAGTTAGTCAAACAAGCATGTCAAAGCCAAAGATCCCAATGCTCTTATCTAAAGGATTAGGGACCTTCCCAGTGTTAGTAGTTCAAATTTTACAGTCTGGTCTTACACAGCTCATAACTACTGTACAAAACTGGGTTGTGTCGCTATGCAAAACAAACAAACAAACAAACCTTCCTCCACTCGGCTGTTGTTGGTTCCTCCTCAGGTGATGCTGTTGTGAAGGACATCAGAGTGGAGGCAATAGTCTCAAACAGGCTGCTCGTGGTGGCCTCTGGTTCAGTCTCAGCCTCAGGCCTGGCTGTTGTGAGGCCGAGAGGCTTGCCTGTGGTGCGGTGCAGGTAAAAATCATACTCCATCCGTTCAACAGGTTGATGAATGTGCCAAAATCATATCCAGTTGCTTGAGTAACTGTTTTTTGGCATATATCATTACCTGGATGTCTAACCTTCACCAATGTAGGTTGATGAATGATTGAGTCTACCTAGTTGAATAGCAAAGTTCTTTATTCACAAACAGTTTTTTAACGAAAGCACTTGTTAAACAAATGGTCGTGAATAAAGAACTTTTCTATTAAATCATACTTGAATTTTAAAATAGCTTGCCTGTAGTGCGGTGCAGGTAGGCACTGGTTGTCTCTCCCTCTGGGATTGCGGAGGTGGCTTCAGGAGCTGACGGTTCAGTGCTGGACTCTCCTGGTTTCTTGGTAGTCACATGGCCCACAGTTGTCTCTGGGGCTCCTGAAATGAAAAAAAAAATACTAGGTCACACAAACCACAGGTTTAATGCACGAGTGAGAGAAAAAAAAGCTTAGTTCCCTCTGTGAAGTTTTAGGTGTTAGTTTCAAGGCTTCTAGCTGGATTTCCAAAATCTATCCAGTTGCTTTTTACAAGGAGCATTAGCTAGCTTTCTAACCTGTGAATGCTGGTTCTGTCTCTGCAGTAGGCTTCTTGGTTGTTGCCGAGGGTTCTGCTGTCTCTGTGGGTTGTTTGGTGGTTGCTGAGGGTGCTTCTGTCTCGGCAGTTGGCTTCTTGGTTGTTGCTATGGGTTCAGAAGTTTCCGTGGGTTGTTTGGTGGTTGCCGAGGGTGCTTCTGTCTCAGCAGTTGGCTTCTTGGTAGTTGCTATGGGTTCTACAGTGAAGAAGACAAGTCTTAGATTTCTCTTCATGGTTTTACAATGATTAATATATCTAACTGTGAGACAACATTGGAAAAAAAGCCTTGAAGTCCTTATCCTTCATTCAGTAGTTTGTTCAAATAACTACAATAGGCAACAAGTCATTCAAGAAAACACGTCTACATACCTTTGGATAATATGTTCTAGTTATTCTAACAACTAAAGTAACTGTTACTTCCCCAAAAGAGCATGCACCAAACCCAGTATGCAACATGGCTCCAATAAAAAGATTCCTGATGCAACTTGTATTTCCACAATACTGGACCAGGTACTTTACCATTAATGCAATTCAAATTGACAATAAGCAAGTAAACAGAGAAAGTATACCACACACCAGGACAGTCTGCTGGGTACTGTATACAGACTCCGTCCTCCCTGCTGTAGCCTGGCTTACACTCGCAGACGTCTGAGCAGACAGCCGACGGCACACAGCCCTTCTCACACCCGGCCTGGCAGTGGCAGGAACGTGCACAGACTGGGACAGGGAAATATCAGATTGTGAAAAAAACTTTGCAAGTACTTAAGGGTTAATAGCCCACCCTGAGTTATATATGGTGTAATAAGGCTTTGTTAGTTGCTATAACCACTGAGAATTGATTGTGAGCTTTGAGTACTTAAGCAGTACATATTTTTTGATGTTTCATGCTGTAGGGTTGGATCTCGCACAGACTGGAACAGGAAAAAATGAGCTTCAAGATTTTATAGAAGATATTGTCTTATTATGTGACCCTTACCACTCTTAGATAAGATTTAGTTGTCTAAAATATGATAATTATCTTTCTATCTTTACTCACATGCAAGAGTGGTTGGCATGATTGCTGTGGTCTCAATGGAAGGCTCTGATGTGGTGGCAACTTAAAGAAATGCATAATATACATTAATTATAGTCCTTTTCCTAACCTTCCAGAGGATAAAGCATAAAACAAACAAACAAACAAACAAACAAACAAACAAACAAGCTACAGGGGGCCAGAAATCGAATCATTTTGACATCTCAAAAAGACCTAGTATACCCACTTACCAAATATCAAGCCCTATGGAAATATCATGTTTACAGAAGGACAGACAAATAGATTGACAAATGGAAGGGCAAATACATGAACACTACCAAAAACATCTTTCTTTCTTCTTCACAAAGACCAGAATGACAAAGCAAATTAAATCCCAGTCAACATTACATCTCTGTCTACTTGTTGTAGGCATAGATGGAAACTTACAGTCATGTAATAATAAGTTAAACATAAGACCCACCTACCACATCCGCTAGGCTGAGCAATGCAGGCTCCCTCCACCAGCCTGTAGCCGTCCTTACAGTCTGCAGCTGTCTCCACATGCCTCCACAGGTGCGCAGGTGCGTCCACAGTCTGCCTCACAGTGGCACGTCACGCTGCACACTGTGAATTGATGATAATATTCAGCATCAAATTATGACAGGATCCAAGTCCATTACGTACATAGAGTTCTGGGACCCAAGAGGAAAATCATTCTCATTTTAGTTCACAAACTACGAAATACTAATTTGGAATCAGATAGATAAAAGGGAAAGTGACCTTGATCCAGTTTTAGCTCACTGAGGAGCTATTCTTCTACTGGTTATGACAGAGAAGACAGACATGAACCAACCTTCTGGTTTGGCTGTAGTTGCAGGCTTACCCGTGGAGAAGACAGCTGTTGTGTGTGGAAGGGTTAGGGTAAGGGTTAAGAGTGTATGGAGGCATGTGTACATGAACCAACCTTCTGGCTCAGCCGTAGTTGCAGGTTTGCCTGTGGAGAAGACAGTTGTGTATGGCAGGACAGTGGAGAAGACCTCTGTGGGAGACACAGTACTGGGGACGACAGTTGTGGTGATGGGGACACACTGGCAACAAATGTTATCTGCCTGGAGAAGGGTCTCTCCTCTCTGGAAAAAAGAGAAGTGGAAGTATAAGGCACTCATCAACAACCATTTCTACTAAATAGCTGGGTCCTCATAAGTTATGGATTTCATTATTATAAAATCAGATTTCTTTTGCTAGAAGATACTTTTTTTTTTTCAAGAAGGCCTGAAAAGAGCAACATAACCTGGGAAGCAGCAGCTGCTAGTCCCAAGTTTACCAAATGCAACTACAGGTGCAGCAAGCCCAAATCTACACCTGACAAGCATATACATGTACCTGATACTCTGGCCAATGGTACATTCTGGCCAGGGGTACATTCTGGCCAACTAACACCTGTAGTAGAGCTAGAATGAAACATTAACTGTCACAAAATGCAACTGAAGGTTTCCAATGTCAGCCTACCATGTTGCAGTCCTCCTCTGTGAGTCTACACTGGTTGTACAGACACTGTTCCTGTCCAGTCTCCTCCTCACAGTTACACAGCACACACGAACCCTTCCAGTATGACTGGCCAGGCTGCAGGACAGAATAGATGATATTAACATATAATAGAATACATTATACTCCTATCCTCTATACCCTAAGTTCTAAGAGTGAAAGCATGTTTTAGTAACCGTTAACCATAAATTGTCCCATTCATTGTGCGTTTTTTGTCCTGCATTTTTCAGAAAGGCTTTGAACCAACCATAGACCAGGATGCACAAGAGCAGCTATGGAACACATCCATGTTTGAGGAGATCCACACCTCAAGCATATTAAAGACCTTACGGTCCTGGTTCAAACCTTACGGTCCGGTTTTACGCAGGTTGTAATTACAGTCCAAAACTTACAAAAGATCCACTATAGAATCCCATAGAAAAGAACCACGCATACATGTACCTCATACGACACTCCCTGGTATTCACAAGTCCTTGTCTCACACTCCTCGTACACCAGACAGAGACTGGAGCCTGCCCTGTCATCCCTGACTGATCCCTCAGGACAGTAGTACTGCGCACACGCCGGGTCAGGCTGGCACTGTGCAGGCAGCTCTGTAGGCAGCAGCAGCTGGTTTTCTGTACATCCGATCATGCACAGGCAAGCTGGGGGGCTCACTGTGGTCAGAAATAAATTAATGATAGCTTGATCTAAATTAATAAAGAAGTTGAGACCCGCTACAGTACTATGCCACAAACTCTAATCATTTTGAGTTGACATCAAGGCCTACCTACATACCAAATATTAGGACAATCCACTCAAAGTTATTGTATTTACATACACACAGACAGAGAGACAGACAGAAAGACATACACATGCTCCTCAAATATAACCTTCTTGACAAAGGTAACTAGGCTTACCATGCAGAGTAGTGGTGCTAGGAGCAGTTGTGGTGGTCTGTACTGATGGTGTTGTTTCAACAATGGGGGCAACAGGGGTAGTCTCCACGATTGGTGACAGGGTGGTGGCTGTAACACAGTTGAAAATTTACACAAAAAATTAGTCTTAAAGTATGCCAATGTTCAGAAGTGCATTGTGACCTGAAAGACATAGTACCATTGGATTCAGGATCTTGAAAGTAAGGCAGCAGAATAAGAATTACTAGCTGTTTTACAATGCGGATACAATATCATATTACATTATCATTAAAAGATGTTACTTACACATGGATTTCGGCTGACAGTAGCAGCAGGCTCCCTTCATCTGGACCAGATCTTCATCCTGAAAAGGAGAGAATTTTACAATGTAAGATGTAGGGAAACACTGATGTTATCAGTCTATAAAGTTCAACACTCTAGATCTCTCGCTGTACAAACTACATTCTACTTCAAAATGGTATTCAATAACGCTTGATGTAAAAGTAGACAGTGATAGAAGAGCTTCATTACAGGACAATTGTAAGGCAACGACTATACTGAGCATACTACAATAAAGATAAAGAATATAACTTAACATCCTAATATGGTAGTGTTTACCTCAGCACAGACTTCGTCACAGATTGATTGACAGGTGTAGGCTCCGCCCACACAGCTGCACAGCTGACAGGTCCTCTCATCTGTGTACTCAGCACCATACTGCAGGTAGACAGTAAACAACTGTTACAGTAACTGTCATTTATCATAATACTACAGGTTGGCAGAAATCAACAGTTACTGTTAGTCAGCATCATACTACAGGTGGATAGAAAACATAATGTATTGTAGCATCAAGCCTTCAAAATAAATTGCCATATTCTGGCATATGTCTGTTTACCACCTTAGGTCAGTGCCTAGAAGTGTTTGTTTGGCTTTGAACAATACCATTGAAGAAATTGGAAACTGATTAAATTCTAAATGAACTTGAAGCATATTTGAATACTGTAGCTGAAATGAGCAATTTCATACTAAAAATTATCATCTCAAAATGACCTTTCAATAAAATTTGAGAACTAAAAATTGTGTCTTGCCAAACAATACAATCTTACAGTTACTGCTACAGTTACTGTAGTACAGTATGATAATGTAAAAGGAGGTTAAATTTTTACAGACATTTACACAAAACTGACCCTAACCTTGCAAGGTGTTTCTGTAGTCTGGACAGGAGACACCGGGGTCGTGGCAGGGGCACACTTCTCAGCAGGGGGGTCAAGGGCACAGCGACCTTTAACCCTGATGGCGGCGGGGTCAGCACAGGTGCAGGGGTCATCACAGCCGGACAGCCTGGTGCAGGCGTCCAGCTCATCTCCACAGCCGATCTCACAGGTGCACTCATCACTACAGACTGTGTGTGTGTGTGTGTGGGGGGAGCATTTTCATCACAATGGTTTACCCACATGTATGCTTCTCTATGCTTCTCTAAGGCTATCTGGAGGTCTAAAACTGTAGCTAGCCAAGGATGTACTACTCACAGAAGACATCCACTCACACACACACACTCACTGTCCGGTTTATCGTCTGTTCTTCACAGAGGTGTGACATACATGTCATGTCATGGAAATCTCATTACAATGTAATTTGTGGAGAATCTCTTATCATGTGGCAGGATAGAATCACATGAATCACAGAATTGACACGTCAAGCAAAATTGTTTAATGAAATGAGTAAATAGTATCAGATACAATACCACACTTTTTGATACCAATGCTCTAGACTTATTGAGTGTTTGTGTTCATGATATCTTAGCCCCTTTTTGGGGGAAGAAATTTGCATTTTGACACAGAGATTATGCTTAATTTTACCTCGGAGGGTTGTTGCTGGCATAGGCTTTGTTGTTTGTTCCACAACACTTGGTTCAGTAGTTGTTTCAGGTGCTTCAGTTTCAGTGAGCTGGGTTGTGCCTTCTTCAGGTTTGGATGTTGTCTCCCCACCACACTCACAGAACACCCTGACCTTGTAGTCATAGCAGAAAGGCAGGAATCCACGCTGCTTGGAGTTCTCACAAACCAGACCCTGGTGGATGTCACAGGTCACATCCTGGCCAGCCTTGGTGTAGTCCAATTCCAAACGGCTGTCCACACGGCACTGAATGTCTGTAAATGCAGAGATAAGGTATGTTGTGCTTCCTTAGTATACTGATATATTTATATGGCTTCTCCTATTGCTGGTTTGCATTTTAAAATGTATTCAGTCAATCTGTTGAATAGAAAAAAATTGGCAAATGTAAGTGTAAAGATATGCTACGTTATGATTTTAACAAGTTGAACTTACTTGTGATCATCTCGGGCCCACAGAAGTCATATTTCTTCCTCAGGTTGTCCAAAGTCTCAAAGTCTCCACCGGAAACGACATTAGGATAGAAGGAGTTCATCCACTCTGTCCACTTGCCCTCACAGGGGTAGGGAGCTGTAGGCTCTGTCCCTGGTGCTGAAGGCTCGGTGGTGGTTGAGATAAGCTTTCCTGTGGTGACCTCAGAAGGCTTGCCTGTTGTGTAGACTCCTGAAGGCTCACCTGTGGTCATCTCAGAAGGCTCACCTGTGGTGTAAACTCCTGAAGGCTTGCCTGTGGTGTAGACTCCTGAAGGCTCACCAGTGGTGTAGACTCCTGAAGGCTTGCCTGTGGTCATCTCAGACAATGGTTTTGTCGTCTCAGAAACTGCAGATGTGGTCACCTCTGGCAGAACACCAGTCGTCCACCATTTTGGCCTCTCAGTAGAAGAAGTAGATCGTTTGGTCGTCATTTCTTCAGGCCTTGCAGTGGTTTCAGCTTCCACAGTCACCCCTGTTGTAAGAGAAGGCTTGGCTGTGGTACCCGGCTGCATCGGTCCCTTGGTGGTTTCAGCATGAGGAATGCCACCTGTTGTCTGGGACAGGGTGGTCTTTCCTGGTTCAGACGGTCCCTGTGTGGTTTGTACAGACTCTGAGCTGCTGGTTGTTGTTGCCAGGGTTGTTGTTGGAGGCTGTGTGGTTGGCGGAGGTGCCACACACGAGCAGCACACACCCAGTCTGTCCTCCAGGATCATTCCTTTCTGTAAGCAACATTCAAAATAGAAAATGAAAGATAGAAGGGTAACATTTACAAAGCAAATTCGTAATGTTTACCTTCACATGGTCTAGCCCAACAAACTACTGCTCTGTTTATTCTTCTTCAATCACATTCATACAAATATAGTGACACCCCTTCAACTCTGTCCTGCTACACAATGTAATTCAACAATACGGGTCTTTTGTCACAGCACCAGTTACCATGGTGACAGACGTCTGGTCTAGGTCATTGACCTTATGTGTTTGAAGAAGAAGAAGAAACAGAGCAAATACAACATGTTTTCCTTCCTCAATGGTGAGCATAATTAGCCCTTACCAACAGAGAAATGAATTTAGGAAATAAGAAAAACTCCAAACCTGCAGACAGTCCTCCTCTGTGAGATGGCAGAAGACGTTGCACTCCTCATAGTAGTAGCCGTCCTTGTACTTACAGGTGCAGATGTCACAGTTTCCTCTCCAGAACACATCTCCTTCCTGTAGGGAAATCAGTGAATATACCAACTTACTGCATGTTGTCCCTGTTGTATCCAGGACTGTGGCTATCTAGTTCCACGCCTGAATGGGTTAGGGGTAGGATCTATTCACTTCTGGATAGTCTCAGCATATCCAAGAATGTTGATTTACCGGCACAGTTCTGAACAAAGCATGATTCTAGGACCTAAAAACAGAAGACAGAATGCATTATTGCCTGTATACTAATATCAGCTCTAAAGTATATGTCATTGACTATATATGGGCTCTATGAGTTCTAAAGCACAGTTCTGAAGCAGCAAACACACAAATGTATTGTGTTATAATGATATCACATAATTCAGCATGATTTGAGGAAAATAGGCAGCCAAATCCTACATAGTAAGTGTCTTCTCCATTCTGGCAAGGAGTTGGGCAGGATGGGATCTCCTTAAGACACATGGAGGTTCCCCAGTAGACGTCTTCAAACGTGTCATCTGGACAGAGACAGTCGTTGCACATCCAGCGCTCTTCGAACGGAGCGTTCCCATTGGCCAGATCATCCGCAGTCCAGGCCATCAGGTCTCTACAGTTCACCTGGACCTTACACTCTTCAGAACACACTGGGGAGGACAACATTAGGGGAAGTTTTAGGATGCTTTGTCTGACATCTATCACCATGAAAACACACTAGTACTGAGGAGGATAAAATTAGGGGAATGTTATGTGTGACATTTATCAACAAGAAAATTTAGAAACAAAAAGTTAAGATTTTTTTTGTCAAGTAAGCAACTGAGGTAACAGGGACAAAAGTTTATAGTACAGACTCAATATATATATGATTATATATATATGGCTATTGTGTGAAATAACCGTAATATCATATTTTGATATTTTGATGGTAAACCACTGTCACTGTAACAACATCTAAAAGACCGCCAGCCTTTTAAGAAGGTTGGTCAGTCAGCTTCAGATTGAATGAGGTTTTAACCCTTAAACGTCTGATTTGGAAGCAGTGCAACTAAACACTAGACACCAATCTTATGTCATAGTCGAACGTCTTGCACATTACTCATCTGTTTGTTCATTCATTCCTTCCTTCCCTCCCTCAGACTAATCTGCCTGTACCTGGTGTGTTGGTGGTGATCCTGACTGGGGTAGTTGTGGTTGCCGGGCGGGGCGTTGTTGTCGTTGCCATGGGAACTGTTGTGGTTACGGTGGGTGCTGAACACTGGCAGCAGATATCATCACGGTCAATCAACACCTTTCCTTCCTGGAGCATGGAAGATTAAGAAAATTCTTAAACAAGGCTATGTTAACTTAGGATATTCTACTACTATGACCCAGTGTTGACGTTACGCTTCAAAGAGGCCACGTGACAAGCCCCACTGGGTCAGTCTACTGAGGAAGACCAGAGTGACTGGTCAAATGCTCTAGGTGAGAACCTTTGTGTTGTAACAGCAGTTTACCTTTATATTGTAACAGCATATTGTTTTATCATATTGTTTTATTATATGGTTTTTCTTTCATGGTGACCTGTAATAATGAATTATTCTATAAAAATCATAACAAGGCAAATATGTGCTTTGTATTTCTACTGCACTTTAGAATTTCCCAAAGCAAGAACTTCAAACATTGAAAATCCCATTTTCTCTCCTATGGTGATAATGTGAAAAGGTATAGTGCAGGTATACTCACAGCTTCACAGTCCTGAGGTGTGAGGTTACACTTGTGCTCACACTTCTCGTAGTAAGAACCATCCTCATACACACACTCACACTGCTCACACTGGCCGCGCAGCCACACATCTCCAACCTGTGGAAACACAGACAAACAAACAACGTCACACAACCAGAATACATAATACATAACCTCCATTGACATTCATCTGCCAGGTTTCATTCATATACCTGAAATTTTTGTTTGAGAGATCTCTAGTGCAGCACCCCCAGGTATGTAAAGGTTAGATAAGCAATGGTACAGTTTACTGGCACTCTTCATCAGTCCAGTTCTTTTCTGACAAAAGAACCCAAGTTCTTTGGAACATATTCTTTCTCTAGAACCTACTACATTGTTTAGAACCCAAGTTCTTTAGAACCTACTACATTCTTTAGAACCTAAGTTTTTTAGAACCCAAGTTCTGTAGAACCTGAATTCTTTATCAAATCACACTATCTGAGATGATAGTGGGAATGTAGATTTAAAAGATTGGATCGTGTAAAAACATACTTGCATGCATGCAAAAGAAAAAAAGAAATGGAGGGAAGAGGCAAGCAATACAGATTTGCAAGAAATATTCTACATGCATTTTCTATACACGTCAGGCAGCTGTGCAGGAAGCAAAGCAACTTACCTGGTACTCTCTACCGAGGTAGGTACAGCCGGCACACAGGTCAAGCTTCAAGCAAGGAGAGAGCAAAATGCAGAAATGCAGATATTAGCTACTTCTCTTCTACAGATCTGCAAAAGGCTTTTATGTAGCTACAATATCTTTACATTTCAATGTTTAAGAAGAAAGTTATTGCTGTTACAGTAGTAGTCCTATTATGTATCAGCATGTACATTCAAGTCTGCTTGCAAAGATTTAGAGCAGAAACATTACAATTGTTAGATTATGTAGGCCTTGGCAAGCGTTATTTTTTTTCAACTCCTGTATATTTGAAGTTTGCACTCCTGGATAAATTTGTTGATCACCAGAAGTTTGCTGAATACCAAAATCACAGAGTAGAAAGTCGACCATATTTTTTTCAGGAAATCCTAACGTTACGTTGGACATGGCTCTTTGACTTTCCAACATTGGCTGATGCCTAGAGCCTTCTACCCTGGTATTAGAGCTTGCAGACCTGTCTGGGTAGTTTTTGCTCTGCAGTGTGATGCTGAGCTTAAAGCCCTACTAGCACCCACCCTGTACTCCTTGCCGTTGTACTTGCACGTCTCGCAGACTTCCGGGATCTTCAGGCACATCATGGTGAACCAGAAGTCCTCATCTACCACGGTCCCTGCTGGACACGGACAGTCCCAGCATGCATCATAATCATCCCAGGACACCTCGAAAGGAGGTGACATGGGGTCATAGAACTCCTGGTGTTCACAGGTGATCGGCTTCACACAGGTCTCAGGGCAGGCTGGAAATGAAACAGGAAAATTCAAGAAAATTCAAGAAAGAGTCTTCTTTTTTTCATTGCTTAGGCCACACCGACTTAATATTATGGATGACATCCGCACGTGCATTGATTTTTGCCTGTTCTCAACAAAAAAAGATCACGCCCTGGCTCTAGGCCTGGGTAGTCAATGGTAATTGGTAGTTAGCGACAATACGGAGCCGGGCACCCAGTCTACCAAAACGAAAGCTCCACGACTCAAGAACTCAGTATATACGCACAGTGCCAATTCATAAATTCTGCAAAAAGCCATGTGCCGGCTTGTACTGCCGCAAATTCACAATACCAGCTTTGCATTCCTGTGGTTTAGTAGCATTTATATTTTTGGCCGGAATTTTTTTTTATTCGCCCGCGCACACTAGTTTGGGGGTCTTCAGAGGATGTAATCCATAAAATTAAGATGGTGTGGCCTTACCAACACTTTAAATTTAAATCTAAAGCTTGATTGTACCTGACAGAGAAACACTACACCTGTCCCCGGTGCTGAATGGCCATCAGAAAGATATATCTAATCAACTCTTTGCTTTAATATAAAACCGTGTGTTAGTATGTTTGGAAACATACAGTTACATACCTGGAGAAGTTGGAGAAACTGTAGCTGGAAAATATAAAACAAAATAAAATTAGTTGAATTACTGGTAGAATGACTGAGAAAAGTTGGCCTGAAAATTATGTTGCATTTCCATAGCTTCAACTGGAAGAAAAATGAAACTGAAGAAATTTACAGTTGAAATGATGAGACTTACTTCTTGGCTTCTGTGTAGAAGCTGTTGTTTCAGGTGCAGCAGTTGTTTCAGGTGCAGCAGTTGTTTCAGGTGCAGGTGTTGTTTCAGGTGCAGCAGTTGTTTCAGGTGCAACAGTTGTTGGCAGCTCCACACATTCACAACACACTCCTGGCCTGTTGTCAAGCACCTTACCATCCTGGCAGAGAAAAACACATCATGTCATGATCAGTAACAACACTGTTACAGAGTGTATACTCTCCCAGGGCTATTTTTTCACATATTTTTTTCAAATTCTCCCCAAAAAAACATGTAGAACACTGGTGGGAGGCTAAAGAGAAGGACTAAAGGTAGGTTTTCCCAATGCTAAAAAAAGAGTTGACAGAATGTACTGTGCCTGCACAAAACTCTGATTTTTCACTTCTTTCTGTGGTCAATCTTGCATCCTAATTTTGTCTGTTGCAGACCATATCTTTTTTGACCTAAAAACATTCTGTCAATAAGTGCTACACAAACATTAAGGGTTCAGGTTACTCACCTTCTCACAGTCGTCCTGAGTGAGCTGACAGACATTACCGTGGCACAGTTCAGTCAGGGTGTCGGGGTCACACGCACACTGCTCACAGCTGCCCTTCCAGTACACCTCTCCTGGCTGGTACTGCCGCCCGTTGTATTCACAGTAGCACCTGTCAGCAGGCTCCTTCAGACACAAGGCTGTGCCCCACAGGCTGTCCTTTACTGTGCCTGGAGTAATGGGTTCCAAAATCCAACATGAAGTATAATGAAAATTAAAAAAAAAAATCATTCTGAGAACATGGCCTCCATCAGTATTGGCCATGATAACTGATATCAGCCCTACAGCTTTGGCTATGGCTGAACAGTACTACATGAGAATGACAGTCTCTGCCATATAGGGCACATCTGTGAGCTGACTCAGTAAGCTGTCTGTTGCAGAGTTTATTCTCTGGGTCCACTTCTCTGTGCAGTGCTTCAGTCTAGCTTCTACTGATTTCACCTGCCTGTACAGTGTGAATCAGTCATTGGCCAGGTTCCGCCAGTACTCTGTGTCAATGTCATAAGTCTAGGAACATACTATATTTATTTAGCAGACTTTTGCTTCAACTTTATCCTTGCATTTTCTACTCCACAGTACATCTATATTGGTGAAAGTCCTCCTGTTTAGAACATTACTGACCAGTAGGACAGGCACAGGCACCACAGTCAGCTGGCATGTCTCCTGCAAAACTGTCCCTGGACCAGTCAGCACAGGTCATCTGGTAGGTACAGGCCTCTCCACACACTACATAAAACAATTCTAAGTTAAGCATTGTACTTTCTTCTATAATCATTCATTAAATGAGCTAGATTGAATCATGAGTGATAAAAGTAAGATTGTCTGGTATGATGTTACCTGGCCTGGTTGTTGGAGTCACTGCAACAGTAGTTGTCTCCACTGGTGCTGCAGTGGTCTGAAGTTGTGGCTTCTCAGTTGTAGGTGGAGCTGCAGTACTGCAGTACTCCTCCGGGTGGCGCTGCACACACCTCCAGTTGGTCCTGTCCCAGGTGTTCTCGTTACAGAGGCAGTAGCGTGTGCACTCCGGCAGGCCCAGGCAGTGGTCCGTGTTACCCGCACAGTCAGCGATGCACAGGCAGGACGAGGAACAACCTAGTAGGTGGAGAAACATATACGTTATTTTTGTACATTTAACACATGCTCAAGCACCTGGATAGATTTTGAAAATTCAGATGTTTCAAGATTTTGTAGTTTTGCAATGTATAACTGTAGACGTTGCAAAACCTTTAGCTGATACTTTCACTTACGTCTTGTTGGCCTGGTGGTCTTGTCCAAGGGCCGGCCTGTGGTGTAGACTCCTGAAGGCTCACCTGTGGTCATCTCAGAAGGCTTGCCTGTGGTGTAGACTCCTGAAGGCTCACCTGTGGTCATCTCAGAAGGCTTGCCTGTGGTGTAGACTCCTGAAGGCTTGCCTGTGGTCATCTCAGAAGGCTTGCCTGTGGTGTAGACTCCTGAAGGCTCACCAGTGGTCATCTCAGAAGGCTTGCCTGTGGTCATCTCAGCTGGCTTGCCAGTGGTATATGTGCTTGGAGGTTCTTTAAAGCAAATCAAATAAACACCAAAAGCCGTTATTTTGATAGTACTTTAAAACAGAAATACCTATTAGTTTAAAAATTCATGTATCTTTTAAACATCATTCATAGTTATAGGCTTACACATAAAAGTTATCTTAAACAAAAATGCATCTCTATCCCTTACCTGTGCCACAGTCTTCTTCGTCCCGACCGTTAGCACATTGGACCTTGCCATCACACAGCATAGCAGGGAGGGGCAGGCACTGTCCATCTCCACAGTCAAATACCTGGCAGGGTGGCTTAGCAGTGGTCACTGGTGGTTTGCCTGTGGTGTAGACTTCTGAGGGCTTGCCTGTGGTCATCTCAGAAGGCTTTCCTGTGGTCATCTCAGAAGGCTTGCCTGTGGTGTAGACTCCTGAAGGCTTACCCGTGGTCATCTCAGATGGCTTGCCAGTGGTGTAGACTCCAGAAGGCTCACCTGTGGTCATCTCAGAAGGCTTGCCTGTGGTGTAGACTCCTGAAGGCTCACCTGTGGTCATCTCAGAAGGCTTGCCGGTGGTGTAGACTCCTGAAGGCTCACCTGTTGTGTAGACTCCTGAAGGCTTGCCTGTGGTGTAGACTCCAGATGGTTCACCTGTAGTGTGCACTTCTGGTGTTGCAGTTGTGAATGTTGTGCACATTGCTTCAGTGGGTTTCCTAGCACATCTCCCATTGCTCAGCCTGATGTCATCTGCCCTCTGGCAGTTACAGTCGGTACTGCAGGCTGTCATGTCCAGACAGGTGCCAAAGCCACCGTCACAGGCCAGCATGCAGTTACAGGCAGATGGGCACACTATGGAAAACAACAAACAGATTTGATGATTCAAAAACTCTTATTACATTGTAGAAATGCATTGTAAGAAAAACTGGGTGTATTTGTCAGAAAAAAAAGTAAGTAAAGTATCAATTCTTTTAAAATCTATCATCTCCAGCAAAGTAAAAACTGTTTTAGACATGTTAGACCATTATGATTGTATAATTTCAGATGACCATCATGCAAAATCTGACATAATTTTGCTTTGCAAAGCATGACACTATTTGAGATGTAAGGTGATGTAAGAACTCGAGAGCAACACTAACAGATGGATACTTTTTTTAGGCAGAAAATAAAAGACAACAAAACATTTACATTGTATCTTTCCCTTTTAAACGGAAAGTACATATTTTATGTATCTACATGTATAACCAATATAATGACTCACGTGGTAACATTTCCTTTGTAGTCTCAACAGTTGATGCAGAAGTTGTCACAGACGGACCAGTTGTGTTCTCCAGAGGACTGGATGTTTCAGATGGACTCTTTGTGGTCTGCAGGGGACTGGATGTTTCAGGTGAAACAGTTGTTGTCTCCAGAGGACCTGATGTTTCAGACGGCCCAGTTGTGGTCAGTGCGTATGGACAGTTTTCCTCGTCCTGCCCGTCGGAACAGTCCACGTTCCCGTCACACTTCCAGCTGGCAGGGAAGCACATCCCGTCACACGACAGCTTACCGGCGCCACAGGCTGGGGCGGTGGTTGTAGCACCTGGGGAAGGAAAAATAATAAATGTTTGGGAACAGAAAGTATTGTAAATTTTACTTTTCTTTTATTTATTTCTTTTATTCACATAGATTTTTTAGCATTGGACAGAAAGTATGTAAATATAAGGATCCTTTCTTCATGAAACATAAAGAACATATTACAAAGTTGAAGCAGCAAATACAAAATGTACAGTGGACATAAATGAAAATGGCTGGTCCACCAATAGAGCCCATAATGTTATTGTGATTCTTTCTCTTATTGACATTTTCCAAAATATAATAAAAAACAACCAAAAAAAAACCTGGCATGCATAAAAAATCTGTAACACACATGATGCGTAACCACAGAACTGAAACATAAAATCTGGAAACAATTATAGTCTATGGTCCAAAGAGAAAATAATGACCTGTGGTGTGAGGCCTCCTGACTTCTCCTGTTGTTGACTGCAGAGTCTCTGCTGTTGTCTGGACTCCCTCGGTGATGACAACTAATAGTAAACAAGAAAGCAGAAATTTCAGACTTAAAGGAAGTATTTGAATTTTCATGATTATATTCAATTTGACGTTTTTGCAACTATGCAATCATTGGGTTTTTGAGTTCCTCCATATATTGACCTTTACTTTATGTGACATCATTGATGTGTCTACCACAGGATAACTGTTTTTTTTCACTTGCTCCATTGCTTTCCCACATAACTCTGATAATCAAGGGATTGAATCAATGTCAACCATAAATAGGCCATATAAGCCATGCTGCTGACCTGGTTTTTCAGTAGTGTAGGCCTGTGTGGTTGTCCCCTGTGTTGGTTCTGTTTGGTACGGTCCTGATGTGATAGCGATGTAGGTGGTTGGTGCCACGGTGGGCAGACTGGTTACTGGGACCAGCGAGGTGGTGGTGGCCAGGCCAACTGGACACAAAGAGGACGTATATGATTAAATCATGCTTTTAGTTGGAGTTAATACACATAAGTTACATCATAATCAAATAAACAAAGATTGTTGATAAATTACCTGATACCAGGTATTTTTTGTTGGAAACTTTGTTTTTGAGTATTACAATGATTTTTTGTGTGTAATAAAAGTCACATTTAACAGAAATGATCCTTACCACATGTTGGGCAGCATTTTCCAGGCTCCTGGGTCACCATGTAACCCTGTTGTAAGAAGAAAAAAAATCATAATCAAGGACATATTCAAATTACAGTGGGCTACTTTTTTGCTTTAGACTTAGAACATGGTCCATATTGCATAATCTGATTATAGATCCTATAAGAAAAGGCAGTGACTGGCAAGTGTATATCAGCTATTAATTGAATAACTGTAGAGTAAAACATCATTCTATTTTACCTCAGGACAGGGTACAGCAGGGCAGATAAGCCTGTCAACTTTCAACTTCAACTTTATTTGTTTCACCAGGTATCACACTCAGGCCACTCTGGCCTGTTTTTCAGGAAATCCTGGTACAAAAGCACTGACAAACACCTAACAGTTAAACAGATTCACAATACATACAAAGTCTAAAAATAGCACATATTCAAATAACTAATGATTATCTTAAATACAATTCGATAAAAACTGTTTAAAAGTTCTGAGACTGAGCTGCTGTCGTTGTTGTAGGGGAAGTGAGTTCCAGAGGTAAGGTCCATAGTACTGTAAGCTGTTCCTGTATGAAGTGACTCTTGCTGGTGGACAGGAGAGTAGGTGGGGGTCATAGTCCCGTAGCCGTTTTAACTCTGACCGAGTAGTGCGTACACTCAGTGTTGGTGGAGCTTCCCATTTGAACAACGATGTCATGTACACAGGCGCACATCCACGGACTGCCTTAAAGACAGAGACAAGAGAAGCTACTTCTGCCCGTTTACGCACAGGGTCTATCCCTGCCTCTGCTCGCAAGATGTTAACGGGGACATGATCTTGGAGTTTGTGGCCTGTGATGAGCCTTGCAGCTCTGTTTACCAGTCTGTCCAGCTGTGATGTCAGAGTTTTGTTGCTCTGTACTAGACTCGGTAGCCACGCTGTGGCGCAGTAATCCAGATGAGATAGTACTAGTGTCTGGTACATGGTCTGCAACACTTCCTTTGTAACAAAGGCTCTGGCACGTCTCATTGCACCGAGTCCGCTGAGAAGCTTCTTCGTGATCCTTTGCACGTGTGCTGACCACCTGAGTGAGGGGTCCAGAGTGATACCCAGGTAGGTGAACGAGTCAACCGAGTCACACTCCACCCTCCCTTCCTCCATACACTGACAGCTCTCACAGGCTGTACAGACATCTAACTACTGTACAACTGTACTGTACAACAGTATAACTATACTGTAGAACAGTAAATCTTACCTCAGGACAGGGAACAGCAGGGCAGATAAGCCTGTCACACTCCACCCTCCCTTCCTCCATACACTGGCAACTCTCACAGGCAGTACAGATATCCAACTACTCACTATAACTGTACAACAGTACTGTACAACTGTACTGTACAACTGTACTGTACAACAGAAAACCTTACCTCAGGACAGGGAACAGCAGGGCAGATAAGCCTGTCACACTCCACCCTCCCTTCCTCCATACACTGACAACTCTCACAGGCTGTACGTGCCCAGACTTCTCCCACCTGGTGGTAAACTTCAGCTGGGTCCTCACACACTGGGCCTGATGGGATGCAGAAAAGTTTACATTGTTATGCTACTAAGTTAGGCAAAACTCTGCCAGATCACACACATATTTGCCACCTGAAAAAGGAATCTAAAGACCTCTCCAATGACATGGATGGAGTATAATGCACTCCTACATATCTAAACTGCTCTTAAAAAATAGTGACTACCACTTAAGTTTTGGGGTGCTCAAAGGATGTCATCAGTATAATAAAACCAGTATGGCCTCATGAATAAATGAAAACACATTTTGATAAATAGGAAGAGGTTCAGTCTGAGTATCTCAAATCGTCCATTAATTGGTTGACTGACATATCTTCCATTTCAAAACCTCAAAAAATCTTGGTCTGATAAGTGCACCTTGAGAAAAATCATATTGGATATCTTACCGGCAGGTTTGCACTTGCAGCAGACTCCGTCATCAGGCTTGGCGTTCACCATCTCATAACCTTCCTCACACTGTGTGATAGGACAGTACTCTCCACAACTGGGCGTGTGGTCATCCATACACTTACACATGGTGCACTCTCCTGGCACCCAGATCTCTCCTGGCTGGAATATACATGTACAAACATGTTAGTAACACTGTGTGATAGGACAGTACTCTCCACAACTGGGTGTGTGGTCATCCATACACTTACACATGGTACACTCTCCTGGCACCCAGATCTCTCCTGGCTGGAATATACATGTACAAACATGTTAGTAACACTGTGTGATGTACTAACATGTTAGTAACACTGTGTGATGTACAAACATGTTAGTAACACTGTGTGATGTACTAACATGTTAGTAACACTGTGTGATGGGACAGTACTCTCCACAGCTGGGTGTGTGGTCATCCATACACTTACACATGGTACACTCTCCTGGCACCCAGATCTCTCCTGGCTGGAATATAACGTTACATGTACAAACATGTTAGTAACACTGTGTGATGGGACAGTACTCTCCACAGCTGGGTGTGTGGTCATCCATACACTTACACATGGTACACTCTCCTGGCACCCAGATCTCTCCTGGCTGAAGGGAGAAGAAAATTTGTATCTGTATCGGTATAGCAGGTATAACACCCCTTCGGAGTAACAGACCAGCTTCTGTATATGTATAGCTGATAGAACCACCCTTTGGCGTAACACACCTGGTCCAGCTTTTGTATCTGTTGCTGTATAAAATGCCCATCCGTGTAACACACCAGCTTTGCAGGCACATGAGGTGGTAGTAGCTAGCTTATTACATTATACATGCACACCGAACAACTGTTACACCTAAGTGTTTAAAGCTATCTAGTGATGATGCCCCGACTTAACTTTGATGGCAGCAAGCTCCACTCAACAATAGTTCTAGGGAAAAATGAAAAGCAATACTCACAGAATAAGATTTCCCTTCGTATTCACAAGTACACTGTGTCGGTTCCACACACTCCAGACCGTTGAAGACCATGTCGTCAGGACAGGCACAGCCAGGCTGGCAGGTGTCCATATCACAGGTGGCCGTCAGGTTAGTGCAGGTGCGATGGCACGCACAGATGGACTGGTACTCCATACCATTTGTACAGGTGCCTGCAACAAACAAACAAAGAAACAAACAAACAAACAAATAAATATCCATCTCACAGGTGGCTGGAACGAACAAACAAATGAATATTTGCCTCCTTAGGAAGTCAGGTCAGTAGCTAGACTGGTACTCCATACCATTTGTACAAGTGCCTAGAACAAAGAGATAAACAAACACATTACATCACCTGACTGTGTTGATTAGCTGCAGCTTTGCAGTATATATTTATTGGTATCCCTTAATATGAATGGAACATGGTCTAAATGATTATATTTGCAATATTTGTAAATGCATCAAAGATAAAACATTGTGCGAAAATGTGTCTGTAATGTAAACATCATAAAGATTTCTTCATCCAGAATATTTCCGGTTTTGCCTCACATTCCTACATTGAGCACACACCTATGTCTAAAATCTTCATATAAAAATGAGTTTGAGTATGAGGATTTCAACAGGATTTTTAAATGCCTAATAGTATATAGAGAGTAAAAGTTTGTATGAAAGCTAGCCTTACTTGGGAAGCATCCGCAGCATTTCCCAGGGACGTTCTCGAACACCTCCCCCTCCTGACAGTCCTCAGGTGAGATGTTACAGTCCATGTCACACTCGATCCCTCCCTTAGTACAGGCACATGTGGTGCACTCATCCTTAGCAAAGGTGGCGCCAAACTGGGACAGGGAAAAGTGTTGTTAGCTTTGCATGCTGATGCAGATGAAGTTAATACATCCAGGTAATGAATTACACAAGACAACTGTTACTCAAGCAACTGGATAAATGTTTAAACCTGTCAAATGTTTCATTGCCTACTTTACTGTGTCCACTAAATCCCATTTTTAGTACAGGCACACGTGGTACTTTCATTCTTAGCAAAGGTGGTGCCAAACTGGGACAAAGAATATGTTGATGAATGTTAGACATCCAGGTACAAGACAACAGTACTGTTACTCATTACAAGCAACTGGGTAGATTTTGATTGAGTGTAAGAGTCAAACTTTTCAGGTGTGATCACCTTTGACATGCATTTTGTGCAATTGTCAAGCTATAGCTGGCTGTGACAGAACCAACTGCCAACAAGGATCTAAGACTGCCATCTTGAAAAAAAAAAGGACAACTGAACTATGATCATAACTTCTACCTAAACAATGTAAAGAAAGTTGTGTTAAGTGCCTTTCCCAAGGGCACAAGATCGGTGACATGGCAGGATTTGAACCCGGGACATCTTGGTTCTGTGCTGAATGCTCTGTTGTTCAACAATGATAAGTACAAGTCACCTTGTAGAATTTCTCGTGAGGAGGGTAGTAGCAGGGACAGTCGATGGCCCTGATGCACTCTCCGTTGTTCAGCACCATCCCGTCCACACAGTCACAGCCAGGTGTACAGCTGCAGGTCTGGTTCTCCTTAGCAAGGTCCTTACAGCTGGTGTGGCACGCACACTCTGTGTACTCCTGGTTACTGCCACACACAACTGGAAAAATTGTTACATTTGTACTCAAATTTCAAATTGTTTCCAGCAAACTGATACATATTGCTAATCATGTATATCACTCACTCACGAGAATTCCCTTCTTGCAAGAGTTAGACTTGCTTAAAAAGTTTCTGCAAGTTAGTTTAAAAAGAAATACTGTAAATCATGAGATATTTGCATTGATTTGATGTGCTTTGTCTTCTACTGAATTGTGTTGTTTCAATCACCAACTTCAAACACCATTGATAAATTTCTCATTTTATCCTCTTACTGCAAAGTCCCATCAAACTTCAGACAATTTACAGTATTGACCAAAGCATAAAGATGACCACCCCACCTGGTGTAGTGAGAGGCAGACCAGTGGTTGGAGTAGGAGCACCTGTGGTGTAGCTGCTCACTGTGGGTCCTGTAGTCGTCACAAACACTGCAGAAATATAGCGGAAGTCAGCTGTTTAGAAGATTTACAGATTGCCATACAGATATTCATACACTATTTTGTCAAATTGATCTCATGATTATGGTTCATTTGAAGATTCTGCCCCTTATAACAAAAAACTGCTGTACTGATATTCTGAAGCTTTTGAGGCCTTTTGAGGTCTATGTATTAGTGTATCAGATTAAACAAACCTGTAGTTTCCACAGGGACTGTGTAAGTTGGTTCTGTTGTAGTCTGTGGGAAACACTCCTCTTCTGCTGGCATGGTGGCACAGCGCTCATTGTACCTGCACACAACATAGACAATAATATCATGGTTTAGATTTTTTTTAATACATACATGTAAAATGTGTCAGTCTGTACATTATGGCAATGTATCAGGAGAACAGGTTTGGGGCTCTGATCTTTCTGTTAGAGTATGAAGCTTAAATTACATGGTACTGTTACAAGCAAACACCTACAAAATGAAGAAAACACAATCCAGTCATAGTCCCAAGCACAGTAACAGCTACCTATGCTGAGAGATGTATTTCCTACAAAATTACACTCCTACCTGTCATAGTCGCCAGCACAGTAGCAGCTTCGATCACATCCCTGCATGGCCCCACAGTCTCCATCATCCTCACATCCAAGGGTGCAGTAGCACTTGTCTGGGCACGGGCCTGCCAAATACAACAGTATAATGATATTATAATAGTAATGGTCATCTTGATACATACACATTTGACATTATGATAGATATGCAGAGGGAATATAGTAAACAATATTCTCTTAACTTGTAGGACTTATGGCAGCACTCAAAATTCCATACAACTTGTTTTTATTTCAAACGTTCAATAAATGTCTACTTGCTGGTCTTCCTGGTAGCCCTTCCTGATAGCTCTAGAGTGTGCTAAAATTGTACTCTAGGTTAAACTGTGGATTCAACTTGTCCTACTTAAACCTCATGTTGCTCTTCTAATTGAAATGCAACATGCTTTTCAGCACAAAGATTTGCACAGTGATTCCAACAATTCAAGGTTGCAGAATGTAAACGTATGTAAACTCGTACTTCGTGTTGTGCTTGGAAGAGCAGTTGTAGAGGCAAACGGAGCCTTGGTGGTCAGTTTGGCAGCAGTGGTGGCAGGATTGGGAGCTTGAGTTGTCCCTGGTCCTGATGTCACCTCCCCACCACACTCACAGAACACCCTGACCTTGTAGTTGTAGCAGAAAGGCAGGAATCCACGCTGCTTGGAGTTCTCACAAACCAGACCCTGGTGGATGTCACAGGTCACATCCTGGCCAGTCCTGGAGTAGTCCATCTCCAAACGGCTGTCCACACGGCACTGAATGTCTTTGGAAAGAAATAAAAGTTTTATAGTTATCAGTTTCTTCAAGCCACCTCAAGGGTTAACTATTGACCAGGTGTTGAATAATAATTTCACTTTGTGTGAACAAAAGTAGTTTTTTCAAACTTGTATGAAACATATTCTAGACTTTTAACATTAAAAAAGAACTTACTTGTGATCATCTCAGGCCCACAGAAGTCATATTTCTTCCTCAGATTCTCAAATGTCTCAAAGTCTCCACCAGACATGACATCAGGGTAGAAGGAGTTCATCCACTCTGTCCACTTGCCCTCACAGGGGTAGGGAGCTGTAGGCTCTGTCCCTGGTGCTGAAGGCTCGGTGGTGGTTGCGACAGGCTTTCTTGATGTGAGTTCTGTAACTGGTGCCCGACTTGTGTATGCTGGAACACAAGATGGTTCAGCAATCAACCAAGGTGCATTCCAGAATATAGACACTAAAAAGTAGATTATCAGAACCTGAAATGTTGGAATTATGAAGTTTAAAGACTCTACCAACAGAAATAAAATCTGGCATGTAAAGAGGAACAGAAAAGCCAAGAAGGGTGCATGAAGAACAAGTGGTTGTCAGATGATCTGTGGTGTCCCAATGGTTGAACAAATAGACGAAGGGATAGATGAGAGAGGGAGAGAGGGGGAGACAGATAGGGAGAGAGAGGGAGAGCAGAGAGAGAAGAGAGAGAGGGGAGAGAAGAGAGAGGGAGGGAGAGAGCGACAGATAGAGAGGTAGATAGAGATAAAGAGCACAAAAAATGAGTCACTCTCTTCTAATCAACTAACAGCTCAAACTCAAATCCTCACCTTGGCAGTTCTCTTCATCCCTGCCATTAGCGCACTCCCTGATGCCGTTGCATCTCTTCTCCATCCTGAGACAGAAGCCGTCTCCACAGTCCACACCCAGGCACTGTGTGGTGACAGGGCGGCTGGTCACTGTGTACACCGTGGACTTGGTAGTGGTGCCTGGGACAGCCAGGGAAGGAAAGAAAGTTGTAACGTTGTCATTAGTCAATTTGATGTGCAAAGGCCATTGTAAGCTAAGTGCTGTAAATGTATGTACTTTTGTGGTGGTTTCATTTTGCAATAACAGAAAAAAAGAAGGTCTTTACAGTGTTTTAAATGTGTACTGAAGTATTCATGCAAGGTAGACCTATTTGTCATTGTCATGAATTCACAGTTGACAGGTTTTAAGATTCACACTGTGTTACTATTGCCACATTCTACAATCTCTTACACTTGGTCATGATCTCTCAAGAGCTTTTCATGTTACAACTGTGAAAAGAGACATTGGTTTACCCTTAGTGGTGTAGACATGTGATGTTCCTGTTGTCCTCTCAATGACAGATGCAGTGGTCTTCCCTCCTATGTAAGGTGTGGTTTCTTCCGATGAGTAGGGAGTTGTTTCTTTGGGTTGTGTGGCTTCTGTTGTCTCTGCATTGGGTCCTGCTGTGGTCTCTGCATTGCTGATGCTTGTAGTCTCCTTTGGTGCAGATGGTGTAGTTTCTGCAGAGCTGATGCTTGTAGCTTCCTTTGGTGCAGATGGTGTGGTCTCAGAGCTGATGCTTGTAGTCTCCTTTGGTGCAGATGGTGTGGTCTCCTCAGAGCTGATGCTTGTAGTCTCCTTTGGTGCAGATGGTGTGGTCTCTGCATTGCTGATGCTTGTAGTCTCCTTTGGTGCAGATGGTGTGGTTTCCGCAGAGCTGATGCCTGTAGTCTGCTTTGGTGCAGATGGTGTGGTCTCTGCGGAGATGATGCCTGTAGTCTCCTTTGGTGCAGATGGTGTGGTTACCTCAGAGCTGATGCTTGTAGTCTCCTTTGGTGTAGATGGTGTGGTTTCCGCAGAGCTGATGCTTGTAGTCTCCTTTGGCACATAGTACGTAGTCTGTGCAGAGCTTGTGGCTGTTGTTTCCTTTGGAGAGTATGGTGTGGTCTTCTCCATGGAGACAGTTGTTTCTTCTGACACAGTCTGGGTTGTTTCAGCAACAGGCAAGGCAGTAGTGGCTGCACCTGGGAGTTAAATACATTACAAATAAACATTAACTTTCAATAAAAAGACATCAGATTCTGTATTGCTATGCATGGTATAAGATTTTATACAAATGTTTTATTCATATGGATTTGACATCTAGAATTTACTGCTGATGGAATAACAAAATTTGTGTTCAGTTTTGTTGCCCCTTTCTCAGCACAACCTCCTCCAATCTGTGCCCAGTTCAGATGGTTTACTCAAGAATGTTTTTGCATATATTATGTCTTCATGTAAGTATGTACATGGTTCTGGAAGGTTGTGGTTCAGAGAAACCATGGCAAATAAAGGATTAGAGAAAGGAGAAAGAGTACTAACCCTGTGGTCATCCCTTAAACTCAACCCTGAGACAACAGCTACAAGGCTCAAGACATTTAAACCACTCAGTAAAGGGCATTGATAAAAATAAGTGGAGCCAAGAGCCCAAGTAAGTAAGTAAAATGAAGAAAGAGCGCTAACCACGAGGACATCCCCTGAACTCGACCCTGAGACTGATGCCAGTGTGCCAGGCTGTGGGCAGCAGGCGGACTGTCCTCACCAGGACTGCAGCAGGAAGGTAGTTCTCTACCACACTGCTGTCATCTGTGTTAGCTTCAAATAGCTGGGAAGGTTTCAAACATAACAACCGTTAGGTTTTAATTAGAGAACTGTACATTCAGCAGTGTAAAATCTTAATCACTGCCATTGTGTTAGCCTCAAACAGCTGGGGAAGGGTTTAAACATAACAACCATTATCCTTGCATAGTTTCCTCAGGTTGGTAAGTCACTGAATGAAGAGACTCTTTGCATACAACCAAGTGTTTTATTCAGCTTACATTTCAGTGACTGTCACCTTCCTTGGGGAAATTCTGACTGGTTTACATTGCACTGAGGAAGGTGATAGACAGTCACCAAAATGTCAGCTGAATATATCTAGATGGTCTGCAAATGTTTAGTCTCTGTAGCCTCTCCTTTGACATCTAAGGACGTCTTCTGTATCTGTAACTGTATAGCCAGTATAACCGCCCTTTAGTGCAACATAGTTTACCAGCTTTGCAGGCACACAGCGCTGTGGCAGATGGCTATATAACACTGAAAAACCAGTAACTGTTACACTTACTAACCTTTGCCCATCTACAACTCTAAATGTTGTTTAAAGCTTTTTAGTGATCTTACCATTACTTTGCCATCTTCGTCATATACGTAGTCCCATATCAGCCCGTCCTCGGTGTACAGGACCTTGTACTCTGTCACGTACTTGTCCCTGCTCTTCCCACTGCCCTGGGTCAGCACACTGGTGATCTGGACAGCTTCATCAAACTTCACCTGGAATTAGAGAAGGGAAAACATTAGGGCTGTTCAATTATTTTGATATTTGTACACTGTGAAACCTCATATCACTCATTACTTGTGAAGAAAAGTATCTAATCAGACTTCAAGTGAAGGTGCATTTTAACTGGTCTATCGCTCAACAGAATTCCTTTAGATAAGTTAAATTTAGGAACAAAATATGAATCTTATCATATCTAAATATAATCATTGTAGAGATAAGAAAGAAACAAAATTAAAAGTAAAAAGATTTAAACTAATGTGTAATTTAAACATGTGACTTACAATTCAAGCAAAAAAAATTGCAGACAGCATCTGCCATCTTTCTTCAGCTTCTGAAAAGGTGGTTACTGTAATGTCACCAAGAGGTTTACTAAATTATGCATATTCTATTAATTAGTCACAGCCGGCGTTGTCTGAAGTCGAACTGAACCACGGCGCACACTCCATCGTCTCCCGAGACTAAAGGATGCCAACAACAACAACTAATTAATTAGACAAACCTCTATCCACTCCTGAGTAGTATCCTGCAGAGGTTCCCAGGCCTCGCCCTCCCCTGACAGGTCCCTGCCGGTGGCCAGGCGAGCATTCTGGGTCGGACGATCCTCCTTCTGTGACGAAGCTCGGATGTTCTCATCTGGGACGGAGCGATCCTCCAGACCCATCTTCTCATCACACACACCTGGAATGGTTCATAATACAGGTGAATATGGCAGGCATTTCTGTTGTACATTGTACATGTATAAAGTGTCAATCTTATACATAGGAATACAGAATAGAGCCATAATAGCTTGACTGTTTAGTTAGTTGAAAAATGTTGTTGTTGTCTTTACCAACTGCAGTATACAACTGTTCTTTAAGAAATAAGATGTATTTAAAAGCATTCAAAAATACCCTGAAAAATATCTTATTCTTTGTAACCAAAGAGATCAAAATATAAAATTTATACATATAACGTGTGTCATCCCTAGGTAGCATATGTACTTTGTTTTAATGTAATTTGTTCTTTCAGTGAAAAGCAATACTTCACACAAAGTTACATTTTGTAAGTAAATCTGCTCACCATGAGTGGACAGTGCAGTAGTAGTAGGGAACCTGGTTGTGTAGGTTGTGACGATGACTTCTGTTGTTGTTGTCTCCAGTGGTGCCTCAGCAGTGGTCACTGCTGGGCTAGACTTGGTGGTTTCCTCTGTTTGGGGAACTGTTGTTTCTTCTGGAAGGACTGGCTTTGTTGTCTCCTCAGAAATGGAGGAAGGTGTTGTCTTCTCTTCTAAACAAACAGGAAAGTTCACATTGGTTCTAGCTTTACAAGCAGGTAAAAAAGCGTCTGTTACATCATAAGAAGTTTTACTGGTAAATTGATGCAATGTTGATTCAAGTACCAGAAGAGCCAAAATATTGTATGATGTTGTGGATGTAGAATTTCTATTACAGGCATTTGTTATAACATAGAGGCCTCACCATAAGGACATCCCCTGAACTCCACCCTGAGAGCGATGGCGTTGTTCCAGCCGGTGGGCAGCAGCCGAACCTTCTGCACCTTCACTGCTTCTGGCAGCCGGTTCTCTACTATTCCTGAGTCATCTGAGTTGGCACTGAAGATCTGCAGAAAGGAAAATCATACTATTGGGCTCTCCAAAAAAAGTATGAGTGTTCACATATAGCTTTCTTCCTGCATCTGTATCTGTATAGACGGTACAACAACACTTTGGCATAACACACCACACGCTTTGTATCTTTGATATTTCAGTAGTTTTATATTATCTATCATTTATATAGAGGCCTATTTAAAATCCATGTTTTTTTGGATTTATCCTGTTCAAACTGCTGCTGTTTAACCATAACCAGTACTATAACCAGTGAAGCAAACAAATACAACAAATTGCTGGTGCACAAATCATCTCTATGGGAACTTCGACAAGCTGAGGCTACTGTTTTCTAAGACTCTATCATTAAAACCAAACTTCCAAAAACTATGTAGTAAGTTTTGCCCACCACGGGTTCCCCATTGCTGTCCTCCACAGCCTGCCAGATGCGTGGTTCTGCTGAGTACAGCAGTTTGAACTCTGACACCCACTTGTCCTCCCCACCACTGCCCTGGGTCAGCACACTGGTCAGCTGGACAGACTCGGCAAAGTCAACCTGGGGGAACAAGGAACAGAGTTGTTGGTCTTTTCAAGTAGATAAAGGTAAAGATAGTCCTAGAGTCATTCTTTGAGGCCATATGGGCTGAAGGTTGCTGCTCTATTATGTGTAGGGCACGGTATTGGAAGACAGAGCTCATCTCTCTCCTTACACTGCCTTTAATATCCCCAATCAAAATAAGGTACCCACTTTTCACCCGGGTGGACTGAGGCAAGTCGTGTATACTGCTTTTCCCAAGGACACAATGTGTAGCCTGAAATACCAGGGATTGAACCTGTTACCTCTTGATCTTGTGTCTTTAGCCGCTCTGCCATTGTACACCATCAGCTATCTCAAGTAGACAGAATGTGCAAAACTGAATTCATACAGTGTCTGAGGAATATCTATTATGTCTTAAAGCAAACAGGTTAATGTTGTTACTTTACCTGGATCCACTGTTCCTTGTTGTCCTCCTGAGGCTGCCAAGACGTGGCCGCCTCCTTACCGGCCGGCCGGCTGTCCAGACGAGCCTCCTTGGGCTCCTTCTCAGCCTTGTAGGAGGAGGCGGTGATCTGGTCGTCTGAGACGGAGCGGTCCTCAAGACCCATCTTCACGTCACAGATGCCTTAAGATTGAAAGAAAATTATTTTAAATTCTTCACATCAAATAAAATTTCAAAGGCATCCAGTGCAATTTCAGGGTGACAAAAATAAGGTACTTTTGTACTTGAACAAAATTATTTTAGATACTTGTTCTGAAATCAATGTTCTGAAATCTGACTATGTACGTGTAGCTATAGAACATTTAGAATACTTAGTTTACTTCTATTTTGGTTCTATAGAAAACGAAGAATATATGCTGAAAGACACATTATGATAACTCTCTCACAGATATCTTCATAGGGAACATAAGTATGTTAGATTTTTTACATCAAATAAAAGTTTGAAAGGCTGAAAATGTACATGCAGCTATGGAGCATTAAAATTGAAGTGTTCACTTGCATTTTTTGTACACAATATTTAAAACATCTGCTGAAAGTCACAACATGACTACTGTCTCACCAGCAGTGGTGACCTCTGTAACTGCTGTAGTTGGGAACTTGGTCGTGTAAGTCGGCATCTTCTTAGTCGTCCATTCTGGCTGGGGAGACTCGGTCGGCTCAGGGGCAAGGGTGGTCAAAGCCTCTTCTGTCATTTATCAAAAATGAATGAATATTTTCTTATTCTTGATGAGAATGCCTTTTAATTGCTAAATCACTGATATTACATCATGAATATACATGTATAGAGTGTAAGGTTCTTGCATGCTCTGTCCTTGGTGCTGAAGGTTCAGTGGTGATTGGGCATGAGTAAGTATTTCTGGGTTCACGCTATCATCAACCAACTATTGTGACAGTCATGTTCTGTAGCTGCCTACTATATGAAGATCATTTTCATACATAGACAGCTGAAGAAACAAACTGTAAGTTTACATTGCTTGGAGATGCAGTGTGAAGATCAGCCGACTGCTGCCCACCCGTGTCAGGGACCCCAACAGCAGTATAATCAAAGATCAGACACTAATGTTACAGAAGGAAGCTCACCATATGGACACCCCCTGAACTCCACCCTGAGAGCGATGGCGTTGTTCCAGCCGGTGGGCAGCAGCCGAACCTTCTGCACCTTCACTGCTTCTGGCAGCCGGTTCTCTACTATTCCTGAGTCATCTGAGTTGGCACTGAAGATCTGCAGAACGGAGATATATCAGCCTTTAAACAATCTTTGCACTGCATAGCTTTTTACCCTTTCTAGTAGCCAACTATGTAACTAACAGCCACAACAGCCAAGTGTGCCTCGCATGAATTGGCCTTTGTAGCCATCAACCTGCTCCAACAATGGGAAAGGCCCTTGAATCTTTGTCAGCGAGGTCACTATATTAATCATTTTTATGAAAATTCATTTACATCTTTGCATTCATCCTGTTCAAATCTCAACAAGCAAGCATCTAATGACATTCAAATGAAAATTTGACACAGCCAAAGTTTGGTAAGAAAATGGTTATTTAGCTGACGTTATGCTCTAAGACTCTATAGTTCATAAAAAACATAATAAAAGTTTATGCCCACCAAGGGTTCCCCATTGCTGTCCTCCACAGCCTGCCAGATGCGTGGTTCTGCTGAGTACAGCAGTTTGAACTTTGACACCCACTTGTCCTCCCCACCACTGCCCTGGGTCAGCACACTGGTCAACTGGACAGACTCGGCAAAATCAACCTGGACACAAGGAAAAGTCTTTTTAGGTCCGAGTCGTCCCTTTCTACATTAGGTCTTACAAATATCCCTCAACAAAGACTGGGGGCGACAGACACTTAACTCTGCAACTTACAATCCACTGCTCACCAAGTCAAGTGTGTCATTTGCAAAATGCGATGTTACAGAAGGAAGCAATGGATTGCTCATTATGCAACAAAGACTGGAGTTGTACAGTCCAAAAGTTGTACAGTCCTATTTCTTGCGTTGAAAATTTGAGTTTAAACTTGCTTGATAGTTTTCAATCTTCTTAAGTAGAGATATTGTGCTAAACTTATTTTATATGGTTGCTAAATAATACTCTATATGGATATATCTTAGAGCTAACAGTCGGTGCTTAACCTGGATCCACTGTTCCTTGTTGTCCTCCTGAGGCTGCCAAGACGTGGCCGCCTCCTTACCGGCCGGCCGGCTGTCCAGACGAGCCTCCTTGGGCTCCTTCTCAGCCTTGTAGGAGGAGGCGGTGATCTGGTCGTCTGAGACGGAGCGGTCCTCAAGACCCATCTTCACATCACAGATACCTGCATATTGGAATAAAATAAATTAGATTCTCTATTCTTAAAATTTTCAAAGGCAATTTCAGGGTGTCAAAATATATAATATTTTGGTATTTGAACAAAATTATTTTAGATACTTTACATGAAATGAATGTATTGAAAGCTGACTAATAGTATGTATGTGTAGCTATAGAACATCTAGAATATGGAGTTCAGTTCTATTTACTTTCTGAAGAAAAAGAATATATGCTGAAAGTTACAAAGTGACTACTCTCTTACAGAGGCCTACATACTGGAACATAATTATGTTAAATATTTTACATTAAATGAACATTTGGAAGGCTGAAAATGTGCATGCGTGCAATGAAAATAAAGCATTCACTTGCAATTTTTGTATAAAATTTTTCAAAATCTGCTGAAATTCACAACACAGCTACTTTCTCACCAGCAGTGGTGACCTCTGTAGCAGCTGTAGTTGGGAACTTGGTCGTGTAAGTCGGCATCTTCTTAGTCGTCCATTCTGGCTGGGGAGACTCGGTCGGCTCAGGGGCAAGGGTGGTCAAAGCCTCTTCTGTAAGTCAGCAAAAATGAACATGGCCTTGAATCTATTTGTATTCCCGACAAAAATGGCTTCTAAGTGCTAAGTCACTGGTATTACACCGTGCATATATAAAGTGTAAAGGACTTGTATATTCTGTCCTTGGTGCTGAAGGTTCGAGGGTGATTACATATAAGTAGGTTTTCATACTATCATCAATAGATTATTGTGGCTGTCATGTTCTGTACATGTAGCTACTTATTAGCAAGATCATCTTAATACATTGATAACCAAAGAAACAAACTGCAAGTTTCCATTTCAAAGAAGACATAACTTTGACATAATGTTCCAAGGGACATAGAGAATGCAGCCTTGCTGGTGTGAACCCACTGGACAGAACTATTTGGAGGTGGGGTGTGAAGACTAGACAACTGCTGCCCACCCATGTCAGGGACCTCCAAAGCAGTATAATCAAAGACTGGATACCAACCACTAATGTTTAATACAAGAACCCTCACCATATGGACATCCCCTGAACTCCACCCTGAGAGCGATGGCGTTGTTCCAGCCGGTGGGCAGCAGCCGAACCTTCTGCACCTTCACTGCTTCTGGCAGCCGGTTCTCTACTATTCCTGAGTCATCTGAGTTGGCAGCAAAGATCTGCAAAAAAGGCACAGTTAATTACAATTCGCATAGATTGAAATCTTGTTAGACATCCTATGATAAAACAGAACAACCCTTGCATCCAAATCCAGGGCTCTACAATATGTCATCTATGAAGTCATGGAAATTGTACAACAAAATTGCGCTATCATGAAAGTTCATCTGTGTTGGAAGTTACATGCATGTTCATTACACGCATGTTTATTCCAACACAAAGAATAGTTATCACCTAGTGTTTTTAACCAGTCACTCTGGTCTCCTTCAACAGACTGAGCCAGTGAGAATTGTCACATGCCTTCTCTGAAGTGTGATGTCAACACTGCGTCAAAGGTATCTGCTAGTGGTCAGTCTACTGAAGACAACCTGGGTGACTGATCAAAAGCTCTAGGTGAGAACGTGCTGGAGCAAAAGTTGAAACTTTAAACATAGTTTTAAAGTAAAAAGACATTTTTCTCACCAAGGGTTCTCCATTGCTGTCCTCCACAGCCTGCCAGATGCGTGGTTCTGCTGAGTACAGCAGTTTGAACTCTGACACCCACTTGTCCTCCCCACCACTGCCCTGGGTCAGCACACTGGTCAGCTGAACTGACTCGGCAAAGTCAACCTGGGGATGGAAGCAAAACAGGTTTTGATCTTTTAAGTATATGAAAGGTAGAGATAGTCCTAGAGTCATTCTTTGAGGCCATAGGGGCAGTGGTTTGCTGCTCTACTGTGTGTAGGACATGGTTTTGGAAGGCAGAGCTCATCCCTCACCTTACACTGCCTTTAACAATAATAATTGTTTATTGCAAATTCTTGCCCGAGGGCTAATTGCAGGAACAGAAGAAACATATGGTATAAAAACAGACAATTAAGGTACCCAATTTTCACCTGGGGGGAGTGAGGAAAGTTGTGTAAATTGCCTTTCCCAAAGACATACCATCTAGCCAAGAATACAAGGGATCAAACCTGTGACTTATTAATCTCGTGTCTGCTAACCTAGCCTCTCAACCATTGGACACCATCAGCTATCAAGTAGACAGAATGTGCTAAACTGAATTCATGCATTTTCTAAGTAATACCTATTATGTCTTAGAGTGAACTGTACCTGGATCCACTGTTCCTTGTTGTCCTCCTGAGGCTGCCAAGACGTGGCCGCCTCCTTACCGGCCGGCCGGCTGTCCAGACGAGCCTCCTTGGGCTCCTTCTCAGCCTTGTAGGAGGAGGCGGTGATCTGGTCGTCTGAGACGGAGCGGTCCTCAAGACCCATCTTCACGTCACAGATGCCTGCGTAAGTAGCAAAGAACGCATGTTATTGAGTATTTTAAAGGTTCAGAAACAGCTATGGGTAAAACATATTGAGTAATTAGATTAGACAAAATTGTGTGACTTAGATAAAATCAACCCACAGGACACAGACAAGTGGCGTGCTGCCATCAAGCCCCAGAAGTATTGTGCAAGCACGTCTAACCCTCGGAAGACGGGGAACAACAGACGATAAACCGGACAGTGAGTGAGTGAGTGTGATCAGAATCAGTTTTAACAATTTTGCCCATTCAATTTTTTCAAGCAATTAATTTTGTAGCCTTCCCAAAAGTCGAAACTGATTTGTCACATTTTTAAATTGACCAGAAAATATTAGTTTTTTACCTGGTGTTGTAACCTCAGGGTTAGTAGGGAACTTTGTGGTGTAAGAGGGAACATTTGTTGTTTGTACCAGCTCTTCTGGAGTGGTGCTCTCTGAGGATGGAGTTGTCTCAACTGGATTGGAAAGATAAAAATATTCAACGGTAATCCTATTTCTTACTTTTCATCAGTTTGGCCCAAGTATTGGCCTGTCGCTTTATAGATATGTACAAATTCAGAACCATTAAAAATGAAAGTACAACACTGAAAAAGAGTACCTGGTCCAATGTTTCAAAAACAGGCAAAAACATTGAAAATAAGTCTGATCCTAATATCTTGCTTGGAGATTACTGCAAACAGCCTTCTACCGGTAATGCAACCAATTACAATGTAATATTGCATCTGTATTTCCAGTTATTAACCTCCTTCGGTGTAACACAGTCAGCTATTGAAGAATCTTTTTTCACTGTTGCATCAACCAAGTGCTTTTAAAGATGTAAAATCAAGTGCATATTTTTCAAAGAAAGACACCCACCCAGTGGAACCTCCTGTGTGGATGCGGGCGTCGGTTTCAGTGTTGTTGTTGTGGTTTTTGTTGTCTTGGTGACGATTGTGGTCTTCACAGGAGCAGCTGGAGTTGTCGCTTCTGGAGAGGCTGTTGTTCCTTCAGGTTCTGTATGGTATAGAATGAAAAATTTGAATCCAATTTTTTATTTACAAGCCTCCAAAAATGCAATTTCCCGCATGTTAGTAGGCAAATCATAGGGTTGAGGGTTTTGTTATTGGTGGTTCTTTGAATATATTTATATTTCTACAAAAATTTTTCCTTCACATGTTGCAAAGTTCCAGAAATTTACAGAAAAACAGGTGCTGGTTAGAGTCTTGTGTAGTATCCCATTTTCCAGAAATTTGACTCTCATTTTGTCAAAGGTACATAATATCATGGGTAGTGCACTTCATTGGCTGAAAGAGTGTACACATGTACATGGTAACTGTTCACAGCAACTTGGAGACTTTTATTCATATTGGAATTGCATTGTTTGCAATGCTACATACCAACTTCTGGTGCCTTGCTTGTTCTTTCCTCCACAGTCTCAGTGGTGGTAGTGACTGTGGTGACAGTAACCAGCTTGGTTCCCTCTGTGGTGGCCACAGCTTCTGTGGGTTCTGGCTTGCCTGTATACTCTGGCTTTCCAGTATATTCTGGATATCCAGTTGGTTCTGGATGTTCAGTGTATTCTGGCTGTCCAGTTGGTTCTGGATGTTCTGTGTATTCTGGATGCCCAGTTGGCTCTGGCTGCTCAGTGTATTCTGGATGCCCAGTTGGTTCTGGCTTTCCAGTGTATTCTGGATACCCAGTTGGTTCTGGCTTTCCAGTGTATTCTGGATGTCCAGTTGGTTCTGGCTGCTCAGTGTATTCTGGATGTCCAGTTGGTTCTGGATGTTCTGTTGGTTCTGGCTTTCCAGTGTATCCTGGTTTGCCAGTTGGTTCTGGATGCCCAGTGTATCCTGGATGCCCAGTTGGTTCTGGATGCCCAGTGTATTCTGGATGCCCAGTTGGTTCTGGCTGCTCAGTGTATTCTGGATGCCCAGTTGGTTCTGGCTTTCCAGTGTATTCTGGATGCCCAGTTGGTTCTGGCTGCTCAGTGTATTCTGGATGTCCAGTTGGTTCTGGCTTTCCAGTGTATTCTGGATGTCCAGTTGGTTCTGGCTTTCCAGTGTATTCTGGATGTCCAGTTCGTTCTGGCTTTCCAGTGTATCCTGGTTTGCCAGTTGGTTCTGGATGCCCAGTGTATCCTGGATGCCCAGTTGGTTCTGGATGTTCAGTGTATTCTGGATGCCCAGTTGGTTCTGGATGTTCTGTTGGTTCTGGCTTTCCAGTGTATTCTGGTTTGCCTGTTGACCATGGCTCTTTGGTTGACTCTGGCTTCCCAGTTGGCTCTGGCTGTTCTGTTGCCATTGTGGGTTTCTTTGTATAGTGAGGCTCTGGATTTAAAACATTAGAGAATCATGTACAATGTAAAATGATGTATGTAAAACAATAATACATGTTAAGAAGCAAAAAGGAATCATACATACAAAAGGAGGAAAGCAAAATACTCAAGAAAATTGCTTTTTGTTCATAGACTAAAGTGTGGACTAAAGTTAACTGCAACTTTGTAAGTTGACATACCCTGTGTAGCCTCTGGCTCTGTGAAAGGCACCTCCTGTGTTGTTACAGCAACAGTCTGCACCACGGTAGTCTTGATGATGATTGTCTCTGGTGTTGTCTCAATTTCTGGGCTTGGTGTGGTCTCAGATTCAGACTTTGGTGTGGTCAAAACTTCTGACTCTGGTGTGGTCAAAATTTCCGACTCTGGTGTGGTTTCAACTTCTGACTTTGGTGTGGTCAAAACTTCTGACTCTGGTGTGGTCAAAATTTCTGACTCTGGTGTGGTTTCAACTTCTGACTTTGGTGTGGTCAAAACTTCTGAGCTTGGTGTGGTCTCTGTCTCAGGCTTTGGTGTGGTCAAATCTTCAGTCCTTGGTGTGGTTTCAACTTCTGACTTTGGTGTGGTCTCACTCTCAGACTTTGGTGTGGTCTTACTCTCAGACTTTGGTGTGGTCTCAACTTCTGAGCTTGGTGACGTCTTGACCTCTGTCTTTGGTGTGACAGTTACAGAAGTTGTCTTTGTTGTCATGGTTACAGTTGTGGTTGTCATGCCAACCGGTGCCTTGGGAGTCCCAGCTGGCTTGGCAGTGGTTGCTGGTTCTGTAAAGGATAGTTTAAACAGCACAAAATTACCAGTAGTCTCTAAATACTTACTGCTGATTCTAGTAGTACATAATTATATATGATGCAAGAAGTAGCTTCTTGAAAACTGATTATTTTCCTTTTATACATTGTATACTTTAACATCAAGTGAAATTACATGCATGCATTTTTTCAAAATTTATTTTGAAACTCACAGTAATCACTATGCATTGATACTGTACTTAATACAGTAGATAATTTTAGGTGCATATTAAGTTATAGCTTAATACCTGCTGTCTCTAGAGGCTGTGACTCTGTCACAGTGACAGTTGTCTCCACAGAGGATGTTGTAGCCTCACAGTCCTCAGAAGACGGTGGGACGCCGCAGCGCCCGTTTCGTCGGTCGGCAAACTCATTACGACAGCTGCAGCTGAGAGAGCAGCCATCAGTCGTGGTACATTCTCCATCACTCTCATCACATCCAAGGTAACACTCACAGGTCTCAGGGCAGACTGGGGGGAAAATTAAATGTACATGGTTGTTGTTGACAGTCTAATGTAAAGCAAGATTTTCCACATATTTTGCTGCTTTTTGTCTGTTATATTTTACAGTGCTTGTGAACTGTAGTGAAATCAGCGCATGATCATCTTGGACAAAACTTTAAATATTCACTTAAGTTTGACTTCTCTACACATCTCTGTTGAATATTTTAGATGTGTTGTAACAATACATTGTTTTGAAGTGTATCTGTAAGCATGGAATTATGGCTAAGACCACCCAGAAAATTGTTGTGTCTATAAACTATGGAAATTTGTGGAAAACAAGTACTGCTTACCATTTGGAAGTGCAGTAGTGAGTTCTTCAGGTTTCTCTGTGCTCAGCTCTGCTAGTGTGGTCTCCTTCTGTGACTCTGGAGTTGTCTCAGCTGCAGAAATAACGCATTCAGCAACAGTGTGAACAAAGTGTTTTTGATCATGTTGAATATTGTACAGTGAAGAATCTCTAGAATAATGACATAATATGTTTCTGTCTCTCCCTTTCCACATTAGGCAAAAGTATTAGCAATATTGTATGTTAACTTTTTTCTTCACATCAACAGTTTGAGATACTTGGACAGTCTGGATCACAAAAAATTATCAACCAGTACTATCATGAAAGTTCATCTGTGTTGGCAATTACATGTTTAGAGTTAAAACTTTAGACAAAACAGACAGTCCAGTGAGGAAGACCAGAGTGACTGGTCAAAAGCTCTAGGTGAGAGAATTTTTTGTGTTGGATCTTAAGTTTTAACTCTAAACATATCAACCAGTATGTTAGTATTATATATACATTTAGTATTATTTTGATCTTTATGATCACAAAAAGTCTTAGGAGCACCTTGAGTTGGAGCCTGTGTGGTTTCAGGTTTGCAAGAGTCTGGCTGTGCTGCACACCTTCCCCTGATCTTCACAGTCCCAGCAGGACAGAGGCAGGCAAAACTGCAGCCGGCAATCTCTATACAGTGGCTGTCATCTCCGGAACAGTCTAGCTCACAGCCGCAAATGTCAGCACACACTGTCAAATAGGGGGGATATTGTTTATGAAAAACAGTTTTGCTGATAGTTGATTTTGTACTCACAAAAAGCATATTGAATTTGAATAATTTCTGCTGAAACAAGCTGAAATATTGGGATGACTAACCTGGATGAGTTGTGTGTTCTGGGTGTCCAGTGCTGTACTCTGGGTGTCCGGTGCTGTAATCTGGGTGTCCAGTGTATTCAGGCTTGCCTGTGCTATACTCTGGGTGTCCTGTGCTGTACTCTGGGTGTCCAGTGTATTCAGGCTTGCCAGTGCTGTACTCTGGGTGTCCTGTGCTGTACTCTGGGTGTCCAGTGTATTCAGGCTTGCCAGTGGTGTACTCTGGGTGTCCAGTGCTGTATTCAGGCTTGCCAGTGCTGTACTCTGGGTGTCCAGTGCTGTATTCAGGCTTGCCTGTGCTGTACTCTGGGTGTCCAGTGTATTCAGGCTTGCCAGTGCTGTACTCTGGGTGACCTGTGCTGTACTCTGGGTGTCCAGTGTATTCAGGCTTGCCTGTGGTGTACTCTGGGTGACCAGTGCTGTACTCTGGGTGTCCAGTGTATTCAGGCTTGCCTGTAGTTCCAAGGTAGCCAGTTGTATGAGGCATGACTGGCTTTGTTGTCTTCCCAGCATATGGAGAGGAAGTGGTTCCAACAAAGACTGGAGTAGTTTCTGCAAAAATAAGTGTGGCAGAGAGCGTTAGTCCCTTTTCATACATGTACCACATGCAGATTTTGAAATGTAAGTTTGCAGAGAAATTTCATTTGTAATTAACAGAAGAAGTCAGTCACAACATAAGAGTCTATTCCTAACAATTATGATTGAAAAAGTTAAATTCAGCCACCAATGTTTTATACCAACATGGATACTACTGTATCCAGAACCGTACCTATCTAGTTCTATGCCTTGTGGTATAAGGTTAGGGCCAGGCATGGTTCTGCATATTCAAGATCATAGATTGCTCAAGGCATGGTTCTAGACACACATTGTCCAGAACTGTGCCTGAGCATGGTTCTACCATAAAACATAATACAGACCTTCAATGCATGTTCCCTCTGCAGGTTGCCTGGCACAGCGCCCGTTGGCCCTGTCATCTGTGAGCTCAGTACAGACACAGAACAGGTCACACTCAGGCAGGGGCTCACAGTCTCCTGTGTTCCCATCACAGCCCAATGTACAGCTGCACACAGACTCACACACTGAGAGATAGAAAAAATAGAACGGTATGAATATAAAACACATTTTTCATCTACAAGAATGATGAAGCTGTTTACCACTTGTTCTGAAAGTTATTCAAGTTCTAAAATCCTTCACAATTTATATAATTTCTTTAGAAAGTTATAAATCTGTTTTTTGTACATACATGTAATATTAGTAAGAGCTTAAAGGTGTTATATACATGTAGCCCTGTGTACATTGAGTTAAGCTAAGGGAATTTAGACATGTGAAAAGAAAAACACTATGAAAACAAGAAAGCTAAGGAAAGTGGAACAAAATTCTACTTTCAGAGTTCGCAGGATGCAAAATAGTACTGTGTTGCTCTCATCTTTGTGATGTGTGCTGGTATCTTAACCAGCAGTAATTAGCACAATCATAATGATCAACTTTTCTGTAAGAGAATTTGACAATCTCTCATGAACCATCTGCCAGAATGAATACATAAATGCATGATATATCCCCACCTCTCCTTCTCCTAGTTGTAGTAGGCACAGCAGCAGTAGTAGACAGTTCTGTAGGAGATGCCACAGTTGTAGTTCCCTTGTACTCTGGTGCTTTTGTTGTTGCTGGCCTCTCAGACGTTAGCTCACTTGAGCCTGTTGTTGTCTGAATTTCTGGTTTTCCTTCAGTGGTTGTTTCCCCACCACACTCACAGAACACCCTGACCTTGTAGTCGTAGCAGAAAGGCAGAAATCCACGCTGCTTGGAGTTCTCACAAACCAGACCCTGGTGGATGTCACAGGTCACATCCTGGCCAGTCCTGGAGTAGTCCAACTCCAAACGGCTGTCCACACGGCACTGAATGTCTGTAAAAAGATATGATTTTGATATCAGTCCTAATTCTGCAGTGTATACATTGTACTTATAAATTCTAGTACACAAACCTTACATGTCAAAAATTACAAAATTCAGGGATTTGAAGTCCAGCTTACTTGTGATCATCTCAGGCCCACAGAAGTCATATTTCTTCCTCAGGTTGTCCAAAGTCTCAAAGTCTCCACCAGAAACAACATTAGGGTAGAAGGAGTTCATCCACTCTGTCCACTTGCCCTCACAGGGGTAGGACTTGGTCGATTCCACAGAAGGCTCTTCAGTTCCAGCTGGTTCTGTGACACTTGGTTTCTCTGTAGCACTTGGCTTCTCTGTAGCACTTGGTTCTTCAGTAGCACTTGGCTCTGTAGCGCTTGGCTTCTCTGTAGCACTTGGCTCTTCTGTAGCTGTTGGCTTTTCTGTAGCACTTGGCTTCTCTGTAGCACTTGGCTTCTCTGTAGCACTTGGCTTCTCTGTAGCACTTGGCTTCTCTGTAGCACTTGGCTTCTCTGTAGCACTTGGCTCTGTAGCACTTGGCTTCTCTGTAGCAGTTGGCTTCTCTGTAGCACTTGGCTCTTCTGTAGCAGTTGGCTTCTCTGTAGCACTTGGCTTTTCTGTAGCACTTGGCTTTTCTGTAGCACTTGGCTTCTCTGTAGCACTTGGCTTTTCTGTAGCACTTGGCTTCTCTGTAGCACTTGGCTTTTCAGTAGCACTTGGCTCTGTAGCACTTGGCTTCTCTGTAGCAGTTGGCTTCTCTGTAGCACTTGGCTCAGTGGCACTTGGCTTCTCTGTAGCACTTGGCTCTTCTGTAGCACTTGGCTCTGTGGCACTTGGCTTCTCTGTTCCAGTTGGCTTTTCTGTTCCAGTTGGCTTTTCTGTTCCAGTTGGCTCTGTAGCAATTGGCTTTTCTGTAGCACTTGGCTTCTCTGTTGCACTTGGCTCTGTAGCGGTTGGTTTTTCTGTTCCAGTTTGTTCTGTAGCACCTGGCTTCTCTGTAGCACCTGGCTTCTCAGTAGAGCTTGGCTTCCCTGTAGTCAATGGCTCTGATGTACCTGTGACAGTTGGTCCCTGAGTTGTCTCGAGTCCTTCAGTACTCTCAGCCCTCAGTGTTGTTACAATTGGACTCTCAGTTGTAGCCTGGCAGTCTTCAACGTCTGGGAGTCGCAGGCACCTTCCGAAGGCACGTCCGCTGGTGTACTCTGTGCAGATACAGGCACTAGCAGAGCAGCCTGAGATGGCCTGGCAGTGGGCTACGCTTCCATCACAACCAATCTTGCAGTCGCACTTGGGAGAGCATTCTGAAATAACGGGATAGAACAAAGGTTACAGCAACTGAATATTCAGCACCAAGGACATAGCCAACCATGCTGAGGTAGTGCAAGGAAAAATTAATCATAAAAACTGTTAAATTTTATTTGAACATTTCAAGACACTTTCAAAATTTAAACTAAGACTAACATTTGTGGCAAACACATTTATTTCTTATGTCTAGACCATGGTAAGTTAAAAGAGCCAAACTACCAATGTTTAGAGTAGCTGTGTTTACAATGTGTAATTCAATCTAGGTTATAACATGTATTTGTACCTATTTCACAGAATTAATACACATTTGGTACATACCACGTTTCCTGTAGGGAGTGGTGGTTTCAAGTGGTTGACTGGTGGTGTGTCCAGGCACATATGGACTGGTGGTGCCTGGTTTTCCTGTGCTGTACTCTGGGTGACCGGTTGTGTACTCTGGGTGTCCAGTATATTCAGGCTTGCCTGTGCTGTACTCTGGGTGTCCTGTGTATTCAGGCTTGCCTGTGCTGTACTCTGGGTGTCCAGTGTATTCAGGCTTGCCTGTGCTGTACTCTGGGTGACCAGTGCTGTACTCTGGGTGTCCAGTGTATTCAGGCTTGCCTGTGCTGTACTCTGGGTGTCCAGTGTATTCAGGCTTGCCAGTGCTGTACTCTGGGTGTCCAGTGTATTCAGGCTTGCCTGTGCTGTACTCAGGGTGACCAGTGTATTCAGGCTTGCCAGTGCTGTACTCTGGGTGACCAGTGTATTCAGGCTTGCCTGTGCTGTACTCTGGGTGTCCAGTGCTGTACTCTGGGTGTCCTGTGCTGTACTCTGGGTGTCCAGTGTATTCAGGCTTGCCTGTGCTGTACTCTGGGTGTCCAGTGCTGTACTCTGGGTGACCAGTGCTGTACTCTGGGTGACCTGTGCTGTACTCTGGGTGTCCAGTGTATTCAGGCTTGCCTGTGCTGTACTCTGGGTGACCTGTGTATTCAGGCTTGCCTGTGCTGTACTCTGGGTGACCTGTGCTGTACTCTGGGTGTCCAGTGTATTCAGGCTTGCCTGTGCTGTACTCTGGGTGACCTGTGTATTCAGGCTTGCCTGTGCTGTACTCTGGGTGACCAGTGTATCCAGGTTTGGTAGTATACTTCCCATTTGGACCAAGAGTTGTTACTTTGATGAAAAAGAAACAATTTTTTCTGTTAGGTACCAAACAAAGAAAACTGTTGTGAACAAATGAAAAGACAAATAGATTTTGTGCAAGGAAACTGAGGGCATTCTTGGGATAGCTCTCTATGTATGTTGCAAAATTCACCTTGACTCTTGATTGTAGATTGTAATCAGTCACAGTCTGCTTGAAACTACTACTATGGCATCAAAATTATGCAGCTCTTTACATCGAATGTGATGTAACCTTTATGAAAGCTGGTGTGTTATGCTCAATGGTGGTTATACTGGCTATACTGATACAGAACATACAGTACAAAAATCTACCTTGAGGTCCCCTAGTTGTTGTGAGCACACACTCCTCGTATGATGGCCTGATGACGCACCTTCCTCCAACCTTCTCCATGGCAGGGTCTGGACAGGCGCAGTAGTTACACCCGGCGATACGTGGACACTCAGCAGCCACGTTCCCATCACAGCCAACCAGGCACTCACACTCCCAGGAACAGGCTGGAACATTGATGTCAGGTTTTATAAGAATAAATTACAGTTCCTATACATGTAGTTGTAGGCATGTAGGATGTTCCTAGAGAATAAAAATGTGTTTGTTAGGACAGGCGCAGTAGTTACACCCGGCGATACGTGGACACTCGGCCACTATGTTACCTTCACATCCAACCAGGCACTCACACTCCCAGGAACAGGCTGGAACATTGATGTCAAGATTTTATTTAAAATATGCTTCAAATCAAACATCTTTGAAAGCTGCTAAGTAAAGTAAAATTGTATAACAAAAGAATTTTAGGCTGTATCAATTCTAACTCACTTCGTCGAGGCAAGGCTGTTGTCCCTTCAGCAACAGTGGTAACAGACTCTGTTGCACTTCCAGTTGTGACCTCAGAAGGCTTGCCTGTGGTGTAGACTCCTGAAGGCTTGCCTGTGGTCATCTCAGAAGGCTTGCCTGTGGTGTAGACTCCCGAAGGCTCACCTGTGGTCATCTCAGATGGCTTGCCTGTGGTGTAGACTCCTGAAGGCTCACCTGTGGTGTAGACTCCTGAAGGCTTGCCTGTGGTCATCTCAGAAGGCTTGCCTGTGGTGTAGACTCCCGAAGGCTCACCTGTGGTCATCTCAGATGACTTGGTTGTGGTAAGCCCTTCAGTTGTTGTACTCTCCCCACCACACTCACAGAACACCCTGACCTTATAGTTGTAACAGAAAGGCAGGAATCCACGCTGCTTGGAGTTCTCACAAACCAGACCCTGGTGGATGTCACAGCTCACATCCTGGCCAGTCCTGGAGTAGTCCATCTCCAAACGGCTGTCCACACGGCACTGAATGTCTAAAAACAGAAGTGGAAACAGCATTAGAAAACCAGCAGTCAGTCCTATACAAGTTGATCATCAGTTTATTTAGGAAATAAATTGATTGTGTTTTGTCAACAATAACGAAGAAGAAGATAGCCATCCATGTTGTGGAAAATGACAAACAGGCTGTGCAAAAAAGGAGGCTGTACTTACTTGTGATCATCTCAGGCCCACAGAAGTCATATTTCTTCCTCAAGTTTTCAAATGTCTCAAAGTCTCCACCAGAGATGACATCAGGATAGAAGGAGTTCATCCACTCTGTCCACTTGCCCTCACAGGGGTAGGGAGCTGTAGGCTCTGTCCCTGGTGCTGAAGGCTCGGTGGTGGTTGCACCAGGCTTTCCTGTGGTCCTCTCAGATGGCTTGCCTGTTGTGTAGACTCCAAAAGGCTCGCCTGTGGTGTAGACATCTGAAGGCTCACCTGTGGTCACTTCTGAAGGCTTGCCTGTAGTGTAGACACCAGAAGGCTCACCTGTGGTCATCTCAGAAGGCTTGCCTGTGGTGTAGACTTCTGAAGGCTCACCTGTGGTCTTCTCAGAAGGCTTGCCTGTGGTGTAGACTCCTGAAGGCTCACCTGTGGTCATCTCAGATGGCTTGCCTGTGGTGTAGACTTCTGAAGGCTCACCTGTAGTCATCTCAGATGGCTTGCCTGTTGTGTAGACTCCTGAAGGCTTGCCTGTTGTGTAGACTCCTGAAGGCTCACCTGTAGTCATCTCAGAAGGCTTGCCTGTGGTGTAGACACCCGAAGGCTCACCTGTGGTCATCTCAGATGACTTGGTTGTGGTAAGCCTTTCAGTTGTTGTACTCTCCCCACCACATTCACAGAACACCCTGACCTTGTAGTTGTAGCAGAAAGGCAGGAATCCACGCTGCTTAGAGTTCTCACAAACCAGACCCTGGTGGATGTCACAGGTCACATCCTGGCCAGTCCTGGAGTAGTCCATCTCCAAACGGCTGTCCACACGGCACTGAATGTCTGTAAAAATTTTGTACACACAAGTTTCACTAATAGATTCTGTATCCACCAGATAGTCAGAATTCTCATATGTTTTTTCAAAAGGAAATGCAAAATTGCAAAAGCAGTAAGAATTGATAAGAATAGAAGACTGGAACAAAAATGTTTGGAATTTACCTTGTTACTATTATTATAAACAAGCATCATTGTCAGGGTATGCACTTACTTGTGATCATCTCAGGCCCACAGAAGTCATATTTCTTCCTCAAGTTTTCAAACGTCTCAAAGTCTCCACCAGAGATGACATCAGGATAGAAGGAGTTCATCCACTCTGTCCACTTGCCCTCACAGGGGTAGGGAGCTGTAGGCTCTGTCCCTGGTGCTGAAGGTTTGGTGGTGGTTGCACCAGGCTTTCCTGTAGTCAGCTCAGAGAATGGTGTGGTTTCCATCTTGGGTTTCAGAGTTGTGTAAACTAGCAAAGGAATAAGGATAATTGTTCAACAAAATGATTAAAAGGAATAACAAAATGCATGAATCATTTCTTCTTTAATGATTTTTCTTTCTCCAGTATAATAATGTCCACAAAAATATCTACTGGCAGTAATTTCTAACAAGTTGTATCAGGTAATTTGTAATGAACTGCTTTTTTTTTGCTTTGCTAAATCTAAAACAAAATTTTCATGCAATAAAACTGAAATTGAAGCATTTGATGACTGTAGAACGTAACCCTCTTGCCCTAGTTAATTTTGGATAGATTTTATCTAAAGGACTACTAATAAATGTACCTTCTTCACAGTTTTCCTCATCACTGCCGTTTGCACAGTCAATGACACCGTTGCACTGTTGGTCATCAGTGGCCAGACACTGACCGTCTCCACAGTCAAACCCTCGGCAGGCACAGCGGTCACAGCACTCTCCTGCCATCCTGGTACGCACTTGTGTGGCCTGGGAGCAATGGTTCAGGTTTGTCAATGAAGGTTAGACAATATGCAGGTAATGAGATACTTCAGATAACAGCTGATCAAGTAACTGGATAGATTTTGAAAACTGTCAACTGTTTCAAGTAGCATCCACTACTTCTTGTCAGTCATTATACTTAATGATCGAGGTGAAGTGTAACTGCACCAATCTTGCATCAGAACAGAATTTCTTAGAAGTTGAACAATAACAAAACCTCTAAGAAAATGGCAATGGCTGTAACATTTATTCCTGAACATTACTGCAAGAACAAATGCAAGCTAGTGCTGATTCAGAACTTCTGTTGGACTGAGTAGTACTATACATTGCTAGGAGAATGGCTTTATACAAGATTTCAATTCTACCTATGCTACCTATACCTCACAAAGATTTGTTATTAATAAGTGAAATCTTAAAGTTAAGTTTCAAGTTGTTTTTAATTACCTCATCACAGTAGACAGCAGCACAGTCCACAGTACTCTCACATTCCACCCTGTTGTCGAAACAGGCACACTCCGTACAGGGGCCGGCTGTCCAGGTCTCCTTGGGCTGGAACAGAGAAGGAATTTGTATTATTTGTACACAGTAAAATTAAAAGGAGAACAGTATCAAATCCAGCAAGATAATGAGCAAACCAACGAATGGTGGGACCAACTACAAAACTGTCAACCCATCCTCTGTATGGTATCTCTGACATAGACATAGTAAAAATGTAATCTCCAAGCAGATTCTACGGTGACAAGGCTGGCCAAAGGAGTGACCATTAGACACCGAAGTAAAGAACGGTTATGTCTTTGGCTTTGGCCAATGGTTACAGCCTTACCACGGAAGACATAAAATGGCCATAAACCAACATAGTAGATGCCAGAGTTTTTCTCTAATTTCACCAGGACACTTTTACCATTCTAACGATGCCTTTGTTGTCCAGACAGGTACAGTCGATGGGGTCCAGACACTGAAACAACCTGTCATACCTAATCTTTGAACATCTACATGTAATTGTAAATGTTTGTTGTTTAAAGCTATCTAGGGATGTACCCTAATGTAAAGAAGCTGAAGATTTTCTCCAGATTCACAACTTACCATCCTGACGATGCCTTCATCGTCCAGACAGGTACAGTCGATGGGATCCACACACCGGCTGCCGTTGAAGACAGACTTCCCGCTACACTCGCAGCACCCCTCCCCCATGGGCTGGCAGGAGTCCTTCAGCACATGGCAAACCTTCTCCAGACACGGCTTACACTCAGACACAGCGTACGGGTACTGACACACTGAGGAAAGTAGATACAGACAAGTTAGAAAAATTGTTTCACATTCGGAAAATCATAATCTAGTATTAATGTGTCTTATCATACATGTTTGAGTCCCATAGAGTTTACAAGACTTGTTCAACTGAATAGAATTTTGTAGAAAGCCCTACTCTTATGTACTGCAAAAGACTTTTTCCAGTTTTTCAACTGGGAATATAGCAAGAGACAAAAATGAAATGAATTTACCAAAAAATTTGACACGATAAAATTTTATCCAGCTTTTCAAATACTAGTAGTGAAAGGCTAGCTTAATTTTCAAGTGATACAAATATAGTACGAGACAAATATCAAATTAAGTTCTTCAAAAAATTTTTTACCAAACTAACAGCAATTTTGATCCAAAACACACAAATTTGAGACCACTGAAATTGACTTGCAAAGTCTAGAATACAACTCCAGTTTGGTATATATTAGATACCAGAAGATGTTGATAGTTTGTCACTAACCTGGGGCGGGTGTAGGGGGAATCTCCGTCTCACAGAAAGCCTCGTCAGCTCCGTTATCACAGTCTGCCTTCCCATCACACTCCCAGGACAGGGGGATACAGTCTGTGTGATTACAGGGGAACTGTCCGGGGCAGTGCTCATCACACACCGGGCAGCACTGGTCAGGTTTGTGCACCAGCTTCATCCCGTCTTCACACACGGGGACAGCGCACTCCAGGGTGGTGCACTCTGTGTTTCCCTGGGACTCACACTCACACGTGGTGCAGGGGTCAGACCTCCATACACTACCAACCTGAATTATTTGGGTAAAATGTAATTTGTCAGCTACTAAAGTAACAGTTCCTCAAGCAACTGGATAGATTTCGAAAACAGTCAGAAGTTTCAGGTCACATCCACTACTTTTCTTCAGGGATGTCATGACAGAAACAGAACAGTAGACTAAAGTCAACAAGTATTTATCCAAAAACCATGAAAATATACTGTCAGGTATGAGAACTGTTTCTGTCCATGAGCATTTAGTATTACTGAATACATCTTAGAATGAGGAATATAATGACTTCATATATTCTGAAGTAATATGGACTAATATTGTAAATGCTACACATTTCTGAGAAAGGCATTTCTGTAGGAGAAGTCCACCTTAGCAAACATTATGATGATCATTGTGTTCTGGGTATGAATAGTCCATTCATAAAAGGAGGTTTATCAGGAATGACCATTTTGTTACCTCCAGGCAGTCTCCCTGTACATAACAGCCACTGCACGGCTCTGGTGTGGAGCTGGGGAACTCTGTTGTGGGCGTAACCGTGGTGACAGACTCGGACGAGGTCGGAGTTGTGGGGACGGCTGTTGTGGCAGTGACGGTGGTTTCTGAGGGCACTATAATGGAAATTTTAATAATTTTGTAAGTGCTGGGGCAAGGCTAACCTAAAGCTAAGCCACCCAACATTGCATTTTTGTACGATTTGGAAGCAAAGACAAATGCTTAGAGAAGAAACACACATTTATTGAATATACTTTGAACATTAAAGTGACTAATGCCTTACATGATTGGCAATAGCAGCATTGGCTTCCTGAGGGATTGATCAGCTCTTCATCCTGGGTGAAAAATGAGAAAACATAAACATGCTGCTTGTAACAGATACGGAGTTATTGTATCTGCAATCGTGCCTGTGACTACATGTAGATCTATGCCTGAATGGGTTAGGGTTAGGTTCAGGCATGGTTCTGGATACTGTAATATCCAAGAACGTAGATACTGTTCTGGATACACAGGGACTATCCAGAACTTTGCCTGAGCATGGTTCTGGAAAAAGCATGATTCTGGATGCAACAGGAGTGATTACTGTTACACCAATGAGTCTGCTGCAACATGCTGCTGTTAAAACGTACAATGCAGATATAACAGTTGTAAAAAATAACTCACCTCTGCACAAGTCTTGTCACACTTCTTGGTACAGAAGGCCAGACGTTCTTGGCAGATACACAAGGTGCACTCATTAGCCAGCCACCTTCCACCAGACTAAATACAATATAAAGAACATTAATTGCACATCTTATCCAGTACAATAAATGCAAATAGATGTGTTTGAAAGTTTACGAGAAAGATTTTACCATGTTTGCAGAACATTTTCTTTTAGGATTAAATTTTATAATACAAGAATTTTCCTTAACTGTTTATCATACACAGCATGATTCTTTAACATGCTATGTTACACTGCTTTAGATATTCTAATCACCATAAGAAGTATGTTGTACATGACATTTTGTCTAAATATAGTATAGGAATGAGGGAACCAGCAAAAAACAAAGTTTACACATTTCTAAGAGAACAAAATACGTCCATCCAATGTTATACGACAAGACCAAAAAGTGGTCACTGAGACAATGTGGTGACTTTAATTTATACCAGCATTTCCTATATTAGAATCCTAATACATATGTACATATTGTAGCATGTTTCCTTAAGACTTACAGCGTAAGTTTTTCCCTGGTAGACACACGGACACTCTGTCTCAGGGATGCACCTGGACCCGTCCCTGTAGGTTCCCTCAGGACAGTAGCAGCCCATCTCACAGTTATCCTCACCACACTCCTCATACAGCATACTACAGGTACGGTTACAGCTGCACTGCATGGCAACCAGCGGGGCGGAACAGACTGCAGGGAAAATAAAACATTCATTCCATCTGTTAGCCTTCATACATCATGCTTATCTGCACAGTTCTCCCCACTACACTCCTCATACACCATACTACAGGTCCGGTTACAGCTGCACTGCATGGCAAGCAGAAGGGCGGAACATACTGGAGACAAAATGCAAAATTACAATGATCATAATTATGTAATAGCTTTCATATGCTTAATAATATCTGAAGATTGCACTGAAGGTGCAAGGGGGTGGACTTAAGAAAATATGTAATAGTAGAAAGATTCATGGAGACACAAAGTGTTGTTTTTGTTTGGTTTAGAAATATTACAAAAGATGAAGAGTATGATAGGTTTGACTACAAGCATTAAGGTATATATAACATTGTACAACAATCATGATATTCTAACAAATTGTATGTATAATTGATATGGTTCGACGATTTGATGGTTCAATGAAGGTGCAATGATTTGCTTACTTTGCTGCCAAACATAAATTAAACCAGCTCCATTGAGTCTGTACACCAAAGTTTAAACTGTCCTTACCAACAGGGGTGGTGACTCCAGAGCTGGGGGTCGTTGACCCTGTAGCTGTAGGCCCAGTAGCTTCAGTAGCTTCAGTAGCCTCAGTAGCAGTGGATGCAGTAGTGTACTCTGGGTATGGGGACGGTTTAGATGTGGTTGCAACTGGAAAGGAGAACATGTTTAGGAAAGATAAAAGGGCAGGAAAACTTTGTACAATTAATAAATAATAATTATAATAAGTAAAGCTTCTTTCAACACTGGTATATGATTACAAATTAACACATTCAATAACATTATCATCATGATGATAATTTTGTGCCTTTGACAGTTTTTAATCATAACGTTTAGAAACTTAGGCAGGTAGGCAGGTTTGGAAACTTGACTGACTGTAGGTTTTATAATAAAAATGATGATTTTAATGTTATGAATTTCAAAATAAATGATGTTTTAAATTTGTAACTTACTGATTGCTCTGCATTCACAGCACTTTCCTTCCTCCTGCACCAGCCTGTAACCCTGAGAACAAAAGCAACAAATACTCAGTTACCATGGTGACAGACGTCTGGTCCAGGTCATCATTAACATTACATATATTTGTTTGGAGAGGAAGAAGAAGGAACAGAAGAACTAAGACAATGTTTTCCTTATGTGGAGGTATGAATTTTATGACTTTCAAATTCCTTTGTTACTTAATTGCTTTACGTGACTATATTGTTACAGGACGTTTTGTTTGATTTAGTTGATTGATTTTGATTTGTACACCAGCTCATTATGTACCTTTGTCCTTTCTTACTATTATTATTATTATTACTTTATTTTATTGTTTCCTTTTATGTGTGAGGAGAGGGCTGAGATAAGTTTTATAACTTTTTGCCCAATCCTCGAAAAATAAATGTGAATAAAATAAAAATGAAATTGTTACATGTATGTTTAATTATTATTTTATGTTATATTACTTTCTTGTATCATGTTTCCATTGGCCCCCGTAGAAATCAGCCTTCAACAGCTGAAGGGACTACCCATATGTTTGAAAGATTAATAAATAAATAAAAAAACAAAAAAGTATAGTCACCTCAGCACAGCTGTCCTTGTTGCAGGCCTTGTAGCATTCTGACTGGCCGTTCACACATCGACAGGAGTGGCATTCATCTGCTACCCACTCGCTACCATCCTGTAGCAAATACAAATCATTTATAGCATAACATCATGTATACACGAATTGCTACAAAAGTGACATATCTCCTGAATTATAGAAAATGTAATACTCTCCTCAAGAAAAACATGCAATAGATTTAGCTTTCATTGGTAGAATTGAAATTTAGTATAGCTAGACTAAAGCTGTTAGTCAGAATAACTGTATTTTAGTACAGTAACATGTATCTAGTCCTTAAATTTCCATCATTTAGCATGCCCTAAGCTTACACAATGTAAACCTAAGTTTTGTAGACATGTTGAAAACTCACCTCACAGACAGCAGGAGTTGTGTAAGGAGGCAGCCGGGTTGTCACATATGTACTGGAGGCTGTGGTTGTGGTGATAGCTACAACAAAAACATTTTATCAGACATTTTAACGGCTCCCAATCATATCCAGAACTGTGCCTATCTTGCTCTATGTCTGAATGTTAGGGTTAGCATCAGGCACGGTTCTGGATAGTCTCTGCATAAGAAAGGGGACTATCCAGAACCATGCCTGAGTATGGTTCTGGATGAAGCATGGTGCTGGAAACAACAGTCCCTAACTCTCAAGATCAGGATGTGGACAAGATAAAGATTCAGAAACTATAATATATTCAGTGATTCTCTGATTGACTTGAAAATTATATATTAAGCTAGCTCTGCTTATATAAATTTATAGTTTTTGCAGAAACAGAAAACCTCTATTAGTAAGTAAACTCACTTGTAAACTGCCTGCACCCGCAGCAGCCTCCATTGTCAGTGTCATCATAGAACATCTCCCCGTCCTGACAGGAGCTGGAGTCAGTGTTACAGCCTGTCTTGTAGCAGGTTCTCTCGTAGTTATTTTTACATTCACACTGCTCACACTGGCCCTTAGACCACTTCTCTCCAGCCTACAATGTAGATGTTAAAATATAAGATTATGTATGCATGATATTAAAAAAATTGGGTTATTCATAGAAAAATAGTATGTATTACAGTATTAAAACCACATTGCAGCGGGTCTTGTAGCAGGTTCTCTCGTAGTTATCTTTACATTCACACTGCTCACACCGTCCCTTAGACCACTTCTCTCCAGCCTAGAAGGGATAAATGTATAGTATGATTATAAAACATACGTATGAGTTATGAAAAGAAAAGTAGCAGGTCCTCTCGTAGTTATCCTGACACTCACTCTGCTCACAATGGCCCTTAGACCACTTCTCTCCAGCCTAAAAAGTATATATTATAAAAAAAATTACAAATTGCAATGAAAAAATACTTTAATTTTGTGACTGCAATGTTAGCAGTAACAGCTTATCTTCAGTGCACAGTGAACCAGTAACACCCAGGTCCACTGATAGTTATCCTGACATTCACACACCCCGTACTGGCCCTTATAATTAGACCACTTCTCTTCAGCCTAGAAGAAAAATATCAGACTAAGCTCTAGGACTGTCTGGGCAAGTCTTATATCTATTCACACTGACCCTGACCTCTCCACATGGAATCCCTCATAGATTATAAGTGCCTTTGTATAATTTAAAAGTTTTTTATTTACATAGAATAATGTAATATAATTATAATCATAGTTTTGTAGATTGTTAAGCCACCTTGTATGTAATGTTTTGTCATGTCTTATCAGCAGGGCAAACAAAAGACAGGCAACATAAACATAGACTATTAGAGATATATTATATACAATCATCACGCTTTAGCACTGTTGGAGTAAACAACCTGCTCAAATTGTCAATATTCAAACTGACAACAAATCCAGACAATCAACATAATATTTCTAAGAAGCACGAAATTAACAGAGCCTCACAAGAATATTTTCAACCACTGTTGATTGTCACTTTTAATAATAAAAAATCTTGAAGCAGATCTCATTATACAAACTCTATCTATATTTACTCTAAAATGTTGGGAAGAGAAAAAAAATTAAAATGATAGAAAAATTCACACTAGCAAACAAGCCCATGTCGATAGTTGAAATTTTCAGCAACCCATAGACTATGATTATTTACAAATCACTGTTACGTAATATTAAAATACCCGGCTTCAGACGATAAACAAGACTAATCAAAAACTGTTTGCTACACTGTATTTTAGATCAGCTGCCAAAGCACAAATCCTATGCTGGCAGAACAGCTGCGAAGGTGCGACAAGAAGGGGCCAACTGAAGATATTCTGACTAGATTTAAAGGTAAGGTTGGATGAAATATTCAAGGTAAGTCTCCTCTATATATTGCAAACAAACATCTTGTTTCTGGCTTGTCATGTACATAATACACAATATGTACACATGTACAGGGGGGAGGAATCCTTCATATGCTGGAACATGGTTCTAAAGTTATATCAGGATTGCCTTGTACTGGATTGGCAACTACCATATCAGGATTGCCTACTGCAGCTGTCAGATTATGTGAGTAAAATATCAGATATAGACTGAGAGACTATTTTAATGATTTTTCTAAATTCATCAACTAGTGGTAAGTATGGTAACATGCACAGGAATCTGACCAAGGCAAAAACCTCCTGTGTATGAAAATTACAATTGTTCAGTAAAATGATGTGAGTCACTGCTTTTTACACAATACAACTGTCTCGGTCAAAGAAACTTGACAGGGACAGTGAAAATCTGCCTGTCAATTGATGTTGAAATCACTGTATGAAAAACCACGTTTCCAAGAGTTTCCAGTCCCGCACACGCTCGTGAAATTCGCCGTGTCCTGGTCGCGTCCATGGATTTCCGGGCTCCGCGTGTACGGCCCCGGATATTTCCTTACACTCCCGGATTCGTGCTCGCCGTGCACGTGCACGGAAATTTACGCCCCGCACACTTGGCGTGTGTTGGGGAGCGGCTAACAATAAGGGGTAATTAGGTACTGCGTGTATTCATGTTTCAGGTGATAATTACTTGAACCAAAGTTGCCAGTACTTTAATCTAAGCAAATTAGATATAGAATGATCAAGGATTGTTAATACAACATTTGAACCTATGCGTCCTTGGCTTGATTTATCGTCATGTCGTCCATACGACAAAGCACATTTGAGCGTAGGGCGCCCCGACGCTGGGGTTATATAACCTACTCGGTCAAAATGACCTAAATCTACACTCCGGTCTAAATCAGAATTTTTTATTTTGGAAATAATAGTTTATCCGTGAGGTTCATTACCATGATGTAATCAAACGCTTGACTAAAGGGGTTTGAACTAACATGACCTGATCAGTTTGTTATGATTTTTAGGTACATGTATGGGTAATAATATGCAAGCTTTACATTGTAGTTCGGTCGATGTGTATTGTGATGTGTCTGACATGGCGTCCGTTTATGTGAATAGCCTTTGTGTAAACAAAGGGAGAACTCACAGCGTCCCCATGCCTGGTAAAATACTGAAATCCAGCAAAACAAGTCAACCCTCATGACATTAATTGTGGATTTTGGATACATTTACAAAGAGTAAGGTTATGTTGGAGTTGAAGTGCGGTTTTATTTCACTTAGTGAGCGACAAGTTGTGTAATTCTAGAACGAATAAAGCCATGTAATCATGACGAATTAGAATTATGAAGATCATTTGTCTGCCTTGAAATAAATACATTCACACAATCAGAAACATCCTATCATCCAAGTGTTCAGACTGCACAGGCGATTTAATTACTTAAAACCTATAATCTAAAAACAAGATGGGTGTAGTATTGAACGCGATCACGTGATTATATGACTGACGACCAATCCTACCTCGCTCTCGCCGGGACCAGCCAATAAGAGACGCGATGCTTTGTTTTGGTGGGTCGTTTGAATCTTGCTTTGTCACAACGACGGTTTGCTTTTTCAAAACACGTTTGTCTCGGCTTGCAAAGATTACTAGTATGTTCCTGAACTAAAATGGCGTCAAACATTCCGTTCTGTTACTTCGTTTTCGCAACGGAAGAAATGACTCTACTACATTGAAAGGACAACACCGCAACGAACCAGCAAACCGACAGGAGGAAGGGTAAGCTAAAACAAGGATACTATTATATATACGGCACTATCGTTACATATATCTTAAACATGTTGTTTAAAAACCTTGGCTAAGTTGTGCCTACAGCAGAAATATTTATTTTGGCAAGAAGTGTACACTATTTTTTTACTGATTAATAACATAGTTTATTATTTCTACTTAGAAGTACATCTGTAGGGTAGCCGAGACTAGCGGGGTGAGCGTTAATGAAGACCATATGTCTTGACCGCCCGTGTGGTCACAGTCTTATCTACTCCCATATCTACTCCTAACACATCGATATAGTTTGTATGTTGCTCAGAACATATGTACTTTTTTCAGGCGCGGATTTGGGATACTTTGAGACGATTTGAAGAAACTTTATCGCCAGGCTGTCGGAGAGCTCAGAAAAGAAAGAAAGAAAAGCGACTGCAGTCACACAGAAGAGGGTGAGTCTATGCAAATGTATATCTTTGCATACGAAGGCCGACAAGGCTCTTGACAATTTGAATTGTTTTCAATACCGAGGGAAATGTTGTGTTTGTATTGTTCCCATGATTACAATGAAAAGAAACAAGTAGACGTTGATGCTTGATGAATGGAGCCTTTTCATCTGGACAAAATTGTACACGTAACTTCAAATGAAATTCAAAAATGCCTTCGACTTTTGACTTAGATTTTCGTTTTTCCATGTCCTGCAGGCCAGGCTGGAGGCAAACAGGCAGACTGCACACCCAGGCTCAGATCTAAAGGCGAGGGTGCTGTGTTAAAGCGCCCGACAGGCTCCGACGACCCAGGCCGGCCCCGCTGCACTCCCGCCCGGGGTGCACCCCGCGCCCAGCACGCCGCTCCGGCCTGACTGCGATCACAACCGACACCAACACCATGCCATCCCGCAGACAGACATGGGGCAGTTTGTCCTTCCAGGATGAAAACATTTCGCTATGGTCCCCTGAAGCAAGGGGGGGGGCATACCTCCTGGCCTTCAATCTACAACTAAGCCTCATTTTGTAGAGGCGACAACGCAAACTTTACGAAACCGACAGCTTGTCTTTAACGACATTGTAAATTGAATACGTGTTCATGTAATTAATTTCTGAGCAAATGATCTTTTTTTGTAATGACGTGATATTGTTTTCTGCCAAGCCTCATTTAACTTCATGTTAGGTCTGCCAATACGTTTTTGCTACACGTACATGTATTTTGAAGAACTTTGTTTGAGGCCTTCTTTGTTTATTGAAAATTTAGTCTTTTGACTGTTTGTGTAAGCGCCATTCACTTTCATGATCTGAAGGCTATTTTCCTCTTTTAACCTGATGATATGTCAGTATTAGTTACTTTTTGACATTTTTTGCTGAAATGGACTTCTATTTGGAGGTGACTGTGATGAGATGTGATGTTAGTTTACTTTTTAAAGTTAGAGAAATCTGTTAATTACTAGTAATTTCTGAGTTTACACCGGGTCCAACGATTTTAAAAGTCTAGTCCCTGGAAGGCTAGTTCGGGAAAAAGCTATTGTTTCTATGTTTTTCTATGTTTCGGCTACACATTTTTGTAAAGTACCAGGTTACATTATTGTATAGTGTTAGCATGGTGCATAACGTGTATACACTATACATAGAGCGTTATTTTTGTCAGTCTGTAAATGGCGATCCTGTTTATACCAATAAAACGATGAATGAAGTATAAACATGTATTACTTTTTTTTATGAATGAAATGTGCTCCTAAAACATCGAAATGTGTCCCGGGCGCGGGGGAAGCGATTTCTCGGGAGCCGGGCAGCGAAGCCCCGGGAGCAGGAAGGGGGTCGCCGTAGTGGGTGCAGTGGGGTCCCGAGAACGGGGAACAGCAGGGCCCCGGGATTTGGAGCAACGGGTCCCGGGAACGGGAGCAACCGGTCCCGAGAGCGGGGCGGGTTTTGGCCGGGGGGGGTGTAGTACCGGCATGTCCGACCCGTACACGGCGAATTTCCGCTGCCGTGTGGAGAATAATTAGGTGATAATTGCCGCTAAATTATGCATATTCCAGCAACGCACGGAGCGGTGCACGGCCATTTCCTGCCGTGTACGGGGATGTACAGGGATCGTGTCCGGGCATATAACGTCCAGTACACGACCTGCACACAAAAAGTGGTTCATTTCCGGGAGTGTACAGGACATGTACGGGGCTGGACACGTTTCGTGTGCAGGTCGGAAACCCCCGGGTTCTACCGGAAACCTAAAATATCCGGGAAAGTGTGCGGCAATTTCTCACACGGAAACGAGGGATTTTATGCGGTGATATAACATAATATACAAAAGACATCCAACAAACAAACCAAGAACAAACCAATCCACCAATTGCAACAAACCAAGCCAACAAACAAAACAACATATCACCCAACAAACCAAAAAACAAACTAAGCAACGAACCAACCAACCAACCAACAAACCAACCACCCAACAAGCCAAGAAACCAACAAACAAACAAACCAAGAAACCAACTAACAACCAACCAACCAACCAACCAACAACAAACCAACCAACA
>NW_017804609.1:62014-109531 GCF_001625305.1 Branchiostoma belcheri | reverse complement strand
TACCGGCATGTCCGACCCGTACACGGCGAATTTCCGCTGCCGTGTGGAGAATAATTAGGTGATAATTGCCGCTAAATTATGCATATTCCAGCAACGCACGGAGCGGTGCACGGCCATTTCCTGCCGTGTACGGGGATGTACAGGGATCGTGTCCGGGCATATAACGTCCAGTACACGACCTGCACACAAAAAGTGGTTCATTTCCGGGAGTGTACAGGACATGTACGGGACTGGACACGTTTCGTGTGCAGGTCGGAAACCCCCGGGTTCTACCGGAAACCTAAAATATCCGGGAAAGTGTGCGACAATTTCTCACACGGAAACTAGGGATTTTGTGCCGTGAATGTTTACATGTGCAATCCAGGGCTCGAAATAGTGGGTGTATGTGCACCTTAGCGCTGTGCACCCATTTTTTTCTGTGGGGGCACTGGTGCACACAAATATTTTTGTAGGTATAATTATATTTATAGTATACAGGATATTCTTGTCATCTAAGTGTCAGAAAAATAATAAAATCTTTGTTGTGTTACTTGTTTAAGGTTTTGAAGTTACCTCCCATTTTGGATTCAAGCTCAGAAGAGGAGCAGTAAGATCAGAGTGTAATTAAGTTTTGTTTCATATGGTGAACCCAATTTTTTTTTTTGTGCACCTAATTTTTTAGGTTAGGTGCACCAGTGCACCTATATTCCCAAAAATGAATTTCGAGTCCTGCAATCATTTATGGTTCAGTTGAGTGAATCACATGACTGTATCTTCAACTCTTTGTTTTGGGTTGTTCTGTTTAGGTGTCAGGACACCATGGGTACAAAGCTGCAACATGTGCTGATTTTCCTTCTCTTCATCCTGAAGGAGCCCAACATGCCAGAGGCTAAATGCGATTGTTCAACAAACAAGAACCGGCCATGCGTAATAAGACCAGTATGGTTTACACCACGAACTCCCTGCTGCAACTGTGAAGAGCTGGGACTCACTAGTATCCCCCAGGACCTTCCCGAATCCATTACTTTCTTATATTTAGGAAATAATCGGATTGCCACCTTCCCCCAGAACCTCCCAACATCCATTGAACACCTGGATTTGAGACATAATCAGCTAACTAGCATTCTGCCAAATACATTCCGCAATCTACCACAGCTTGCAATATTAATTTAAAACCTGTGCAAAAATGGGATACGTGACATTAAGCCTGGTACGTTCTCAAATCATCTTAAGCTCTACAGGGTGAACCTGTCTTCAAATAAAATAACTTACCTCTTGACTGGTGCATTCTCCAACCTACCCAAGCTCGACATGTTGACTTTAGATGATAACCAGATGAATTACATCCAGCCTGGAGCATTCTCTAATCTAACCAGACTTTCTATCGTGTACTTGTGCTTCAACAATATAACTTCTATCTTGCCAGGCACATTTTCAAATACACCCAACCTTGTAAAACTGCATCTGAATTCCAACAGGATAATCAGCATTCAGTCTGGTGTACTTTCAACTCTAACCCGGCTCGTAACATTGTATCTGAACTCCAACAAGATAACGTCCGTCCAATTTGGCGTATTCTCAACTCTACGCAAGCTCCAATCTTTGTTCCTGGAGGACAATCAGATATTTTCCCTTCCCCCGTCTGCTCATTCTGTGTTGTCAGTGATACCAGAGGTAAACATTGAGGCAAACCCCTGGCAGTGTGACTGCAGAATGCGTCCCTTCAGGCTGAAAATGACAGGCTCTGCTTCATTTGAAAACCAGATAACTTGTGCCAAACCCGAAAACTTCCGTGGACAAAAGCTTAAAGATATTAATTCTGAAGACCTGATCTGTGAAGAAACCACTGTATCAACACTACTGCCTTTTGATATTCATGCCTCAACTGCAGTGTCTACATCTTATTCGTTTGGCGATGCAGAAAGCAATGCTAGCCTGACAGCATATTCCATAGGCTTCACATCTGCCACACAAATTGGCAACAAATTTGAAAGAGGTAAACAATGCTACAATGTCAATGCTACATCTCCCCATTATAACTGGTACTTCAAAACCAACGCTGGCTCAAAAGCACATCGTGCAGACATAACAACATCATCATCAGGTCAGGAATTCCCAGACATAACAAGAGCACCACTCACTCCCCTTGTAAGCACTCCAGACAGTTCCTACGAATCTGCTCCAAGGATCACCCTATCTGTTCCCATTGGTGCTGCAGCAGGTGTTCTTCTGATTGGCTGTATCATTCTCAGTATCATTCTCAGCATCATCAGATGCCAGAGGAGGACTAGACATCCTCCTTCAGGCCAAAATCCAAAAGTCATTGTAGATGTAACCAACACTGCGATGACCAGTGCCCATGATCAGGCCATCACTGAGTCCAGCACACACACCACAGCTAGTGCTCAGGACCACCAGTATGAAAATAGTGATCAGCATGATCAGACAGGGCAGGGCCAGTCTCAGGCCATCACTGAATCCAACACACACACCACAGCTAGCGATCAAGACCACCAGAATAAAAATAGTGACCAGCATGATCAGACAGGGCAGGGTCAGTCTCAGGCCAACACCGAATCCTACACAAACACCACAGCTGCTATTGTACATGTAGAAGCTAGTCAACATGATCAGACAGGGCAGAACCCAACTTACAACTTCACTGAATGCTTCACAAAAACCACAGCTGCTGTAACAGCTGTAAGAGTTAGTGGTCATGATCAGACAGGGCAGGGCCAGTATCAGGCAACCCCTCCATCTGTGGATGTTGGAAACCCAACGTATAACACCGAGCCCAAATCTCTGTACACTGGTGCAGAGGAATCACCACCAGACAACCCAAAATCTCAATAAGCAGCACCAAAGCAAGTTGCTAACATTAGGCCTTCGAAACAGCCACTAGTCCATCCCATGAAGGCACTACCTGACATCAATGGATATTTTTAAAAAAGTAAATTGGGCAGACATATATAAAAAAAGATCTGTCATCTGACTCTTACTAAATACAGAAGTTTACTGTGTCAGAGTACCACTTACCGAGTATGAGGTGTCTGTGTCGGCATCGTAGCAGCTGCAGTGCTGCGCGACCTTGGCGCAGTAGTCCCCGACCTTGACCAGGTCGTCCCCGCGACACTCGCAGGTGCTGGAGCAGGTCACGACCCCTGGGCTGCAGATCAGGTTACCACTGCAGTCCTCCTCACAATGGCACCTCTCGTCACAGACTGAACATAAACAAGGGATGTTCAAACAAGGCATATAACCCAACATCAAGATTAATGACCTGTTCCAAAAGTCTATCAACATAGGGGTGTTTTCTGCACCTTAAGGCCTACAGTCTTCACAATGGCACCTCTCATCACACATTGAACATAAGAAATCAAAGATTTCAGACTTCTGGGAAGTATTGTTAGATTTTTGCAAACTTGTGGAAACAACCAAAGATAACCGGGACAATACCAGAATAGACCATTGGAAACATGATGTATATATTGACATGAAAGTAGAGGCAGCCATTTATAATTGTTTAATTAATATATATTTCCTTACCATATTCAGGAGTAGTAGTGATAGCACTGGTCAGTACAGATGTGGTGGTGGTCACTGCAGGGAGGGCAGTTGTGGTGGTGACTTCTAAAGATGTAACAAACAAGACAAATTAGTGAAGAATGCTGTATAGAGTAATCTGTCTCAAATAATAGTTCTATAACAATGCTTTTTTATCTGCAGTTTGAAAGCAAGCTGCTAGAGAGTGTTGCATCAAGGCTTGCTAACAATTATTTAGAAAAAAGTAGAGCTTGATTTGTCTTTGAATAACTCCACCACTTTTTTTGGCCAGACCCGACTTGCACACCAATAATGTGAAAATATAATGCTTATGAAAATGTACTTATCATAATCTATCCTTGGTGTAAATATATTGTAAGTACTGCATGCTTAACGAGTGGGCATCCTCTCCGAAATTTTAAGTATGCAAAATTACAGTAATTTTTAGTCTTTTAAAGATAAGAAATTTGTGGTAGCTATTTCCTGCTTACCCAGTGGACATCCCCTCAGCTCTATCCTGAGTGCGATGGCGTTCTCCCACTCTTCTGGATACAGCCGGATCAGACTGGCCACAACCGGTTCTGGCAACTTTGACTCCGCCACACTCGTACCATCAGTGTTACCGTCAAATATCTGCAAATTTGGTGTGCAAAAAATGAGTCTGACTCAGGAATTTTTAAAATCTACAAAAGAAAACAGTATTACTTGTGTTACATATGAAAAATGTACAATTGACAGATTTTAACATCTGTCCAGTTGTTTGAGTAACAGTTTTCTTGTGTATCTCATTACCTGGATGTCTAACGTACATTGACATGATCTCTTTGACACTTTAGGGAGAAAATGGTCTGGTAATGGTGCAGCACACAATCATGTACATGTAGGCTCTAGTGCATTGCGTGTATTCAAGGAAGAGTGTTAAAGGTCTCTAGATTTTTCATTAACTGGGATGGATCGTGTGGATCGAATAATTATAAGGAAAATAAGGATCAAAATGCAAAGCTGCAATTACAGAATACCAATCAAAATAAAAGAGAAAATAGAATGAAATAAAGAAGCAATAGTAGAAAAAAATTCCCAACCAGTTGTTCTGTCTCCTGTCCCTCCTCAGTCCCAGGTTCAGTGACAAATGTCCACTCCTCCCCGTCTACAGAGTACGCCACCTTGTACTGGGTTACAAAACCATCCTCTCCTCCTCCTTGGGTCACTATGGATGTGATCTAAGAAAAGACAAATGAATGATTGTGGAGAATTTGTTTGGTGATGATGACTAAACACCACCTTTAGAAATAACCTATTGAAATTTACAAAGACATGGAAAATCTGTAGAATGATAGAGAAGAAATGCTTTAACTTCAGCTGCAATTTCTTCACCAAACATTTTGCAGAAAGAACAATTTAACTAAAAGTATGACAGTCACTGTAGAATTGCAATATTGCATAAAATGTTTAACATATATCTAAGAGTCATCTTGTAACAGTCTACAGTACATTTCTGTACACATATATTTCTTTAATATAATTTATCAGCCAATGTATTATACAGGTACATACAGGACAGATGATATCCACATATCAGCTATGTTGAAACAAATTGAGAATCACTCAATGTTACCTGTACGGGTTCCTTAAACTGAACCTCCAGGTATTCTCCTGGTCTGTCCTCAACAGGTGACCAGTACTCAGGTGTCACAGGTGAACCAGGTGTTGTCTTTCCTCCAGGTGTAGCCACTGTTGTCTTATCTTCAGGTGTTTCAGGTGTGGTCTTGTCTTCAGGTGTAAGACGTGCGTCTTCAGGCAGGTGTTCAAGCTCGGATGAAGAAGCGGAGAAGGTTGGTTCTGGAGCTTCAGTCTCCTCTGTGTTCAGCTCCACTTTCAAAGCGATGTTCTCCTCCCAGTCTTCAGGGAAGATCCGGACCAGTTTGGCCTCCACTGGTTCTGACAACTCTGTTGTTACTGGGGTGGTTCCATCAGTGTTGCCTTCAAACAGCTGAAAATACATGGAAAATTATAAATTTAAACATTAAAGACAATGTTTTCCTCCCAATCTTCAGGGAAGATCCGGACCAGTTTAGCCTCCACTGGTTCTGACAATTCTGCTGTTACTGGGGTGGTTCCATCAGTGTTGCCTTCAAAAAGCTGCAAAGGAAATTCAAAACATATTCTAAGATCATGTCTGACTCAGTAGAATGTGCTACACCTGTGTGAAACTATGCAATATATTGTGAATATATATAGTACATCAGCCTATGTAAGGATGATGTCTATAGTTTTCAAATGTTGTGTCAGAAAAGTTATTCTTTGTACCAGGCATAAGTCTTCAAACATCTGATGAAAACTGAGAAAAACCTGGATTTTGCACAGGTTCAGTTCTGCTGATGTGCTTACATGTATTTCACAACCCATTCAACTTCAATACTTCAACCAATGTAAACCAGCCTAATTAAATCACCCTGGCTTTTACTGCTCAGACCTCTGGTGCTATTTTTAATAAAATTGTGATAAGAAGCGCAACTGAGCAAAAGAGCGGACAAACAATTACCCTATAGGAATGTTGACACGCTATCCTAAGACTGTTGTTAACATACCTTATCCACTGGCTCCTGTCCCTCCTCAGTCCCAGGTTCTGTGACAAATGTCCACTCCTCCCCGTCTACAGAGTACGCCACCTTGTACCTGGTCACAAAACCATCGTCTCCTCCTCCCTGGGTAGTTATGGATGTGATCTAAGAAAAAAAACATAATCATCACTCTAGGGTATTATCACTATTATTATAATAATAGTAGATCCCCTCTCTTAACTGACTCGTCTTTTCTTAGTCCAGCCCATGTGTTGAACTAGATTGTACATCCCATACAACAGTGAGATGTATACCTTGCTCATCAATCATTTAGTACAATATTTAAAGGTGCCCTAAGCGATATCTGGGCATTAAAATAGGAAATATGTAGAACAAGACAATCTGTATGGTATTGACACATATCACCAAGTATCAGCACATTTGTATCATTATTTCATACGTTTGGCGTTTAAAACAGCACAGAAACTAGCCCAGAGACAATTTGCTCGATTTATCGGGGCCTCCATTTAATCGGCCCCAAAATCCACCAAGTAACCGTTTCCTGTCGGCAATTTTTGCAAAAAATGGAACGCGCCGCCTTGGTTCCATGGATCGAACGCAGGAGTTCGAAACCGATTGACTTCAAATTTGACAATTTTTGGATGGTCAGAACCTTGTATTAAATTCCTCTTTTTGCATATACTTAAATGTCATCATATCACTTATTATATTGCATGTGGTAGCCAGATTCATACAGTTTCTCATACCAAGAAACGAATTTTATGACATTACGCGAAATGTATCAAAATGTAGCAGAAACTCAGGATGGTGTGTGTCATTAGTGCCGCATCTTAGAGAATAACGCGCTGCGGTTCGACTGATTCAGCACGTTCTATTGACCCCTGGAAAGGTCGCGGTAAACCACGTGACTCGTCCTCGGCTCTGCTCGGAAGAAGTCGGAAGTGTTCGCGAGCGCTCAGAAATTTCAAAAATGGCCGACACCACTGCCGGCGGCGGGAGGCACGTAGTTTTTCACAACGTTCGTACGGCAAAGCGGCATCGAATTTTTGCTCCATGACTATCGGTATGGGATAGGATAGGGTTGATTCAACATACTACGTGAAAATGTGACAAAAAGACAGACTTTTAAAATTGAATGCTCCCAGCCTACTATCGGCCAGATATCGCTTAGGGCACCTTTAACTAACAACAAGTAAGCAATCACAATGCAGCTAGTAGTCCATAATGTTTCACTTATCTTAATTGGCTGGTTCTATGCATTTCACATGCAGGCACACCTTTTATTTAATATTTCTACATATGACAGGGGATTAGCACATGAAAGAAAAACAGGATACGAAAGATGTTACATGTATTAACAACATCTTTGTTTCAGCCAAATTTATGACAAGGAAAGATAAGTATTTGTCTCAGAGGTCCACAAAAATACTGCACCTGTACTGGTTCCTTAAACTGTACTTCCAGGTACTCTCCTGGTCTGTCCTCAACAGGTGACCAGTACTCAGGTGTCACAGGTGAGCCAGGTGTGGTCTTGTCTCCAGGTGTTTCAGGTGTGGTCTTGTCTTCAGGTGTAAGACGTGCATCTTCAGGCAGGTGTTCAGGCTCGGACGAAGAAGCGGAGAAGGTCGGTTCTGGAGCGTCGGTCTCCTCCGTGTTCAGCTTGACTTTCAGAGCGATGTTTTCCTCCCAGTCTTCAGGGAAGATCCGGACCAGTTTGGCCTCCACTGGTTCTGACAATTCTGCTGTTACTGGGGTGGTTCCATCAGTGTTGCCTTCAAACAACTGGAAATGTATGAAAAATTATAGTTTAAATATTAAAAACAATGTTCTCCTCCCAGTCTTCAGGGAAGATCCGGACCAGTTTGGCCTCCACTGGTTCTGACAACTCTGTTGTTACTGGGGTGGTTCCATCAGTGTTGCCTTCAAAAAGCTGCAAAGGAAATTCAAAACATATTCTAAGATTAGTGATGCATACCGGTTCACTGGACTTGGATCCGGACTTAAAAAATGTTTAGGTTCAAGTCCAAAAAAACCTAAAAGTCAAGAACCGAGTCCGGACTTATTACCAAAAAAGACCATTTCACATACCCCTTTTCTTTCCAAACCACCTAAAACCTTCTGTAGATTGTAAAATCTTTGCTGCAAAATGAAGAAAACATTGCCATCGGGCATCGTCAAGTACCGGCCTCCATGTTATATTTAATTACGTGGCCAAAGTTTCACCCAGACAACATTGCAAGGTTGCCAACATGCAATTTTGTATATGCCATGGGTTTAGGTCCGGACTTACAAGTCCGGACCTGAACCTAAACCTCTGGACTTGAATCCGGACCTGAACCTGAAATTGGGTTTAGGTATGCATCACTATCTAAGATCATGTCTGACTCAGTAGAATGTGCTACACCTGTGTGAAACTATGCAATATATTGTGAATATATATAGTACATCAGCCTATGTAAGGATGATGTCTATAGTTTTCAAATGTTGTGTCAGAAAAGTTATTCTTTGTACCAGGCATAAGTCTCCAAACATCTGATGAAAACTGAGAAAAACCTGGATTTTGCACAGGTTCAGTTCTGCTGATGTGCTTACATGTATTTCACAACCCATTCAACTTCAATACTTCAACCAATGTAAACCAGCCTAATTAAATCACCCTGGCTTTTACTGCTCAGACCTCTGGTGCTATTTTTGATAAAATTGTGATAAGAAGCACAACTGAGCAAAAGAGCGGACAAACAATTACCCTATAGGAATGTTGACACGCTATCCTAAGACTGTTGTTAACATACCTTATCCACTGGCTGCTGTCCCTCCTCAGTGCCAGGTTCAGTGACAAATGTCCACTCCTCCCCGTCTACAGAGTACGCCACCTTGTACCTGGTCACAAAACCCTCATCACCTCCTCCCTGGGTTGTTATGGATGTGATCTAAGAAAAAAAACATAATCATCACTCTAGGGTATTATCACTATTATAATAATAGTAGATCCCCTCTCTTGACTGACTCGTCTTTTCTTAGTCCAGCCCATGTGTTGAACTAGATTGTACATCCCATACAACAGTGAGATGTATACCTTGCTCATCAATCATTTAGTACAATATTTAACTAACAACAAGTAAGCAATCACAATGCAGCTAGTAGTCCATAATGTTTCACTGTCTTATCTTAATTGGCTGGTTCTATGCATTTCACATGCAGGCACACCTTTTATTCAATATTTCTACATATGACGGGGGATTACCACATGAAAGAAAAACAGGATACGAAAGATGCTACATGTATTAACAACATCTTTGTTTCAGCCAAATTTATGACAAGGAAACACAAGTATATTTCTCAGAGGTCCACAAAAATACTGCACCTGTACTGGTTCCTTAAACTGTACTTCCAGGTACTCTCCTGGTCTGTCCTCAACAGGTGACCAGTACTCAGGTGTCACAGGTGAGCCAGGTGTTGTCTTTCCTCCAGGTGTTTCAGGTGTGGTCTTGTCTTCAGGTGTAAGACGTGCGTCTTCAGGCAGGTGCTCAGGCTCGGACGAAGAAGCCGAGTAGGTTGGTTCCGGAGCTTTGGCGTCCTCTGTGTTCAGGTCAACTTTCAGAGCGATGTTCTCCTCCCAGTCTTCAGGGAAGATCCGGACCAGTTTGGCCTCCACTGGTTCCGACAACTCTGCTGTTACTGGGGTGGTTCCATCAGTGTTGCCTTCAAAAAGCTGAAAATGTATGAAAAATTATAGATTTTAAATATCCAAAACAATTTTTTCCTCCCAGTCTTCAGGGAAGATCCGGACCAGTTTTGCTTGCGCTGATTCAGAAATCTCAGTTGTTACTGGCCGGTTCTGCTTTTCGATTTTATGGTCATTTTTTTAATGTAGTAGGCTGTTATCAACCGTATTCGATATCTGTGAGGGTAAAATGCAATGTCCCTGACAGAAAACAGCTTGTTTCATATTGTATACTGGTTCTACCTACTTTTTGGTGGCACTAAAAAGTAAAGGGACTCTGCACACAGCTTGTTTTTAGGCTATTATAAATGCTTGAAGTATGAAATGATAACAAAAATGTGCTTAGAAATGGCAGTAAATATCAATATCAGATGGATTTCTTCAGCAAGAATATTTCTCTGCTTTGCTGCCCTGAAATTGCATTAGATGTCATTAACATACATGTACCTTATCCACTGGTTCCTGTCCCTCCTCAGTCCCAGGTTCAGTGACAAATGTCCACTCCTCCCCGTCTACAGAGTACGCCACCTTGTACCTGGTCACAAAACCCTCATCACCTCCTCCCTGGGTGGTTATGGAGGTAATCTGGAAGACAAGAATCACAGAGTGTGTTTGTTTGTTTGTTTGTTTATTTCGATCCCCATTAGTGCTTAAAAGCACTATTCTTCCTGGGGTCAATAAATATTATATTATAGAATATTAGTATGGTAGATGTTAACATACATGTGTGCATATGGTACATTATACATAGTTACATGTAGCTTCAATGTAATGGGAAGATGTATTTGTTACAGAATGGAAAATTAACTACAGTTTATATATATATATAATAATTGTTCTAAGGAGCTGCTGTCCTTTTTAATTAACAACATCTTGCAAGTTTGTGATTTGAACAAATGACAATACACATTACTTGCCAATGGATATTGCACATGTTTAAGGAGTTCTGACAATACACATAACTTTGACATTTCACATGTTTAAGGAGTAAAAGATTACATTATTTCATGCTAACCTCAACAGGTTCCTCAAACTGGATCTCCAGGTACTCCCCAGGCTTATCCTCCTCAGGAGACCAATAGCCTGGCTCTCCAGGCTCCTCAGGCTCCTCCTCAGGGCTGAGACGGGCCTGGTCCGGGCTGTGGTCAGGCTGTGAGGACGAGGCTGTCAGGCTATGCTCAGGAACGTTGGGGTTCTCCAGACCTAGCTCTATGCCCATCTTCTCATCACAGTAACCTGTGGAAGGAAAATGTACAGACTATGCATGCATGATGTGTGAAATGACTGATAAACTGGTAGATACGTGTATACTAAATACTGAATAATAAGTACCAAATACTTGCCAAGTAGGGATATCTTCACTAGATAGCTTTAACCAACAATTGCACTTAGATAATTATATTATTATTATGCAAAAGATATACATGACAGGTCCTTCAGTGTAATTTAGTATGTTATGTAGTTAAGAGTTATACCAGTTATACCAGTTATACCAGTTATACAGATACAGATAAAGATAGGAAGACCCAAGAGAATTTGGACATGCCATGTGTAAATTTTGAATGTAAACTGTCAGACTTCTGAATCCCTAAACAAAAAGTTTTTCATACATTTTTACTATATTTTCTAAATATGACTTTTGTATAAAATTTGAAAGATATGACTGTACCAGAAGGACTTGTGACGGTGGTTGTCTTGATGACGGTGGTGACGGTGGTCTTGGTGGGCTGTTCTGTTGTCATGACAACGACCTTCCTGGTGGTGTGCTCCACCAGTGGGGTGGATTCCTCCGGGGTCACCTCTGAGAAAACCAAACAAAAACATGGACAAACATAAAAACTCATGTATCATGAAATTCAATCCTTATAACTCACATTTCATACAATGTCATGCTAACTTCATATTTAACATTATAAAGGACTGTGAGCTGAGTAAGTAAGTGTGTTATTTTATGGTGGTTATATGCTGTTGTTTTGTGATAATCACCGTGACTAGAATAACTTTAAACTTAAAAGTTTTTAGAAAATGTTGAGTTTAGAAATTGTTAAGAAATTGTAATTGTAACTACTAAAATGATGGGATTGTTATATTTTATTTTATAATAATGAAAACTGTTGGTACGTACAAAAAGTTTTAAATCAGCAATACCGGGGAACGAACAACTGAACTTAAGTGTAGCAGTATTGTTAATAAAAAATCTGCTCTGACCTGTGACCTCTGGCACAGACTCAGTTGCTAGGGGCGACTGGGTTGACCCAGGCACAGAGGCTGATGGGAAGGCTGTGCTGAGTGCAGGGGTCGTCAGTCCTGCCAAGGTCGTGTGGAGAGGCTCCGACTTGGAGGTCGTCTCAGTCTGGGAGGTGTAGGTCTTCTTAGTTGTGCCCTCTGTTATATATACAAAAGAATGGAAAAAAACACTCACAACACATGACATTGTAAGCAAATGGAAGATTTGAAAAAAAAATTTGAAGAAATATATGTTTTTTAAGTCTTGTAGTTGGTATCTGCTGATAATGGACAAACTTGAGGCATTTTAAGGAATAAAACAGAGAAAAAGTTAATATCATGATTTGAGTAAAAAAACTTTGCTACACCTAGCATAATTTGAAAACCTGGATGCTGCTAAGGGTCTGTCTTTCTTTTTGGTTTACTTTAAATGAAAGGATGGCAAAGTGAACTGACCAGGCCCTGCTGTTGTCCCCTCCATGGGCTGTTCAGATGTGATGGTCAGGGTGGTAGTGGTCACCTGAACCTCATGGGTAGGCTGGACTGGACCTGTGTATTCAGTCACTGGGAAAATACAACATCCGGTTTGCAAATTTTTTTCTAGTTCAAGAATTTAGACACAAAATTAATGAAGGATCTTTTTAACAGTTCTTATATTGTCAAAATCTCCTCTTATCTAAAGTCCTGATGCAAATATACAGAAGGCAATATACACTAAGGCAAATTGAGCAAAAATTTGCAAACTTTCTTTCACTTCAATCATTTGAATGCTTACGATACTTGTTGCTCTCTAACTCAAAGAACATTCTTATGTAATTATTCATAAATTTCCTCTGTATTGAAAAGCTGGATCAAAACATACACCAATATAGCATGAGACAACCTACTGTTACATATTATTGGCCATTTAGGGGAAGGCAAGGATTTTGGCTTATTGTTTAATAAGTAGTTTTAATTATCTACCTGGAGTTTCCTGTGTCTCTGATACTGGAGGCGTGGCTGTTGACCCCATGACCTTGGTTGTCTTGACAACGCTGACAGTAGAGGCTGCTGGGAAGGCTGTAGTCTCCACAGTGCCAGCGGAAGTCTGACCTGGCACGACCGTTGTCTCACTCACCACGACGCTCCTGGTGGTGCTTTCCACTGTCGGGGCTGTGGAGGGCTTCTCTGTACCTTTGAAAATAAAGACAAGAAACACAATTTATCAAATTAAGGCCTTTCATTTTATGTTCATTGGTGCACTAGCCACTTTCATTTTTTGGTCGTTACACATTCTGTATCGTTATTTCAACCTGTACTTTGTATGTTATATGTTCTTGAGCAGAGGACCTTATGAGCACATTTGTGCTTGCTATCTAATAATGCTCATAAATCCATGTGAATAAAATAAAGACAAGTCGGTATCATTCATAAGTGTGACATAAATTTAGAGTGGTGTCTATTGCCCCCCGAAAGAAAACAATCTTCGTTGAAATCTTTTAGTTATTTTTCTATTTCTTATCTATAATCATGTGATCACTGTTGAGTCCTCAAAAGACAGTGGTTGTTTAGGATTACTAATACATGTAGATGTAAATGAGAGCTGGGTGAGGAAGATGAAAAAGGAAATTCAGTGTAACTGACATAGACCTGTCCTTGGTGCTGAAAGCAAAGACGTGATGTTTTGTTATTCAACCAAGGAAAGAATGTACCTAGTGTACAAAACTGGTGATACAAACAAACAAACAAACAAACAAACAAACAAGATGCCTGCCTACCTTGGCATGCGCAGAAAAACCTGACTTTGTAGTCGTAGCAGGCGGGGATGGGAGCCTGTTTGTTGTTGTAACACACCAGACCGACCGTGGTGGAGCACTCTACTTCATTCTGGAAAGCAGCTCTGGAAAACAGGCAACAGTAATGATCATTACTCTGACTGGGAGTAAATTGTTTCTTCCAAAAGTTAATGTGGAAAAACATTATTTATCCATATGTATGTTGTGTAATCTTTTCTATTTACTTGCACATATCAATTAGTTGAGTACAAGGGCACAAGGACATAATTTGTTATTGGGGGGTAAGGAGACATTTGCTGCATCTTAAATTTGTGAAACAACTGTTACAGTAGTAATACAGTTGTTAATTCAATGGTGAGAGCATACCTTAAAAGTTGTGAACATAAAACCATCACAAATAATCCTAGATTTACAGTCGTGAAATTAAATATATGGAAAAACTTTTCCTCACCTGTAGTCCATGTCCATACTGACAGTGTGACACTGGATATCAGTGATCATCTCAGGCCCACAGAAGTCAAACTTCTTCCTCAGGTTTTCCAGTGTCTCAAACTCTCCCATGGAGACAGGTGAAGGGTAGGAGGAGCTCATCCACTCAGTCCAGGAACCCTGGCAGCTGGGCTCCGTGGAGGTGATGGGTGTAGACTCACTCGAAGGCTCCGTGGAGTAGCTGGGGGTAGACTCACTCCATGGCTGCTCTGTTGTCAGCTCAGAGACAGTGGTTGTTTCTATAAACAAATTAACAAAACAAATTGGGTTGCAATACATGTACATCTTGTTTTGGTGCTACAACACCCAAAGTTCAGCACTAAGGACATGTCTATTCATGCTGCATCTTTCAACATTCTATTCTGAAATGGTACCTTTACAAGCCTCTCATAGCATGACAAACATGAGTTATTTTCATCTTACAAATCTTGCAAACTTAAGTCCCTACATCCTCATTCCTCATCCTTGAATTTGCATGTGTTTTCAAAGACTAACAGAAACATAGTAGCTTGCTAATGATAGATATACATTTGTATGTTGAACACTTACCACGCGTGTAAGGGCAGCCTTAGTGCCGGGGCCTGTTCCCAGTCTACAGGCATTTACACAGACATAAAGCGCAACAACAGTGTAAGAAACACCATAATCACTTGGTAATGATACATATATCCTCAACACTTACCGTAGGTGTAAGGACAGCCTATAAACTCCAGCCTTAGTGCCGGGGCCTGTTCCCAGTCTACAGGCAGCACACGGATGTACCGAGCAACAACAGTGGTAAGTAACAAATTATAATGTAGCTTGCTAATCATAAATATACCTGTATCTTCAACACTTACCATAGGTGTAAGGGCAGCCGATGAACTCCAGCCTTAGTGCCGGGGCCTGTTCCCAGTCTACTGGCAGCACACGGATGTACCGAGCGACAACTGTGCTGCTGAGCCTGTTCTCTACCATGCTGTTGTCATTCGTGTTGGCATGGAAGATCTGAAAATCACAACAGAGCCCAGAATGTCATAAGGCCTGCAGAATACTTTAAACCTTTATTTACCTTGATTTTTCACTGTCTCATAAAAACGATATCTTGCCCATTTTGTATCTAAGGAGATACCTGTGTTCTGACTATAGGGTCTGAACTTATATGTGTTCTGACTACACATTGAAAAGAACAATGTTATTGAGGCCTTCTCAAGAACATTTTGAAACACCCGAATATCTGAAGTGTTCATACCTTAGGGATTGCAAATGCAGCATTATTTTGTAGATCTGTTCGTGGGGTAAGAGTCATCAGAATTGAGATTTATGTAAAAGACGACTGAACGAAAATAAAATGAAACTAGTCTAGACACAAACCTTTGGTTCTGGGGAAGCCTGCTCTCCCTCCTCCAGAGGCTCCTGTTCTGTGTAGTCCAGCCACTCTGACCCGTCCTCGCTGTACTGGACAGCAAACTTCCTCACCCACATATCTGAACCTGTAACATGAATACCAGACAAATAAATAGAAAAATACAATCATTATGATAATTTTTGTGCTTGTTTCTTAGGCTTACTCACATGTAGAAGGAAGTTATGCTGCAAGATCTAGCTTTGCCATATATGTACTACTTAAATGAAATAGATACTGTACCAAAAGGCCCTGTTAGTCACACTATCAGTAAGCTTCCTCTTTTTACTTTGTAAGTACAAAGCAACCTCAACTTTCTTGTGTCCCAACCAAGACTGCCATGCAAAGATGCTGAGGCACTGCACATGGCTAGAACACAAGACTTAGAGTGTGACCATTTCAAGATATAGGGATGCCTACTACTATAGAGTGTTCATATATGGTAAATACCACATGAACAATTCTCAAGACTCCAATATACACATGGTGGAGCAGGGTAAAAGCAACAGCTTTTAGTTTTTAGACAATTTCAAAAATCTGTACTTCTCCCTACCTCCGCTGCCCTGTGTGGCAATGCTGGTGATCTGGGTTGGTTCCAGGAAGTCCACCTGTATGTACTCCTCACTAGGCAGACTGTCTGCCGCTGGTGTCCACGGTTCACCTGACAGTCTCCCCACACCCGGGCTGCCGGCTGAGGAGTAGCTGATCCTGTCATCTGGGATGGAGCCATCCTCCAGGCCCAGCTTAGCATAGCAGATTGCTGGGGGAAGGGAAATAACTCTATCAGACTCCCAAAACCAATGTTGTATTCTAATGCATTGTGATATTTTTCCACTAAAACTGCAAAAATATATTATTTTTTATAACTACATGTACACATGTGTACATGTACTACATGTAACTGCATAAGTCAAGCTAGTAGAAGATCAAAATAAATTTAGGGATACTTTTGACAAATTATTTATACTTATACACACAACAAAACGTGACAAGAGACAGTCATACACAGGTTTTAGGGATATTCTCATAAAATGGGATGTCGGTAGATATTTCGGAAATGGCAGGTAAAAGAGATCAGGTGCAACTCACTGCACGGCAAAAAATTCAGACAAATGCAGGAAAGACTTACTCTGAGTTGTAGTTGTCAGCTGAGGTGTGGTATTTACTGGTGCCATGGTGGATACCTTAGAAGTTGCTGTTTTAAAGATAGCATACATTTGTCAGTTGGTGTCATATGAACTTCAAAACATAAGCTTGATCATCTGTGATGTACTTACAGCAATGAAAATAAGAATGGTAATACTATGACTTATGTTCTCCAAATGTAAGATAACTTACTGTATTGTGGCTCCTCTGTTGTTGGTGGCTCAGGTGTTGTCACTAAAAATAAAACAGATGAAGATTTTAATATATGAATTTTATATAAAACTGAAATGTCACATAATAACAGTAATACATATAGCTACCCTTATGACTCATTTACCTCAAATTAAAAAAAAAAGGTAGCCAAAGTAAAATATGTGGTAAATGAAGAAATTAAAGTCTTTATTTCACCTGTAGACTGACAGTAACAACAGCCATCCTCAGGTGTGTTGTCAACAAGTTCTTCATCCTTTAACAGAAAAAAAAGAAAATTGAATCAAAATGATACGTCGATGAAGGTTAGACATCCAGGTAATACGATATGCCAAAAAACAGTTACTCAAGCAACTGGATATGATTTTGAAAACGTCAGACGTTTCAGCTAGTATCCACTAGCTTTCGTCAGTGACTGAGAGACCAGAGGGGAAAGCAGGTTTATATACACAACCTGTTGATTGATATGCAAATAAAGTGAAGACAAATTTTTGGAAGTCGAAAAAGGAACAAAAGTCAGACAAGTCAAGACAAGATGATGCAAATTAGTCTGAAAGCTCCTGTTATACAGGACAGGAGCTTAAGTGTTGTCTGTCCTCGGGGCTGGGAGTGCCAAATCCCAAGTGCCGGAAAGATCGACCCGTAGCCCCCCTTCCCTCGTTGAGGGTGGGGTTGTACATTCTTTCATATATTGCCTCTTTAACACCCCGTTCCCACCAGCGTGTTTCGCGGTCTAAGACATCCGTGGACTCGAGTTTGAAAGAGTGACCCTGGTTGTGTTGTAGGTGGTGGAAAATAGCTGAGGAGTAGCCGTTGGCACTAGGTCGGCAATGTTCTTTGTACCTTACTTTAAGCGGTCGACTTGTCTCTCCGATGTAGATCAGTCTAAGAAAACCCAGAAGTGCAAACCATTGACCAACAAAAACAAGGCCAACATCACTATTCCGTATGTCCAAGGAGTATCTGAGAAACTCCGACGGATCTTCCAAAACTTCAACATAGCCACTAACTTCAAACCTCACTCAACCCTCAGACAAAGACTGGTACACCCTAAGGACCGACCTCACAAGGGTACCAAGGCAAATGTTATTTACAGACTCAAATGTGAGGAGCCCAATTGTAACAACACCTACATCGGAGAGACAAGTCGACCGCTTAAAGTAAGGTACAAAGAACATTGCCGACCTAGTGCCAACGGCTACTCCTCAGCTATTTTCCACCACCTACAACACAACCAGGGTCACTCTTTCAAACTCGAGTCCACGGATGTCTTAGACCGCGAAACACGCTGGTGGGAACGGGGTGTTAAAGAGGCAATATATGAAAGAATGTACAACCCCACCCTCAACAGGGAAGGGGGGCTACGGGTCGATCTTTCCGGCACTTGGGATTTGGCACTCCCAGCCCCGAGGACAGACAACACTTAAGTCTCCTGTCCTGTATAACAGGAGCTTTCAGACTAATTTGCATCATCTTGTCTTGACTTGTCTGACTTTTGTTCCTTTTTCGACTTCCAAAAATTTGTCTTCACTTTATTTGTATATCAATCAACAGGTTGTGTATATAAACCTGCTTTCCCCTCTGGTCTCTCAGTCACTGACGAAAGCTAGTGGATACTAGCTGAAACGTCTGACGTTTTCAAAATCATATCCAGTTGCTTGAGTAACTGTTTTTTGGTGAATCAAAATGACTTTTAGAAATGTGTCCTAGACTTTGTGAAGATAAGCTACAATTAGTAGATGGACAATATCTAAACAAACAAACTAACTAACTAACAGACATTAAAACAAATACGTACCCTACCTATGCAGAAAATTTACTATAATCGCCAACACAAGGAATTGGATTTTCAACAGTATACAAATTTTCAACTGTACAACTCCAGTCCTTGTCAAGGAATAAGCAATTCAGTACAGTAAAAAATTTGGGTAAGTCCAAACCTCGTGATGTGATAGAAATTATAGTTTAAATTTCCTGCATAATGACATCTACCAAACTTTTGACTGTGATAACACAACTCACTTCAGCACATTGTATGTTACAGCGATTTAACACACAGCCTGGTAGTTCTCACACTTACCTGATCACACTGTATGTTACAGCAGTGTTCACACACAGCCTGGTAGTTCTCACACTTACCTGATCACACTGTTACAGCGGTGTTCACACACAGCCTGGTAGTTCTCACACTTACCTGATCACACTGTATGTTACAGCGGTGTTCACACACAGCCTGGTAGTTCTCACACTTACCTGATCACACTGTTACAGCGGTGTTCACACACAGCCTGGTAGTTCTCACACTTACCTGATCACACTGTATGTTACAGCCTGGTAGTTCTCACACTTACCTGATCACACTGTATGTTACAGCGATGTTCACACACGGCCTGGTAGTTCTCACACTTACCTGATCACACTGTATGTTACAGCCTGGTAGTTCTCACACAGCCTGGTAGTTCTCACACTTACCTGATCACACTGTATGTTACAGCGGTGTTCACACACAGCCTGGTAGTTCTCACACTTACCTGATCACACTGTATGTTACAGCGGTGTTCACACACAGCCTGGTAGTCCTCACATTTACAGAACCTGCAGGCTCCAGCCTCCCACGACTCACCAGGCTACAGGACAATAAACATGGAGATCGAGCATCAAGTCTTCAGGAAGCTCTAATTTCTAATTGTTCTAAAATAAAATAAATGTTGCAACATTTTGTCCTTTGAATTAATCAGATCTGTACAAAGAAGGCAAGCATCCACAAGCCACTGACAGCTTCAACATTAGGAACAATATTTTGCAGAGCAAAAGCCAAGAAATGTTGTTGCTTGAAATTGTAAAGAAGTCACAAATTCAACCATCTATGGCATCCCAGTGACTTGAATAATAACCTAAGCCAACTACAAAGGCAATTGCTGTCTTTGTTCAATGCTTCTGTTCTATATTGTATACATATAAGTTTTGATTGGTTTTTAAGCCTAGCACAGTGTCTATATACCTCATATATCTAACCCCATCATACTGTAGTTGCAGGCACAGTTGGTTTGTAACACTTTGATCTGTATTGTGTAAGGATTGATTGGTTGGTAGGTTGTTAAGCCTAGCACAATGTGTAATACTATGTACCTCATATCTAACCCCGTCGTAGTAGCAGGCACAGTTGTTGGGTTCGGCCACACAGTGTGTTCCCTTCCACACGTATCCGCTAGGACAGGGCTGACACTCGTCCCCGCAGGCGGCGCTGGGGTCACAGGTCATGGAGCCGTCACACCGCTCCTGGCAGTAACACTCGGGGGAGCACACTGGGTGGGGGGGGGGAGAAGGGAAAAATCAATTTCACCCAATAAAACATGTAACATTCATTGTAGGTCATAATACAGGTTTAGTACTGTAGAGTTTTTAAGCTGGCTGAAACAGAACCAACAGCAGACATGGGTTCAAAACAGCCTTTTCCATAACAAGACATCTGAATTTTGCAGAACACATGCACAACCACCCAAAAATTCCCTCAATTTACAATATTGCACTATATTTACAATCATCACGCAATGTCTATAGCATTTTGTGACTTTAAAAGCAATGGTTAATAAGCTTGTCTATACGTCTATGTCATTGGCATTAAGAGATTGTTTGCAATGGAACTCCTATTCCTGTATATAGCCATGCAACACAGTAAGCAACAACAGTAAAAGAACTGCATATTAAGGAAACAAATCCAACTCACCTTTCGGTGTTGTAGACTCCGGCAGCACAGTGGTGCCAGCTGGGCTGGTGAATGCCGTGCTAAACACAGGTGCAGCTGTAACAGGTGCTGTAGTGCCAGGTGCAGCTGTAGTGCCAGGTGCAGCTGTTGTGCCAGGTGCAGCTGTTGTAGGTGCAGCTGAAGGCTTGGCTGTTGTAGCTGGAGTTGGCACACACTCACAGCATCTGTCATCTGGGTACATCTGAATCATATAACCCTGGGGGGGGGCAGAAAGTAGAAATTGAAAACTTGACCATAGATTATGACTGATATTTCACAAGGTTAGAACATAAAGTATGAACATTGGATATTGATAAAGACTTGATAAAGTCACTAGAAAGTTATAACTATTCCATCACTGCTTGGAATTCAGCACCAAGGACAGATACTACTAGAAGTATATCCTGTTTATGTCCTTTTTTCTTGGCCACCTTTTTAATATACCACCAGAAATTTGATGTCACAATCATACCTTGTTAGCAAAACTTTCTTCATCATTTCCTACAAAGATTGATTGATTGATTGATTGATTGATTGATTGATTGATTGATAAGTACTGACCTCTGCACAGTTGTCGTAGCTGAGATCACAGGCCTTGTTACAGTCCACCTGTCCCTGGTCACACACACACTGCTGGCACTCACTCTGCAGCCACATCTCTCCATGCTGGGGAATAACACAGAACAACAGTTATAATAATATACAGAACAGGCAACATACAGAACAGGCAACATACAGAACCGGCAACATAACAGGCACAAGCCTTGTTACAGTCCACCTGTCCCTGGTCACACACACACTGCTGGCACTCACTCTGCACCCACATCTCTCCATGCTGGGGAGTAATACATAAAAACATACATCATACAGAACAGCCCGAAGCTATTGCTAACATGGCTACCATACAGCACATTGACAGAATGTACTGTGTCTTTGTGGAACCTGTAAATTATATAAATGTATTGTGCATGGAACTTCTAGTTAAGTGAAATTCTGCAAAAAGTTGGCTGATCATGTAATAGCAGTATTCGATTCAACCTTTAAAAAAATGGGTGCACAGACCTTTTTACATACGTAAGTCAATGAAAATATTTGGGTGCACAGCTCCAAATTTGGTGCTTAGGTACACACGCACCCAGTATTTCTAGCCCTGTTAACCTCACCTGATACTCCTTGCCCTGATAGCTGCACACACAGCTGAGCTCGTCCCTCCCGTCTGTACACTGGACAATCCCGTCACAGATCAGGTCTTCTGAGACACACTTCCCACAGTCATCGCAGGCAACGGACCCAACAGGACACACACAGGATTGCCTGGGCATAGAAACAGTGGCAAAATGGTTATCATACATGGCATAATTGTACTTGATAAATTCAATGCAGTAGGTCATTGTACGATTTTGATGCCATCAAATTTTCAAGTCTAAGGTCAACAAACATCTGTCCTCACTGGCTGTACAGTAACCCAAAACATTTCGAGTGGCTGTCATGATCCTTGTTTTGTGGTGAATCATGAAGTAAATAAAAAAAAATCAGGCAGAGACAGTACCGAGCACTGACAAGGATGTAAGACTACCTTTTCTGCAACAAAAGTGCTCAATTTCAAATGACACATGCACAATTATTCTGAGAATGTGATCAAGCGACAATTGAATGATGTATGTGACCGAGTGCCTACAATTTACAAAATGAAGAGTGTAGAACACAGAATCTATAGAGGCCCGATATTCTAGAAAATCTTGAAAACAACAAACCTAGTAGTGGTTTGCATGGTAGTCTGTGGACGAACAGTCTCCAGCTTGTTCTGAGGCCCAGTTGTGGTGGCTGAACCTGGTGTGGTGTGTTCTGGCATTCCGGTGTAGTAAGGTTCTGTCTCACTCTCAGGTTCGGTGGTACTGTACTCTGGTCCGGTTGTGTGTTCTGGTTCAGGCTTGTAGGTACCGGTGTGGTAGGTTTCAGGTTCGGTGGTACTGTACTCTGGCCTGGTTGTGTGTTCTGGTACCGGTTTGTAGGTACCAGTACCATAGCTCTCAGGTTTGGTGGTACTGTACTCTGGCCTGGTCGTGTGTTCAGGCTCAGGCTTGTAGGTACCGGTGTGGTAGGTTTCAGGTTCGGTGGTACTGTACTCTGGTCTGGTAGTGTGTTCTGGTACCGGTTTGTAGGTACCGGTGTGGTAGCTTTCAGGTTCAGTGGTACTGTACTCTGGCTTGGTGGTATGTTCTGGCTCAGGCTTGTAAGTACCGGTGTGGTAGCTCTCAGGTTTGGTGGTGCTGTACTCTGGTCTGGTTGTGTGTTCTGGTTCAGGTTCGTAGGTACCAGTGTGGTAACTCTCTGGTTCTGTTGTTGTGTACGGCCACTCTGGTTCTGTTGTGGCTTCAGGTTCTGTAGTTGGAACTAAATTGGGTAGCAAAATTCCATATTTAATGTGAGAAAAGCTCATACATACATCTGAGTCATACTTGGGCCATGAAAATGTGCAATGTGGGTGTTCTGGCCTGTGTGAAAACTAACGGGGCTCTATCTGTTATTACACACATAAGCTTCAATACAAATGTTCCATACAATGATTTGAACATCTTTCACATGCATGTTCTATGTGCTTTTTAAATGTATCATGTTTCATGTATTTGTTTCCTTGTGTTACTTATGTCTCACAATATTCAGTTACTTATTTTCTTTGTTATGTTGAAGGTTTTACTCTTCTTGTGGTCTTGGCCTCATTGTAAATCAATTTGTCAGAATTGAATGGTCCACCCAGTTTCTTAAAATTTCAATAAATAAAGATTTAGAATAAGATAATAAATTACCAGTTTGACAGTGGCAGCAGGCATCCTCTGGGTTGACCAGCTGTTTCCCTGGAGCACAGTCCTGGATGGAGCAGTACTCGGCACACTTCAGCGCTCCGTTTATACACGTGCACTGTTCACACTCACCACGCATCACTGTCTCATTGGGCTGGGGAAGTAAGGCACAGTTACCATCTACTAGGTAGGGTAAAGGTTCTGTAGCTTTTTTGAGGATGTAGGGGCAGTTAACTTGGTATTGGATGGCAGAGCCCATCCCTCTCCTTCCACTGACTTTTACCTCCCCTACTAAAATCAGACATTCATTTGTACATGCTAGGCATGTCAAAGACACTGTCAGGAAGTTTTATCAAAGATCCCATTAACACCTTTCGTATCAGTGAAAATTGCCCTGAGGAGGATGACAGATGGTCAGACGCCCAAATGTTGGCTCTTGTTTAACAAACAATAGACCGTTGCTTTTTATTTATATAATGAGATTTGAGATGAACCTATCATGAGATGAACCTACATAACGTCAACCCACAGAACAGAGGCAAATGGTGGGCTGCCATCAAGCCCCAGTATTGCTGTGCAAGCAAGTTTAACCCTTGCCATACGGGACACCACAGACTCTAAACCGGACAGTAAGTATTGAATGTAAGTGATATTTCTGATTTCTTGGTTTGCAAAGGAAACCATCTCACCTGGTACTCCTTGCCCTGAGCCAGACAGGTGCACATGTTCTTCTCCACACACCTGCCCTCGTCATCGTACACCTGTCCCTCGGGACAGCCGCAGCACTTCCCGTTACCGTCGGCAACGCTGTCCCAGTCCTGACAGGTGCGCCCGTCCCGCAGGTCAGCGCAGGAGAGCGTGCAGGTGCAGAACCTGGGGGTGTTAGTTTATTTACTCATTCGTACATACAATCATGTGGTACACATTTGGAGGTCATGGCAGCCCAGGAGATGAATTCCAGACCCTTCTAACAAATCACCAACTTTTAAAATGTTCTATATACAAGTTAAAAACGTAATTATGTTGGATCCAGAGTGTTAAAGCTCACATTCCCGATAACTTACAGGCATTCATTGTTCAAAAGTTTAGTTAAGTGATAGATAGGACTCCTTGTTCAAGGTTTGAAAGTCTGTGGCAGGTTACTGGATCTAGTCTTCCGGCCAGACACAACCTCACCCCAACCTTGTATGTACGTTTTTATGTTTCACGAGCAAAGGATCCTTATAAACACATTATGTGCTTTCCGTCCAATTCTCACAAATTTATGTGGATAATATAAACTAACCTGTAGGTGGCACCCTGGGCAGAGCAGATTTTCGGGGTGGTGGTGGAGGGTTGGGTGGTGAGGGGGACGCAGACTGGACAACAGGAGTCTGACACACTGGCCAACATGGTTCCCTGCAAATGGGAGGAATCAAATCAAAAATTTGGCTACTATAGAGCCTTGGCTAGCAGAGCTACAAGGGAAGGCAGATGAGGTGCGGCCACGGGGTCACTCCTACCGAGCTCATGGCTCTGTGACATTATGGATTGAACCGGAGAGACGGCAGTTCTGCTGGCTAGAATGGCAGACGATAGTCAGTTAAAAACCTTTAAAAGTTTGTGGACAGACAGAATGGCCTACAGCTACTACACTACATGTAAGTCAGTGAGACCCCTGGGTAGAATATTATGTAATACAAAACAAACAAGCAACTCTAAATAACAAACAAACAAGGAAGCTATTCTCTGAAGAGTCAGGCATTTCAGACAGCATCTGATATCAGCATCAGATGTCACCAGTGACCCACCTCCTGACAGGTGATGTACATTCTGCCAAAGTGCCTGTCTACCATACCTACAAAAAGGTCTGCTTAAACATGCACTTAAGTTCAACAAAAGATGGACAGCTCAGCTCACCTCCTGACAGGTGACGTCGGCACATGAGGCCATGGCACAGCTGATCTGGTTGTCGAAGCAGGTGCAGGTCTCACACTGGGTCTTCTGCCAACTCTCTCCAGGCTGGGAAAATCAATCAATCAATCAATGAGTTATTCAATTAACTAACCAATCAATGAGGTAAATATTTTATTGATTTATAAATAACTTAAAACTGAGTACATGTAAATGATGAGTTACAAGTTCTCTCTCAGAATGAATCATTTGAAATTCATATAAAATCAGAATTAATACAAGCCAACACCATAATGCCCGGGACAGCAACTGGTAGGCAAAAAATGGGTGACAATTGGGTGATTTGCATAAAAGTCTCAAATAACGTTGTCTTCTTAGATAAAATGCTGTCCTAGAATATCTGTGGTTGATTCTGTCAACAGCCTGCTTGAAAATTCTACATCATCAAAATCACACGACAAATATGACCTAGCTCTAATGCTCACCCTTCTGATTTCCCCACCGTCATCCTTACAGCTACAGTCCAGTGGGTCCACACAGTTTCCTGTGGAGTCCAGAACCTTTCCCTGGTGACACACACAGCCAGACTTACACCCCTCAGGCTCTACACAGTCAGCCTGCAGCATGTGGCAAACCTTAGGACAGGCTGGAGCACAGGCAGAGGGGGTCTTCCCAAACTCACACTCTGGAAAATGGTTGGAAAATTAGTTATGGCCTCAGCATCTTTTCTTGGTGACAGTTCTGTGCACTCTTCCTGTTTCTAACTCACACTCTGGGAGAAACAAAGACTGAAGCAAGGTATATAGTAGTCTAAGAATGATTTGCATTGCAGAGTGAAACTGTGACAGGACTTTTTGTGACATGTACAATGTTTGTGCAATTATGTGAGTATGAGAAATCTCTGATATTTACCTGGCAGTGGTGAGGTGTATTCTGGCTCAGGCCTGGTGCTGACTGTTACTCCAGTTGTGGGTACAGCTGTGGTCTCTGGGTAGGGAGCTGTAGAAAATATGTCACGATTACTAAGTCTTAAATACTATAATTTCACTAAATAGTATTTAGGTCACAGGAAATGATCAAATCAGTTAGAATGTCATAGTCTGACTGTGGTAATAGCATTTACTTGTAGTTGTCTCCACAGCACAGCTCTCTCCTGTACAGGCCAGCTTGCCACTTTCACATGTGCTGGAATGAATAAAGATCATAGTTAGTTAAGACTGCATCAAGACTAGTATTGCTAGGAAAAGCCAAATACAATTGCAAACTATTGCAGCATTGTATACAGGAAAAAAGAATAATCATTGACTTACATTTTGGTTGTTTAGGCTTTATAAAAAAAGGAGATCCACAACCATCAACCAATTTATAAGCTGGCAATATCATTTTCAATTTTGCCAGAAAGTACCATTTTTCTATTATCAAGATTCTGCAGTTTTTAGGCTTCAAAACTGTCCTTGGACACTTCTGGATTTGTAAACATGGAAAAACCTAGGACACTTCTGAATGTATACTTATATTAGATAGAAAAAAGCCTACCATCTCTGACAGTCAGCAATGACGACCTCTCCTGGCATGAGCTCCTTGCCGTTGTAAACACACGGGCACTGGACCGGCGTGATGCACTTCCCATCATGCTGCACGGTGCCGTTGGGGCAGTGGCAACCCTCCACGCAGGACGTGCTGCACTGCTCGCTGGCGTACAGGTTATAGCAGGTCTTTGGGCAGGAGGTGCCGCAGGCCTTGTACTCCTTACCATTCTCACACTGCATGGCTGGAATGATTTAATACATAGCATTGAGTACATCACAGCACAAAATCCCTAGTTTCCGTGTGAGAAATTGCCGCACACTTTCCCGGATATTTTAGGTTTCCGGTAGAACCCGGGGGTTTCAGACCTGCACACGAAACGTGTCCAGTCCCGTACATGTCCTGTACACTCCCGGAAATGAACCACTTTTTGTGTGCAGGTCGTGTACTGGACGTTATATGCCCGGACACGATCCCTGTACATCCCCGTACACGGCAGGAAATGGCCGTGCACCGCTCCGTGCGTTGCTGGAATATGCATAATTTAGCGGCAATTATCACCTAATCATTCTCCACACGGCAGCGGAAATTCGCCGTGTACGGGTCGGACATGCCGGTACTACACCCCCCCCCCCCCGGCCAAAACCCCGCCCCGCTCTCGGGACCGGTTGCTCCCGTTCCCGGGACCCGTTGGTCCCCATTCCCCGGGGGCCCTGCTGTTCCCGTTCTCGGGACCCCACTGCACCCACTACGGGGACCCCCCTTCCTGCTCCCGGGGCTTCGCTGCCCGGCTCCCGAGAAATCGCTTCCCCCGCTCCCGGGACACATTTCGATGTTTTAGGAACACATTTCATTCATAAAAAAAGTAATACATGTTTATACTTCATTCATCGTTTTATTGGTATAAACAGGATCGCCATTTACAGACTGACAAAAATAACGCTCTATGTATAGTGTATACACGTTATGCACTATGCTAACACTATACAATAATGTAAACCTGGTACTTTTACAAAAAATGTGTAGCCGAAACATAGAAACAATAGCTTTTTCCCGAACTAGCCTTCCAGGGACTAGACTTTTAAATCGTTGGACCCGGTGTAAACTCAGAAATTACTAGTAATTAACAGATTTCTCTAACTTTAAAAAGTAAACTAACATCACATCTCATCACAGTCACCTCCAAATAGAAGTCCATTTTAGGAAAAATGTCAAAAAGTAACTAATACTGACATATCATCAGGTTAAAAGAGGAAAATAGCCCTCAGATCATGAAAGTGAATGGCGCTTACACAAACAGTCAAAAGACTAAATTTTCAATAAACTAAGAAGGCCTCAAACAAAGTTCTTCAAAATACATGTACGTGTAGCAAAAACATAATGGCAGACCTAACATGAAGTTAAATGAGGCTTGGCAGAAAACAATATCACGTCATTACAAAAAAGATCATTTGCTCAGAAATTAATTACATGAACACGTATTCAATTTACAATGTCGTTAAAGACAAGCTGTCGGTTTCGTAAAGTTTGCGTTGTCGCCTCTACAAAATGAGGCTTAGTTGTAGATTGAAGGCCAGGAGGTATGCCCCCCCCCCTGCTTCAGGGGACCATAGCGAAATGTTTTCATCCTGGAAGGACAAACTGCCCCATGTCTGTCTGCGGGATGGCGTGGTGTTGGTGTCGGTTGTGATCGCAGTCAGGCCGGAGCGGCGTGCTGGGCGCGGGGTGCACCCCGGGCGGGAGTGCAGCGGGGCCGGCCTGGGTCGTCGGAGCCTGCCGGGCGCTTTAACACAGCACCCTCGCCTTTAGATCTGAGCCTGGGTGTGCGGTCTGCCTGTTTGCCTCCAGCCTGGCCTGCAGGACATGGAAAAACGAAAATCTAAGTCAAAAGTCGAAGGCATTTTTGAATTTCATTTGAAGTTACGTGTACATGTACTGGACGTTTTATAAACAAGCCTGGCAAAGATGCGGACGTCTGTATGGACACATTTCGAGGAGAAGTCATTTATCATTTTTAACGAATGTTTTTAACGTCAGACAGCAACAATTTTGTCCAGATGAAAAGGCTCCATTCATCAAGCATCAACGTCTACTTGTTTCTTTTCATTGTAATCATGGGAACAATACAAACACAACATTTCCCTCGGTAATGAAAACAATTCAAATTGTCAAGAGCCTTGTCGGCCTTCGTATGCAAAGATATACATTTGCATAGACTCACCCTCTTCTGTGTGACTGCAGTCGCTTTTCTTTCTTTCTTTTCTGAGCTCTCCGACAGCCTGGCGATAAAGTTTCTTCAAATCGTCTCAAAGTATCCCAAATCCGCGCCTGAAAAAAGTACATATGTTCTGAGCAACATACAAACTATATCGATGTACTTCTAAGTAGAAATAATAAACTATGTTATTAATCAGTAAAAAAATAGTGTACACTTCTTGCCAAAATAAATATTTCTGCCGTAGGCACAACTTAGCCAAGATTTTTAAACAACATGTTTAAGATATATGTAACGATAGTGCCGTATATATAATAGTATCCTTGTTTTAGCTTACCCTTCCTCCTGTCGGTTTCCTGGTTCGTTGCGGTGCTGTCGGCAAATTGTCGGCCCGTGTAGTAGAGTCATTTCTTCCGTTGCGAAAACGAAGTAACAGAACGGAATGTTTGACGCCATTTTAGTTCAGGAACATACTAGTAATCTTTGCAAGCCGAGACGAACGTGTTTTGAAAAAGCAAACCGTCGTTGTGACAAAGCAAGATTCAAACGACCCACCAAAACAAAGCATCGCGTCTCTTATTGGCTGGTCCCGGCGAGAGCGAGGTAGGATTGGTCGTCAGTCATATAATCACGTGATTGCGTTCAACACTACAACGATCTTGTTTTTATATTACAGATTTTAAGTTAAATCGCCTGTGCAGTCTGAACACTTGGATGATAGGATGTTACTGATTGTGTGAATGTATTTATTTCAAGGCAGACAAATGATCTTCATAATTCTAATTCGTCATGATTACATGGCTTTATTCGTTCTAGAATTACACAACTTGTCGCTCACTGAGTGAAATAAAACCGCACTTCAACTCCAACATAACCTTACTCTTTGTAAATGTATCCAAAATCCACAAATAATGTCATGAGGGTTGACTTGTTTTGCTGGATTTCAGTATTTTACCAGGCGTGGGGACGCTGTGAGTTCTCCCTTTGTTTACACAAAGGCTATTCACATAAACGGACGCCATGTCAGACACATCGCAATACACATCGACCGAACTACAATGTAAAGCTTGCATATTATTACCCATACATGTACCTAAAAATCATAGCAAACTGATCAGGTCATGTTAGTTCAAACCCCTTTAGTCAAGCGTTTGATTACATCATGGTAATGAACCTCACGGATAAACTATTATTTCCAAAATAAAAAAAATTCAGATTTAGACCGGAGTGTAGATTTAGGTCATTTTGACCGAGGAGGTCATATAACCCCAGCGTCTGGGCGCCCTACGCTCAAATGTGCTTTGTCGTATGGACGACATCACGATAAATCAAGCCAAGGACGCATAGGTTCAAATGTTGTATTAATAATCCTTGATCATTCTATATCTAATTTGCTTAGATTAAAGTGCTGGCAATTTTGGTTCAAGTAATTATCACCTGAAACATGAATACACGCAGTACCTAATTACCCCTTATTGTTAGCCACTCCCCAACACACGCCAAGTGTGCGGGGCGTAAATTTCCTTGCACGTGCACGGCGAGCACGATTCCGGGAGTGTAAGGAAATATCCGGGGCCGTACACGCGGAGCCCGGAAATCCATGGACGCGACCAGGACACGGCGAATTTCACGAGCGTGTGCGGGACTGGAAACTCTTGGAAACGTGGTTTTTCATACAGTGCATGTTAAAAAAAGTTAAGATTGCCAGGTAATAATGCACTGCTCGCTGGCGTACAGGTTGTAGCAGGTCTTTGGGCAGGAGGTGCCGCAGGCCTTGTACTCCTTACCATTCTCACACTGCATGGCTGGAACGATGTGATAGCATTGAGTAGTTGAATCGAACCTTTTAGACCTTAATGATGGAGAAACTCACACCCCATAGGCCACAGCAAGTAAATTCTATTGATGACATCCTCTGGAGGCTTCAAATATAATGCAAAAGTGAAAAAAAAAAATTAAGATGGCTCGCTCGCATTGCATTGCTGGAAAAATTGATAGCATTGAGCGGTTGTATAAGCATACACGTACATTAGGGCTGTGTACCTAAATGTAACATCAGGTATAGGTAAACAGGTTTAGGTATTTGCCTGGACCTAAACAAACCAGTACCATGTGGACTGTTTTTTGCCTCATACAATACTCCAGCTGTGCTTAAAAGATCTGTTGCATATTTAATAATATGCTCCTTCTAGATGTCACTTCTAAAACTATTACACAAGGTGTACTCACCACATCTGCCGTTCTGTCTCCAGCGAATAGCAACGCCCTTCTCGTTACACTCGCGAGTGTACGCAGCGACGGCCGTACAGAAACACTCGCAGTCTCCGCCGCGGTCACACCCGCACGCGTCAAACACACACTTCTCAAAGAACGGCTCCGGATCAGCCTGGAAATGGAAGCAGGATAAATAGTTGAATAAAGGGAAATTTTTCATACAGTTTGAAATTGTCCCTTTGCCCACACAGGGTGTTGATGATTGGTTTATTAAGAAATCATAATCTGACAATGGCAGTCAATTGACTGAATTGGTGTCAGACTTACATGATTGTACATCAATATGAAAACCAATCATTAGTGAATAAAAACTTGTACCATATACAACTAAAAGAGCAGCATGTATAAAAATAGGTATTCAACAAATCGGATGCAACATTTTAGTGTTTAGAATCACGTATAGCTCACAGATGGTAGTATCATCACATATTGAGTTTCTAATTGTCTTTCTACCTTCTATATCTTGAATGCTGTAAACCCTTTCTATATGAAGTTATAGGATACTGTAAATAAAGTCCAGAGAAACTGACCACAGCGTGGCAGGGCTGGAACATGCTGCTCTTGACCACACTGCAGGCATGGTTAGCCCACTGCAGCCTCTCGGGCCGGTGGTCACACGGATGCTCCAGCTCATCCTCCGCTGCTGGACATGTCATAAACACTCGCCAGCTGTCAGCAAAGTTCTGAACAACAGGAAGAGAGGAAAAAATGTCATCAACTCATCCATGAAGGTTAGACATCCAGATAATAAGATATCGCCAAAAAAACAGTTACTCAAGCAACTGGGTATGATTTTGGAAACAGTACGTAACTTTTTTTTGGTAATGTTATTAACTATACATTTGAGTCAATGTACTTCTTTAATATTACCATTACTAGATAACACTGGCATTTACAACTGAAAGAGGTAACACGATGCTGCTTTCCTTGCAGACTACAACCTTGACAAGTTCCAAGACAGTTTCTGATCATATAGGAACATGCATAACATCTGTCAAGAGAATATTTGTAATTTGCATCCTTTACATCAAAATAGAAACACTTTTAACCCCAAAATTGTCCCGTACCTTTGCCCTCTGCTCGAGTTCTCCCTGTCGTGTTAAGAAGTCGTTCATGGCATTCCCATCGTAGTTCCCACACAGACCGCACACCTGCCCCATGTACTTAGGCTCCAGCTTTACATACACTCTGGTGCCAACATCCCACATCAGGCTCATTCCTGAAATGAAAACAAGAAAGAAACTAATTTAAGCAGCTAAAATGTGGATGGATCAGGGATTAAATTTCTTGCTACAGAAAAGTGCAAACACGAATTCAGCACCAAGGACAGGGCCCTTCAGATAAAGGTAGTCCTGTAGCCTTTTTTGAGTCTCTAGGGGCAGTGGGTTGCTATCCACTGTGTCTAGGGCACGGTATTGGAAGGTGGAGCCCATCCCTCTCCTTCCACCATCTTTTACCTCCCCAGCTGAAGTCAGGTACCCATTTTACACCTAGGTGGAGCGAGGAAAACTGTGTAAAGTACCTTTCCAAAGGACAAAACAACTCACTGCCACTATGGTCTCAATCAAGTTATGGGACTACCTGTACCTTTTATGTTTACATACGATCAGCAGAATCTTACCATACGGAGTCTTGACAATAAGGAACAGGCCGGCCTTCTGTATCCTGTACTTTGCGGGCGGGTCGCTGGGTTTAGCGTAGGGGTTCCGTGAGATGGCGGGATCGGAACCCCGGATCAGGTGGATGACCGTGTCGTACAGGGTGACCTTGACAGACTTGGTGCAGGTGACCCCACCCGTTCCGCAGGGGACGTTCTCCACGCTGACCTTGAAAGTTCCGACCTGATCGCTGCAGAAGTCTTCAGCAAGGACGTAGCTGCAAGATCCTGGGATGAAGAAAAGGAAAAAAAAGGCTTAGACACGATCAAATATCTTTTTAAAGGTGACTAATATGTAAAACATTTCATACTGTTTAATAAATTGATAAAAGAATAACGTTAAATGATAACAATATTTTGCAGTGGGTGCTTATTATAGCCAAAGCCTATATTTCATAACACATATTATTAATGAAATATCTACATCTAATGGCAGTCTGCCCAGTTGTACCCTACAATGTAAATGCAATATCTAGACAAAATCTGTACATAGATTATTGTGTTCATACATGTGTATACTACACATGTATTACAATTAATTATAGGTTGATAAATAGAAGTGTACCATGGAACTCAAAGTGCCTCTTGTCAAAAGTCTCATAGTGAGGATCTCCATATGCTGAGCAAATGGCTGGAAAAAAAAAGAAATATCAAAATAACCATTATATATAAAAGTACTGATTCTATTCAGTTTACTTCCAAAAATGGCTGACTCACAGTTGAAAGGCTACACAATCTTTTGCATACATCAGTACAGTAGAATAAGATGTGTTATTATTTGAATGTTCATCAAAACTCTCATACTTACCTGGGCATTTCTTGTTGGTGCACTGCCATGTGCTTCCAAGGCAGCGGCTAGGAAGGGAAGGAAAGAAGGACAAAGTTAAACATTATTGTAGAAAAAAATTAGTTGATCATTTGGAAAAAAAGCGTAAGAAGATTGTGTTTCTCCATTCTAAGATAAGATACACTTATAAGCATATGATACAAGAAAATCTCTCTTCATGTACATGTAGGTATGCTTATGTTGGTTACAGATTGGTTAAGAATGTTATATTACTCCTACCATCTGTTACAGTCCTTCTTGATGACCTGTCCTGACTTGTAGCTCCTCCCCTCGTGGTAACACGGACACTGATCCTCAGGAACACACTTACCACCCTCTGTCACTGTGCCCTGCAGGGGTGCAGTTCAAAAAGTACAATGTAAGAACTGTGATATGTGTATAATACATGTAGCTGTTAGTCCTGACTTGTAGCTCCTCCCCTCATGGTAACACGGACACTGGTCCTCAGGAACACACTTACCACCCTCTGTCACTGTGCCCTGCAGGGGTGCAGTTCAAAAAGTACAATGTAAAAACTGTGATACATTTTGTATGTGTATAATACATGTAGCTGTTAGTCCTGAATTGTAGCTCCTCCCCTCATGGTAACACGGACACTGGTCCTCAGGCACACACTTACCATCCTCTGTTACTGTGCCCTGCAGGGGTGCAGTTCAAAAAGTAACAACTGTGATATGAGAATGGAATTGTTATGCAAGATCCAGTGTGACTCCCTGGATGTAATAAGCACACGGGATCAGTCATGTGTATATAAATGTACATGAAGCTGTTAGCCCAGACTTGTAACTTAGCCCTTCATGGTAACACGGACACTGGTCCTTAGTAACTGACACTTACCACCCTCTGTTACAGTGCCCTGCAGGTGTGCAGTTTGAATGGTTGACATAAGAAACACTTTGCAGGTAAGGCTGTGTACATTGTACAATACTGAATATCAGTGTATAGGGTACTGAAAATGAATTAACACTTGCTCTTTGACAAGTATAACTTATATGCTTCTTTTGTGACATAAGTCATGGCATATTTATCGCAGTTTAACATGTAGTAGAAGAGGTCATAATGCATAAAACAATCTCTAAATACAGAGGTTATAATCATTATATCGTCAATTTTTTATTTATTCAAAGAACCATACAGAAAGAAAAGAAATTTTGTAGCAGTTTGATTCAAAGGCTTACATTTGGACAGGCACAGCCCTCCTTGCAACTGGACGGCTTGCACTCCACGTGCATGTTCAGACAGGACCTCTCACACTCTACACAGGACGACCACACCTTGCCACCAGTACAGAGGGATTGCTCTGCAGAGAAAAAAACATATAGAATTTGGACTTCATAAAACACAACTCCCAGCACTGAGAACTACATATCATACTAGCATCATATCTAATTGTGTTCAATTGTGCGGATTTAACAGTGGACAACACTGTACAATAAATTCAAAGCATCCATTTACCAAAGAGAGGGAAAACGTTGATGTGACTCAATTTATCTAACTGTATTTCTCATGATAAAAGTATGAGTTTTTCAAATAGCAGATGCAATAGACAACTTACCATCACACTGTTTATCCTCTGCACAGCTGAAGACACCGTTCTTACAGGTGCTGAAAAAGATAAGATATATAAAGAAAAATTAATGTCTTCTCCTTCTTCTTACTGCCAAGCACCTCAACATGGGATTATTGGCAGGTTGCGCATATTTTAGTAACATGTGACCTGGTACATACAAACAAGGGACTGTCATTTTACTTTCTTACACATCAAAGTGGAATCTGTCTTACCTGAGGGTAAATAACTTAGTTTACACTATTTTTAAATCATAGCTGTAGGTTGCCATACAATATTTATTGACCTAAGTGATCATTTTTTAAAGTTCAAACCAACCAGAATTGACAGTATGAATGAAGATGACAGACGGTCATCAAAACATTAGCTCATGTAAAACAAATGGTTTCACTTGAATAAAAGAACTTTACTATTCACGAACTGACCATAGTTGACACTTGTTGCGCCTGGTTTCCCCTGCCTTGTACAGGTTCCCTCTGTAGTAACACGGACACTCCTCCACAGCCACACATGTACCACTCTCCTCATCCCACGACTCGCCCTGGAATCAAATAAAAATACTGTGGGGAAACTTAAAGCAAAAGGAACAAGAATTCATAGTTTTCAGACATCGATGAAGGTTAGACATCCAGGTAATGAGATACATCACAGTGACTCTACAAATGGCAAATGGAAGGTGAAAAGGGTGCCATTGCACATTTGTTGTAGTCTTCGAGGTCATGGGAGTAAAGTACCGTAGTGTAATTATCTACTGTACAGTTACTGTGTCTAGGGCATGGTATTGGAAGGTGGAGCCTATCCCTCTCTTTCCACTGCCTTTTACCTCACCAACTGAAGTCAGGGATCAATTTTACACCTGGGTGGAGTGAGGCTAAAAAATTACTTTCTCAATGACACAAAGTCTAGCCAGAAATGCCAGAAATTGAACCCATGACCACTTAATATTGTATCTTCTAGACTAGCTACCCGGCCATTCGACACCACAAAATGGAAGATTCCTGTGTATACTATCAGGACAGAACCTTACCTTGGGGCAGTTACATCCCTCGGCACACTCCTCTGTGCAGGGCTGCTGCTCACTGATCTGTCTGCAGGTCTGGGCACAGGTGGGACCGCACTCCTGCCACACACGGCCGTTAGAACACTCCATAGCTGTAAACAATAAACAATAATAACAATAAAAACAAAAACAAAAATAACAACAATCACAGCAACCAAGACCTAACCAAACACAACATTTCAACAGAATCCATAGCTCCATGGCACAAGTAAACACTGCTACACAAACACTGTAGCTGTTGCAAACACCATGAACAACACTACCATGGCAAAGGTAATGAATTAAATTATTTTCACACACTTTTGTTTGAGTTCTCGAATCAATGTTATCAAACTCAAGGAAGGGAAAGGTACTTACGGCAAGTGTCGTTGGCCCTCCAGTCGATGACCCGTCCCTCCAGGGCACATTCTCGAGCGTAGGCAGCGAAGATGGTACACTTACAACTGTCAGGGTCTGCATCTGGGGTTTGGAAGGCATCAACACAATTTTACAATAAAATTCTACAATTTTACACTACAGAGATACCACACTTGGGTCAGTCTACTGACGAAGACCAGAGTGACTGGTCGAAAGCTCTTGGTGAGAACAATCCTTTGGGTTTGAAAGAAAGTTTTAACTTTAAAAAAGATGATAATTATACAATATCATCTCACTGACAGTCAAATCTCATCTGATACAGTCGGTCTTACACCTTGAACCTTGAACGGTCTTACACAGCTTGTACTGTACTGCTGTGTCATGCCTGAAGGTAGTTTAATGGTTACGAAAAACAAACAAACAAACTTACCTCTGGCTAGACACATGCAGAGGTCACTCTCACACTGTGAGATGAAGGTCCTCGGGCTGACAAACTCGCTACAGGCCAGGAACGGCCCAGCCTTCAGCTGCTCACAGACGGACAAACAAACAAACAAACAAGCAAACAAACAAACTTACCTCTGGCCAGACACATGCAGAGATCACTCTCACACTGTGAGATGAAGGGCCTCGGGCTGACAAACTCGCTACAGGCCAGGAACGGCTCGGCCTTCAGCTGCTCACAGACGGACAAACAAACAAGCAAACAAACAAACAAACAAACTTACCTCTGGCCAGACACATGCAGAGATCACTCTCACACTGTGAGATGAAGGGCCTCGGGCTGACAAACTCGCTACAGGCCAGGAACGGCTCGGCCTTCAGCTGCTCACAGACGGACAAACAAACAAACAAACAAGCAAACAAACAAACTTACCTCTGGCCAGACACATGCAGAGGTCACTCTCACACTGTGAGATGAAGGGCCTCGGGCTGACAAACTCGCTACAGGCCAGGAAAGGCCCAGCCTTCAGCTGCTCACAGACGGACAAACAAACAAACAAACAAACAAACAAACTTACCTCTGGCCAGACACATGCAGAGGTCACTCTCACACTGTGATATGAAGGGCCTCGGGCTGACAAACTCACTACAGGCCAGGAACGGCCCGGCCTTCAGCTGCTCACACACAGACTTGGCGTAGGACTTGTAGGTGGGGTGGATGGTACAGGCATCCATGGTCACTCCTGTGGAGAAGTATAAGAGATTAATATATGAGGTAGACACTCCAAACTCACAGGTACACTCAACAATTCTACTGGACTAGGTACATAGACTAGACTCTCATCTGGATACTCTTAATGTGTTAGAGGGGTTTTCCATTTACAAATACTAAATTTTAAGTAAATTGATTGATCCTGGCATAGGACTTGCAAGTGTCCATGGTCACTCCTAGGGGGATGGAAAAATTTTATATGCAGGGTAGAATTTCCAATTCCACTGGTATAATTGGCAATTCTACCAGTAGAGATCCTGATCAAAGTCTTCATTAACACAGACCCTGATCAGGTTAAAATTGAACAGATATAGCCAACTTCAGTCAATATTGACCATGGTAAAATTATAATTATCAGCACTTAGTAGTCTACAGCTTTGGCTGTAGGAGAACAACAGTCACTGCCAAATGGGGAAAATTTGTGAGCTGACACAGGCACATGTCCATTTCAGAGTTCTTTTCTCTTATGCTTGTTGCATCAGTGAGGACCAACATGTACACACATACCCACCAAAAACAATATTTCCGTACTTGGAGGTAAATGTAGGTATCTATAGAAAAAATATGTAACACTACAATAGATGGGTTGAAACATAAAAACTCAAAGAGCTAACCTGTAGGTACATCAGCGCAGTCACTGTTGGTTTTCCAGGAGTTGACAAAAGTTGCTGTGTTCACCACCGTGTCATCATTCGGCGTCTCAAAGTCATCTTGTTGGTTGTAGTTGTAGGTGCCACACAAGCCATACACCTGGAGTAAATGTGATATTACATCAATTTTAGACGAAAGGAAAAGTTACACATTTTGGTTTACTTATAAAATTAATGGTGTCTACATCCAGTATCAAAAATAAGGAATTTTGAACTGTATACATAATTCAAATTTATACAACAATTTCAGCACCAAGGACAATGCCCGTCAGTGCTAAACTGCTTTGAAAGTTTTCTGCTTATAGATCGTTGTTCTGAGCACAGTCATAAGAATAACTAACAGTAGTTGAACACACAGTGCTAGCAATGCACTATCCCCCTGCTGTAACATAGCTGTTGGACCAAGTGCTAACAGAAACAGAGATGAGTGCCACCGATACCCATATACACCATATGGTTTGGGAAGGAACTTTTTAATCGAGCTAGCCTACATGTGCTATGCAGTAAAAACATACTAATTGTATGATCCAATTTATAAATCATATCAATGTACATTTTGACTCTGTATCAATAGTATGTAACAATTCAGGGTTAACTCTTAACAATAGTCTATGACTTGTTGGGCAACCCTTGCTGCTGTATTAATAAATGAACTGATAAATAAAAAAAATACATGTATATAACCAGCCCACCTCCCCAGCATGTTGCGGCAGGAGTTTGATGTAGATCCTGTATCCTCCGTCCCAGACGACCTCCAGGCCAGCGTCAGTCTCAAACCTGGACAGCGCAGACGACAGCCGGCGCACGGCTATCCCGTCACCCTGGTACGGCAGGCTGATGTCTGTGTCGTTGTAGTTTATCCTGTTCAGGTTCTTCAGCCTGGTTTGGGTTAGAGACACAGAAATGATGACTTTAGGAGACTAACAAAGAGAAATGAGACAAAATTTGCAAGTAGTGCAATACATGTCTCAATTTTTTTGTCTCAAGTGCGTCTGTGGTTTGCAATCTGCAACAGCAGAATACCTGAAAATGATCTCTATGCGTCAAACCTAACATAAATTCATGTTGATAGCTAAAATTCCTGAATAGTATTTCAAAGACACCTGTGGTTTCTTCACAATGTCTTAAAATTCCTTTCAAATTCCAGTGTATACATTTCAGACTGACTGTGACTGTTTTCCTATCTTTAACAAAAGCGGCGATAGCTTTTTGGCAATGCTCAGTTGGAAAAATTCTTTTTTCACAGAAGAAATGGAAATGATGGAAGGATGTTTTCAAACACTGTACCTATAGATAGCCCCATCTCCAATCTGCACAGACAGACTGTGAGCACACACACCCTCATCCTCGAGTGCACAGTTGGAGTTCTCGACCCACACGATAAACGGCTTGGCGGTCCCGGCACGTTTCTGGACCAGCACGTACTCGCAGTTTCCGGTGAACTGGAACTGCCGACCGTCGAACGTGGTGTAGTGTGACTCGCCGATGACGGAGCAGGTCGCAGGACAGATGTTGGTAGTGCAGGTCCACTTTCCACGCTCACATTTGCTAGCAGAAGGAGAATTTTATGGTTATTGTTTGAAAAAATTGTTTTCACTTATTTGCATATCAATCAATAGTTCGTACCTACCGGTACCAACCTGCTTTTCTGAATACTCTCCAGTGTCCCTGACAAAAGGTTGTGGATGCTACTTGAAACATCTGACCGTTTCCAAAATCAGATGCTTGAGTAACTTTTTTTGGGGGGGGGGGCATATTGTTTCAAAGGTTTTTTAACACTTGGGCAAGGTCTGTCCTTGGTGCTGAATGTAACCATCAGGTTAAAAAAGCTTAAATCTTGATTTGACTTGAATACATGACAGGTTGCAGGAGATATTGGAGGAGAATTTTATGGTTGAATGGTCTAAAAATGACAAATTTGGCAGGAATGCAATCATACATGTAGACTGTCAAAGATTTATTTAATATAAAGTCTGACTTGTTTCCATCTCTCACCAGTCATTGCAGCCGTTCTGCGTGACCGCCCCAGGTGAGTACTGCTGTCCCCTCAGCATACACGGGCACTGTTCCCTGGGTACACAGTTACCTCCATCCCACAGGGTTCCTGGGGGGGAAAAAGGAAAAGTAAGTAAGGTAAAATAACATTATGAATATGAATAACATTCGAATAATGGCACCTACATTAGCTACATATGGCAGCAAGAAATAGCACACCTAAAGACACAAAGAATGGTTCTCATGTAGAGCTTTTAACCAGTTACTCTGGTCTTCCTCGGTAGACTGACCCAGTGAGACTTGTCACATGTTTTGTCTGAAGTGTGACTGGTCGAAAGTTCTGGGTGAGATCCATTCTTTGTGTTTGATCGAAAGTTTTAACTTCAAACAAACAATGTCTATCATCTGTTGATGAAGGTTAGACATCCAGGTAATACAATACGCCAAAAAGCAGTTACTCAAGCAACTGGATATGATTTTGAAAATGTTTTCAAAATCATATCCAGTTGCTTGAGTAACTGCTTTTTGATGTATATCATCATACTAGTAGAAGTAGTAGTAGTAGTAGTTTTACCCACCTTTAGGACAGTGGCAGCCGTCCACACAGGCCTCGGTGCACTCCAGATCAAAGTCTGCATTCTCACATGTCTTCGGACAGGACGTGCCACACTCTGTGTACACCTGACCATTGCTGCAGGACTTAGCTGAGGAGGGGGGACGGCAGATTGAGTAAAGTTAGCATCTTGGACTCTGAGTTAGACTTTTTGCACGAGGTATTAAAGAGGCCATGTATTACAATCTTCAACCAGGTGCCGCAGACTTTCTGCAACCGATATAAGGATTCTTTATTGACACAACAAAAAAGTACAGGGACGTTTGTATTGGTCTTTTACAACTTAAGATCTAACAAAGCTAAATACATGTATGGATAACGTCATCTTACAGACTGAGTATATGCATTATGTAACAAATAAAGGTTTAACTATTCTCTAACATGTGTTCTCTAAGATCAAAGCATTCTTTAATGTATTTTCCTATTTATGATCCACTGTTCATTGAGTTACGTGTGTCATCTGCACAACGTGACGTCACAGAAGCGGTGGATTGCTCATTCTTTGACCGGAGGTGTACAATCAAAATTTGGATAAGTCCAACTTATTGAACAGTAAATACATAAATAAATGAACTCACGGCACAGGTTTTCATTCCTCCACTGCAGCTCCACTCCCTTCTGCGCACACATGCGGGAGTACTGCGTCAGCGCGTCACAGCTGCAGTCATTTATACTCCCCAACCTGACATGAAACAACGGAAAGGAAACAAAACCTACAGTGGGTATCACTGGAAGACAGAAAAAAATGTTTATACTCCCCAACCTGACATGAAACAACGGAAAGGAAACAAAACCTACAGTGGTATCACTGGAAGACAGACGAAAAATGTCCAGACTATGTGCAAAATGACTAATGAACTGGTGGACATAACAACTACTAAGTACCTAATACCAGCCCAGAAGAGAACAAGAAACTGTGTCATGCTATCAAATAGCACAGTTATCAACCAAGAATTGAGCTGTTCAAAAACTCTCATTTTCCAAGAACTATCGTAGAGTGGAACTCCTTGCCACCAAGCACAGTTGGGACATCATCACTAGAAGCTTGAAACAACTCCTTCAATTAAATGCCCGAAGATTGAGTGTACAAGGACTCGAAGCCGGTTTACAAGGACCCGAACTTCTGTCGGCAATATCTGACAAACGGTGCTGGAAGCAGAACTTCTCCTGCTACACCTCGAGTTGAGGATGAAAGAAGAAGAGAAGGAGAAGTTGAGTGTAACTTGAGTGCAGCTGGTGTGTTACCCGGTTGTACTGAGTGATACAAACCTGCACTCGCACACATCCACTACACAGCTGTCATAGAACTCCTTCGGACCCACAGACCCGTGGCAGGCGGAGAAGGCCTCGGAGTAGAGGATCTTGCAGCGGTTCTCGATGGCTATGATCTCGTCCGAGGCGAGGTGTGCGCAGGGGTGGGGAGGGTTGGTCGGTGCGGGGGTGCATTTGCGTCCGTCGTTCACGTGCATGTTGTTCCCAAACTCTGTCGCACTGTCAAACGCCTTTGAAAGAGAGAGAAACTTAGCTTTCAAAATGGTTTGTGCAATTGTGAAGTCCAGTTAAAGGTTCACTGTTAACTTTTGTGAAGACTCAGAGCATGGCTAATAATAGAGAAGGAAATCACATCTTTTTGACAATAAGGATCACTGAAGATTCTTATATAATTTGCATCATCACTTGAACACCTCAAGCTACAATATGCTGAATCAAATAGTCTTTATTGGACTACTGGACTATATTGCCTAAAAATGAGAAACACCTGATTCACCAGAATACTAAGAATATGACATATTAATATATAGTTAGAACTGGTTACCTTTCCAGTGATACTGCGAAATTAGTAGTCATTGCTGTGATCACCATCAAAGTTATAGAAAATAATATTAATGCAGAAAATTATGTTGTAAAGGCCAGCAGGACAAGAGGGTTTTAAGTTTGTGTACCTTTCCAGAGATGCTGTGGAAGTCATTGGTGTGGTCTCCGTCAAAGTTCCCGCAAAGACCACACATGCTGCCCCGCTGGCTGCTGGGTATCACCACGGTTACCGACTCATCTCCGTCATACAACACCTTCACTCCTGGAGGAAGAATGCAAAGAAATAAATACTAGATATTATTGCAACATACAAGTAGCAATGGTTTTTAAGTCATCATAACAAGGTACTGTAGTTAAGTTTTAAAGAAGGCTGAGAAACAATATCAAATCTAAGGTTAAAATCTAAATTGAGACAATTTCAATTGTGTATCATGGAGAAAGGCATGATTCTATGCTAATTACAGCACTTGAAGAAAATATTTCGAAGTGTAACAATTTACATGTAGGAGCTGGAAGACAAGCACTGAATGGAAGTGACTGAAAAGCAGTGGTGGCCCTCATTGTTGACAGATATCAGCGACTATGACGATGATGAAAACACAACTTTTTTTCTAGTATCAGTTTAGGTTGCTCAGAGAATGTCCTGCATATAACCAGCAATAAAACTTACCATCGAGGAAGTTGAGGATGGTGTAAGCCCCGATCCTCTCGGCGGTGACGGCAGCGTTGATGATGGCCGGCAGTGTCTGCTCCTGGTCCTGGTAGAACGTGTGATGTCCGGGCGTGACCGTGATCTCAGCCGGACCTGAGATGATCCGCACCGCGATGTCACAGTCTGACTCGTCAGCGTTGCACTCAAACTTGTTCAGGATCTGGGGAATGAAAAATGTTTAGGATATAGGAATTTTTCTTTTTCACAACTAGGAAAGACTCACCTTCCTTACATACTACCAGTCTAATGAAAACTATTTTCGGGAGATGAAAACTTGCATTGTAAGAAACAAACGGTATGTGTACAATATACTTCTTGAAAAAACATAAGTGTTGTGAGACATAGAATTAAATCTTTTATTTTCCACTTTTGATCTAGCCTGGGTTTCATCTTTCACACTTTGACCACCGGCTCTCTCTTGTTGCTAGCTATTACCTCCTTGGTAACCGAGGTAGACAGTGGCCAGAGAGTGCCAGCGGTAACTAAAGAGGATGGTACTAACCCAGGCTACTTTCAGTCACGTAGCTTGAAACTACTATACTTAAACTACCCTCCTAGAAGTCTGATCATGCACAGGAGGCTACTTCCTCACCTGTATATAGAAGAGTCCCCCACACTCGTACGCCAGGTTGTAGGAGCAGTTCCCGTGGAAGTAGAAATGGTGTCCGTCAAACGTGCTGTAGTGGGTGTCGCCCCAGAAGGAACACACCCCCTCCTGCAGAGTGGACCCTACCGAGCCCAGCAGGGGGGCTGGGGTGGCGGCTACAGCACTGATCAAACCTGGACAACAGTGACAATGATGATGATGACAATGATGACAATGAATTTGCATATTCGCACCCCAAATGGGCCAAATGCACTAAGTTAGATAACTGAGGTATAAGGGTAGGAGAAACAAGAGTCACATACTAGTAACTGTGCTATGTCTATATCTTAAGGATCCCTTCTCTCTATTTGAAACATGTATGAACAAATTTACATAGTTTTCATTTACATCATACTTTGAACTTGGATGTCATAATATGTTTGAACAATCCTGTTTTCAGTAAATGCACATATTACAGTTCTAATTGTATTCAATAAAAGATTTTTGCATTTAAGGGAAGTGTTCAAGATTTCGTATATTTGAGGGATCGTATGATGTAATCATACATGATCGTCAATTGTAATTGCATGCACCATGTATAATTCCATATGATTGTAGAAAGAATTCTTAGAGTATGAGAAAAGAATCTTTCATTAGGACTCACTGATTTCACAGTTGTCTCCATCATACTCCTCGGGACACAGACACTTGTTCGGGGCGACGCACTGTCCTCCATTCTGGCAGGGGGAGGGGCAGATAGCTGGGGGGGGGGGCAAAATAGCTGTCATGACTTATGTAAATTGGACACTACAGTCACCTGAGGACACACCCTACTACAGAGGGATGACAAAGCGGTCCTCGTCAATCTGACGGACGAACGACACAAATTACAAAGGCCTCCTTCAGTCAATATTGACCAAGGTAAAATCCTTATTGTTAACAGCCCTACAGCTTCAGCTATGACTGAACAGTCCTATTTGGTAATCTGCCACATACTGCAACTGCAGTGATTAGAAGTTTTTAAAACAGTTCTGGAGAAAATATATACCTAATAATTATGTGAAATTAATTTGAGATTCATGCTTCATATGTGCCTCGTGTATACAGTATTTTAACAGCGACCATGCATGTCTCAGAAATGTGAGATAATTGCACAAATATGTTAAAAAGCGGAAGTACATGACAATATCAATCACACAAACTTAAAGATTTTTGTATGCACTGCATTCCAACTCAGTATAAACCTACATATTGTCAACCTACAGGACAGAGGCATTAAATAGCAGGCTGCCATCAAGCCTCAGCACCAGTGTGCAAGCACATTTAACCCTGGGAAGTCGGGGAACAACAGACACTAGACTGGATAGCAAGTGAGTGTGAGTATGATGGTAACTACTGACCGTTTTCACAGTTTGCTCCCTCGTACCCTTCAGGACACTTGCACAGGTTCTGTCCGATGCACCTGCCTCCATGGAGGCACTCTCCTCCACAGTCAAAATCAGCTGGGGAAACAGATGGTTGTTAAAGGTTACCTTAAGTTAAAAGTGATCTTAATTGATTTTTAGCTCACTGAAGAGCTTTAAATCTCCCACTGGTTGTGACAGAGAAGACAGACGCTATGTACAGTATACATATACAGGTTCATCGAGTTGGATCTAATGTTGCATCCAGAACATTGTGTGCATACATTCCAAACCTTAGCAATGCCCTGAAGCAGGCAATGTGTTCTGGATAGTCCACGTGATCTCATGTGTATCCAGAACTGTGCCTGTATGAGGCAAATCTTTGATATGTCAGTGATCTTAACTCTTTGTCCCCATTTGGGCAAACAACTAGCTATAAAGCACAGTTCTGGACTCTTGCTCTGACCAGACATCATTCTACTTGCTGCTGCAGGACCTCTGACCTCAGACTAGTCCATTTCGTGTTGGGAGGGGAGAGAATTTTAATATCATGAGCAATGTATCAATATTTACCATAAGTTAGTTTGTACCTTCGCTTGTTTTCTATTTCGTCACTTCAGTATGTTTTGTTTACATATGCTGGGAAAATTGAAAATTGTCGACATGGTGACATGTATTAATCCCAAATAAATAAAAATGAAAAAAGACGAAGTGTTTGACCCCTACCAGTGGAACAGTCCAGCCCGGACCACCCCAGGGGGCAGGAGCAGGTGTCAGGAGCCATGCAGTTCCCTCCATTCTGGCAGGGGGCGCTGCACACAGCTGAAACAGATGGAATCTGAGATGAAGAAAACTGTTCGAGTATGGAAATTACCACACAACATAGTTATTACTGTCATTTTTTTCTGCAGTCACTTCAATATAAGTGAATACATGAAATGTACGTTCTGTCACAAACTCAAAGATACCATTAACTCTTGACTTTCATAGTGCTGTGAAAATTATGTGCTGCAAACTGAAGTGAATTTACATTAGATGCAGTTTAGAGAAAGGCACAAACAAACAAACAAACACAAATAGTTCCTCACCAGTCTGGCAGCTGTTGCCGCTCCATCCTGCAGGACAGGTACAGATGTTCGGCTTCTCACACAAACCTCCGTTCTGACAGCCGGAACTGCACACAGCTGGATAAAACATAATAAACAACAGAGTCGTAAAGAAACTTCCCTTAACTTTGTTTGTCAAATTTAATAGAAAAAAATCCATTTCACAGTGGGGTGATTTTTTGTTATTGTTGGAAGAAGCAAGTGGTAGAAGTAATTTTAGGACAGCTGATTCCTGCAAATGGTTGATATGGGGCAGTCCATTATGGATGAGGAGGGAGATGTAGCGAAATATGCTGTATTTGCTTGCAAATGTCTCCTTCTCAGTTGCATCTTTTCCCCCTTTTAATATCTTAAAGTTCTTAAATCTTTTGTTCTATCTTCTATCATTCTAGCTTTTTAAATTTTTTTTTCATTCCTTTC
>NW_017804609.1:59542-61860 GCF_001625305.1 Branchiostoma belcheri | reverse complement strand
CTCACTCACCCACTCACTCACTCACTCACTCACTCACTCACTCACTCACTCACTCACTCACTCACTCACTCACTCACTCACAAACTCAACCATTCTTTCTTTTTTTCTGGTTCCTTACCTGATATTTGTATAAAATCTTTGAATGAGTTTTCAATGCTATGACAAGTTTAATATCTAGAGACAAGAAGTAGTAATATAAAACTCACGCGTATGGCATGTATCTCCGGTGTAGCCTGTCCCGGCACAGTCACAGGTGTTCGGTCCCACACACGATCCACCGTTGTTACAGCCCTGGCTACAGATGGCTATGGGTGGGGAATACAGTGCAATTACGACACCATGCGGAATTAGTCTGAACTACAGATAACGGTAACGTTATAACAGTTACAATATTATAGAAAGTTACGAAGTTTCCTGCCATAATCTACTTGAAGATGGATGAATATGAACTTAATTTTGTAGCACAGAGAACCATGAAGTCTATGGTAGATATAAAACTACATATTTTTTACCTCTAATACTAGTACTACGGGTATTCCTTGAAGTAGACAAGGAACTTTTATGGTGTAGCAAGGCCTGCTAAAATCTAGACGGGCTTCCAAATGTTCCATAGAATCATTCGAACGCGTTTCGAGTGCGCCGCTTTCGAAAATTCGAATACAGAATTCGGGTGTTGGAACACAATGTTTTGTTGTTGAGGCAATTTTTTTCTTGGGACACCAAATTTTAGCATTTTTGCATCGAAAGGTATGTTTTCTCGGGTGGGCATGATACGCATATACTAGCATAGAATACTACTACAACAAGCAAGGCGTGTATTGCTAAAAAATAAAATGAAAAGTCTCGCCAGTTTCTCACCTATTTCGCAAGTATCTCCTGTATAGCCATCGCAGCAGACAGTGATGGTGTCTGGTTCAGTAACGGTCACCAACTGTACCACAGTCTCTATGGTGGACCTGGGATTAACCATGCAAGGGGACAACCATGAAGAAATATGCAACGCACCCAGCAAGAAATAGCAGAAAAGGAAAGGGGGAAGGGGAAATAAAGTCTTCTGTTTTTATAAAAGAATGATAAAAGTCTTCAGAGTCGACATATGAATTGCCATCTAATTTCTGTTAATGTAACGTTACTAGTAACGCTACAGGTGGCAGTTTTTTTTTCAAGTTTTATTACCGTTTGACTTCCTAAAATATTGAACTGGAGTCAACGAAACTTGATTCCACCATAGTTAACGTTAACGGTTACATATTCAACTGTATCGATTATACTTAGAGAATCAGAAAAACGACTCAAGAAAGCTATTTAATTAAGATATTCTATTTGAACCTTTAAACAAACAGGGATATCGATCAATGGAGAACAATACACAGAAAGTTCTGTAAAGCTAAACGTCTTCTAATAAAGGGTTAATGCACTGCCCCGAGTTGTATATGGTGTCATAACTGCATGAGCAGCTGCCATAACCACCGAATAAACCACCGTGTGAGCGAAGCGAACGAGGTGGTTTATGAGGTGGTTATGGCAGCTGCCCATGCAGTTATGACACCATATACAACGAGGAAAAGGCAGTGCATTAAAATTATTATCATATAGCCTATCCAAACTGTCAATCAACACAATTCCTGTTTGAAATACAACAGCTTTAATATATATACATACATAAAAATACATTCGAATATATTATACGCTTTAAAACAAATATGGATAATTTCATTTAATGCAAATTGTAGTTTAAATGAAGCTAAACAAAAGTTTATTGGACAGAAAAATGCTACAAAGGTTTACAGAAAGAGTCGCATGCCCCTATACCCTATAACATAATGGTATCAGCCATAACACGACATGTGCTGTTATTCCGCCATAACACCACATGTGCTGTTATCGGGAAATAACAGCACGGGTATCCGGGCCTCTGATTGGTCCACGCCGTCCGGCTATATGATAAAGTGCTATATACGTGTGCTAAATTGTCAATTAATGGTTAATGACCCACCATGAGCTTGAGTTGTTAACGGTAACATACTATCTCTGAAAAAAACAATAGGTCACTGGCCAGGCGTTATTTCACCGAGGGAGTAGGCCTCATTGACTGAAATCGAAAATGAAACTACCTGTGTCGGAGAGGATTTACAAATATTGTTTCTCAAACGCAGTGCTTGGTGGTGGAAGACGAAAATCATTTCATCTCTAATCATATCAAACACCAATTATTTACCACCGTGTCCAAAATGCACCCTTACTTTCCCACTATTCCTTACCAAGAGAAAACAATTTTACTACTAAAATCAAGGAATCCACATATCTTAGAAGAAGTG
>NW_017804609.1:34294-59522 GCF_001625305.1 Branchiostoma belcheri | reverse complement strand
GAAGCTGTTAATAGGTTTGATGTGTACATATACAATGTATGTCATTAAGAGAGAAGAGATCCTGTAGATAGAGACGTAGCACAGAAATGTAACCTTTATTTCTTCTATACTTGTACCCAAGTTATCTATCTTAGTGCATTTGGCCCATTTTAGGACGTGAATATGCAACAAAGTTCATTGTGATTGCCATTGTCATTGTGTGAGGTTTAGCTGAGGGGCTTGTTACGTTGACAGTATTAGTGCAAACTTTTACTTTAAGCTTGGGGTCTTGAACGTAACAAAAAGGACTTAAGAGCACTTCTGTGTGCAGCTGTTGATCGTTTTGTATACGGTCATTGTGTGAGCTTTTCAAGTAAGAGGAACAACATTTTAGCCAAGCGAGGGCCGTGTGACGTCGACACTGAAAGAAAGACAATCGTCACAAAAGAGCGTTTCCGTATAGATTTTGATCGATACAGTTCATAAGTAGCTGCTGTTGTGTAACGTTGGAAACAATATTGTGATTGTTCTCATAAGGATTCTGTGACGTTGATATTGACGGAAAAGACTTCCTTCTTGAACTTGAGGCTCCGAGAGTACTTGGCAACAACTGTTGATGTGTGACGTGTAAGTGACGGCATTTTGTAAAGTTGGAAAGGAAGAGGAAAGTGGTTTTAACATTGCACTAAGGCTCCAAGAGTACTTTCTTACAGCCGTTGATGGGTTTGATGACGTGTATATGGCATTGTGAAAAGTTGGAATTGAACAGGAAAAGGCAATACCGATATTCTGACGTGGACATTGACAAATTGACGTAGTTTCAAAACGTATTTGAAGGACACTTGTGCACAGTAAGCGCTTGCATCATACAATTGACGCAAATATATGAATGAAAGAAAGTGGTCAATTGGTGAGGTCTACTGTGAAGTTTGTGACTTTAATAGACGAAAGAACTGACCTGACTCACAGAAATTGACGTAGTTTCAAAACGTGTTTGAAGATCACTTGTGCACAATAAGGGCTTGCATCATACTATATTGACGTAGAACTATAAATGCAGGAAAGACAGCAACCTGAAAGGTCTACTATGATGCTTCTTTATACATGAAAACCGTCGGCGTCCTTACGGCTATCGCCGCCTAGCGGAATCAATACAAATCGCAGGCAGCACCCACCTGTTGGAGTGATAGTACTATACTTACTATTCGATGGAATGTAAGTGGTCCATAAGGATTCGTGATACTAATCGTGTGCGGGAACATCAAACGCCTGAACCTGTCAGTTACGCCGTCTAGCGGAATTCGCACAAATCGCAGGCAGCACCCACCTGTTGAAGTGACAGTACACCTTGCCGTCCACGCTGGAGGTCTCCTTGCCCAGCAGTACGTCGTTCGGCCGCTGGGCGGCGCAGTCCTGGTACCGTAGCTCCTTCCACACGGTCACTTCCACCTCTTGTTCAACTTCCTTCTCCACAAGGACTTCTTTCTCGCAGAAGTTGCTAGAATTTCAAACCAAATTTCTAAATATTCCCATCCTCCAGCAATTTCATAGTAGTACACATGTGTATCTGTACATGTTTGATTGTCCTTAGGAAATTTTCTGGCTCATTTTTACCGGAATTCTAAGATACGGTGAAGATACGGTCGCAAAGATACGGTCGCAATGCAAGACACTTGCTTTCTTCCGAATTTCGTACGACATAATGCATGAAAAGTAACATCGTGGCTGTAGGAAATCGTTTGCTGTATTTTGTTGCGACAAGATCACCGAACTATCTCAGTAGTATTTGAAAGAAAGCTTGCTAACTTTCGTTAGAACTTTAATAAATCAATTTCTCTATCAAGCAGGATTGAAATAATCTTCATAGTTGTCGCAGTGATAGAAAGTAAAGCTTATGTCAGGGGAGAGATTCTTATCTGGTGGGATTGGCAATTCTACCGGCAGATATACCAATATTGGAGTCTGCAAATTCTAATATATATATATATGCTTAAAAGACATGTCATTTTAGATGAACAAATTGACTTGAAATTTGGTATTTGTACAATTGGGAACCACCGGTACCCCTACACATTAACAGCATCCTGATCGTAGTCTCTGCATATCCCGACATATATCAGTCAAAAATGCTATCGGGAATTCCACCAACCTGTTTTGCGCAGTAACCTGTGCTGAAAAGAGCAGGGACAGAAGGAACAAGGACGCAAACGGCCCCATGGTCGCTTTCTTCGGCTCTTAACTCGACTCCCACCGAAGAATCACCAAAAAAAAAAACGAATCGGATAAAATAATTTTTCTCCAAAAAACCTTTAACAATCCCCACACCCAAAAGTCGGGGATTTGGCAGCGCGCGGAGTTGCACGCGTACTTTTATACCTTACCATATCGATTTTAAACCATCGTGGGAGAGAAACTCCAAACTTTCTCCAGGATGCGATCCTACCTTAGACGTAAATTCTCGAGGATGTTTACTCTTTAATTAATCTTATTAACATTTATGAATGGAGAGAGGGTCTACTTAAGGTTGGGCCGTGCCGATTCACGTATATCGCCGTACTTGAAGTGTGGAGATCGATGGAGGACACAGCAGTGAACGCGCGGCTCAGGAAGCCGCTTGTTGTAGGAGAACAAAGACCCAAACCGCCGCGCGTGATGGTTAGGCCACACCAATTTAATTTGTTATTTCTCGGATTCGCCCTGTCCATTTTTGTCTGATTTGCAAAAAAAAAAAAAAAAAAAAAAATTTCTTCAAAATCAACTGCAAAATGCTCAATGAGAGACATACTTTTGCCCCAGCGGTTGAAGAAAACCCTTTTCTTCCTAGTTGTTAAAGTTGTTCAATGTAACAAATGCAACTTTGTTTCATTAAAAGTTCAAAATCTATTGTTTTAATTATAAACCAGCCTGGTATGTTCACTTCATGGCTCATATTGTAATATTTCCGGCTATCATGGGGTGTCTTGGCTTGGCCTGTTTTTTTTTATTTCGCCCTGTCGCTTCATATTTTTTCTGAAAAAAAAAAAACCCCGAGAAACAACAAATTAATTGGTGTGGCCTGAGGGGAAGGTGGAGAGAGGACTTTCTCTGCATCCGGGAGGTGGGAACAACACCTGGTCGTTGCCATGGCAACATGAGTCAGAATTTTTGATGACTACATGATGTGGGGGCTTAAGCCAAAGAAGCTTTTCCAGTCGGTTTTGTGTTCCTTTAAATCGTTATTGACTGTACAATCACAGAAAACCGGACTGACTTGTTTGATTCTCAAAAGACTGTTGTTGACATAATAGTCAGTATCACTAATTTAGTATATTGTATACAATTAATATCGGAGATTAAGAAATTATATATTCCCGCTGTATTCCCAAACTTTGCTTTACAGTAACTGTACTTCTAGTTCTGTTTCTTTGATCCCACATTGGACGCAGTTTGAGGGCTGAAAATGCTTAATTTCTCCTTTCCATTAAAAGATCACTCAATTGATTTCTTTTTCTCACGTTTGTATATTTTGTCGATATTTTAAGATACTTAGCGTTCCTCGTTGATTTTGTTCCCTACGAAAAGCTTCATTTAATCGTAACTGTATGTAATAAGACTGCTATATACAGTGTACATTGTTCAATAATGATGTTTTTTTAAACATATGTATACATATGTAATGATTTTTAAGTCATTCTTACTACTTTTAGCTTTCTTTATTGTCCAAAGACGTGAACTAGTGTCCCAAGCGCAAAATGTTTAAATTCTATACGCTTTTCACCAGGTTTAAACGTAAAGATTTTCCGTCCAAAATGGTTCTATTCATTCCTAGTATTCTAGAGGCGTAATACTTGCGTCTGAGCCTCTATAATTCAGGATGTTTGCACACTTAGCTAAGCTAATTACGCCTACTGTGTGTGGAGTGCGTTTTGAGTAAGATTACGGTAAGTAGAATATCCTCTCAGTTTCCAGTAATCTGTTCTGCAAGCGCGGAGGGATATCGATCCAGCCTGTGTAAACAGTGGGGCGGGCGGATCTCGCAAGTCAAGTGCGGATGTGCACGTGCGCGTGTGGTGGACTGGACTTCGGGGAAGTCGAATTCTTTCTTTCTTCTCGTTCATTCATTCGTTCTTTTATTCACTCTTACTTTCTATTACATATTCTCTCAATCCCGATTCTTGATGATTTATTGAGGTATGGAAAAACAAACTTCTAAATAAATATTATTTAAAAATTTCAATTCATTCTTGAGTATGAAAGCCAAGTGTAACCACGTAGCTAGAAAAGAGAGTCTTTTAACTCCATTAAAATTTCCAACATGTCTTGCGTATTAATCTTTGTCTGTAGTTACACGTATTTACTTTGACAGTAAAAGGCATCAATACATACCGGTACTGTATGTGTGGCCCAAGGGCTACAGAAAAGCAGATGGGCACCGCCCCTATACTCTGCATAGTGTGGAATGAGACTATGGAAAATAATACGATTAATATACATACATGTATGAACATCAAGCCACCTTTTATAACAATGAAATATCCAGTCATGATATAACATACAGATATATACAACATATATGGCTGATAAAATATAGGATGCACCAGGGAGTATACACACCTATACGTATATTAAAGCAGGGGGAAGGTTGAAAATGTCATGCATTTTTGTTATAAAATTATTGCTTACATTTCTTTTCAAACCCTTGGTATCTTCAGAAATACAATCGCTTTACTTTCATAGAGGGATTTTTCTGAAACTTGTAGGCATTTTTTAAAAGAATTTGAGATCAGCCACCCCCCCCCCCTTTAACGTAAAAAAGCTTACTCAAGCAACTGGATATGCTTTTGAAAACAGTCAGACATTTCAGGCAGCATCCACTACCTTTCGTCAGTGACACTGGAGACTTGCAGGAGAAAGGCAGGTTTATAAGCACGAACTAGCCCCCTTAAGGTTTATTTCCATTGTTCACACAACCCCCTTTGGTACCCTCTGGTTGACCCTATATAATATGGTATATCAGTACTACATGTAGTGTCACAATCACAGCAGCAACTTAAACATTAAAACCAATAGATACCAAGCTAAAACTTACCACAAACTACATACCAAAGAATAATATATATGATATCCATTTTTAGTAACTAGTATGTTTTTATGTCTTCTTTGTGTCCTTAATGGTCATGGTCTTTTTTGCCAAGCTGAAAATGTGTACTAAACAATATCTCCCTTTAAATCGCATTCTATATGCATGTAATGTGCTCTGAATGGCAGTGATTACCAACAGTTGTTTAGAGACTTTGTTATGGATACTATTTTCATCTACAAAGTCTTTGCATTAGTTATCAGCTCCTAAGCCAGTTTAGCAACAAAACATCTTAGTTCTCCATTTGTTCAATGAAACCAATGCCAACTTGGTATACTTGACATTTCTGGGCTTGCATATGGTGTAGGTGTATTCCGACACATAGGATGTCAGCCTTAAATATTCAAATATGACCTTAAACGAGACATTCTGCCAAAGTGCTATCTGTATCTGTGTTGGTATAGCAGGCATAACCGCCCTTTGGTGTAACAAACCAGCTATGCACAATGCATCACAGGTTTGCAATGCCCACAGGCATACATGTACATGTATAGTACGTCCTTCATTAAATGAAGTTTTTATATGACACAGAAGGAAGAAAAGGGGTTAATCGTCCTTGTTCTTGTTTCCCTTGCTGTCTGCTTTCTTTAAATATGTGAATACAATTACTATCAAAAACTAAACGTTCTGCTGAAGTGCTATGCACAATACACCACAAGTCTTGGCAACATACTCCACTGCCAATGCCACTGAATGCAGCATACAAATGTATATGAAACGAAAGGCCTAGCAGGAAAATGGTTAATCGTCCTTGTTCTTGTTTTCCTCTGTGTCTGCTTTCTCCGATCCATTGCTGTCCTCAGGGTTTAGCAGCTGCTGTTGCCACAGGTTGGCATACATCCCGCCAAGATTAACCAACTCATCATGTCTGCAACAGAAATGTTTTGTGTTAAAACTTTTGTTCCAACATGGGGTAGGGAATTTTCCCGACCAGCCTCGTAACCCCTGCTTCTCCTATTGGGTCAGTTCGTCCTCGCTACTTGTGAGAAATTGGGCTGGTCTCAATCATGGTGTTTCTGACTCAGGGAGAAGAGTTGCTGTTACAGTTATACTCGGTAACCCGTAACCCAGGTGAGTGGTGATGCCATTCAGGTGGTAGCACCGTTCACCTTGAAGTGGCCTAACGGCTGTGTTACGTGGTGACCACTAAGTAAGAAAACAACAAAAAAGAAAACAAAAACAAAGAATTGTTCTCAACTACATGTAGAGCTTTTGACCAGTCACTCTGGTCTTTCTAACAGTAGACTGACCCAGTGAAGCTTGTTACGTGGCTTCTTTAAAGTGTGACGTCAACACTGGGTCAAAGGTATCTGGTTAAAACCGATGATGGCCCCCGTCGCGGTTCAGTGATGGGCCCTGATGTAAAGAAGTCTTGAAAGAGATACTCAACTCATCTAATCTAATATGAACAAGACATCGGGAGAGTTTAAACTTCCGAAAGTATTTTGGGTTTTGGTGACCTTCAAGTTCACAGATCTCTGGTCAAGGGTGCAAATCTATAACAGATCCCAAAAAGTTTCTGACTCAACCCAAGTGAAATCTTGTTCTCTTGACTTGTTGAATTATTCCTTGAAACGTCCAGAAAACAATGACAGAGAATGGTTTTGATAGTTCACACTCATGGACAGACTGAAACAATCAACGACTATGTTTATAGACACTGGACATCATCAAAACAAACTCCAGACATTTTACTTACGTTCCTCTCTCCACGATTTCTCCCTCGTTTAACACCAGGATCTGGTCCGCGTTGATGATTGTCGACAGTCTGGAAAGGTGCAAAATCTCTGTCTTACACTATAAGTAATAGTAGCATGCATAGTCCAGTGGTTAGCGACCCTGCCTCTGGACCAAGAGGTTGGGAGTTCTAATCCCGACATGCATGCTACTGGAAAGGGTCACAGTCCTTAGGACATTGGTCCACTGTTCATTGTGCTTGCCAAAAAGAGCTAGGGGAATTTCCCCAGTACAATGAACATGTAAATATTGTACATAGCATCTGTCTTCTCTGTTACGATTAGAGGAGGGAGGGAAGGAGGGAAGGAAGGAAGGAAGGAAGGAAGGAAGGAAGGAAGGAAGGAAGGAAGGAAGGAAGAAAGGAGGGAAGAAAAGAATCTGAGGGTTGAAGCCTGACCTGTGAGCCACTACGATGGTGGTCCTGTTGTTACAGACCCTGTTGAGGGAAGCCTGGATGTTCCTCTCAGTCTGGGTATCCAGCGCAGACGTGGCCTGGAGGGAGGGAAGGAGAGAGAGGTGAATTCGTTTCATAAATTTGTTCATTAAAACGGTAATTTCAGCAGCTGGCAGCCTTAGTCAGGTACTCTCTGATAATGTCAATGTCCACTGTACTGTTCTAGTGGCAACAAATTGGCAAGTGGAAGGAGAGGGGGAACAGGTGAAGACACATTTCCCAGCTTCCACCCCAATGTACATTCAGTAAATAACTAAGCCAACATTGAGAGACATGATGCATTACGCATATGTAGTGACACAGTAAAGTAAACCTATGGCACAAACTTCCAGTCAACGAGACCTTAAAGCTACACATGGAACGCATCTTGAGCAGATGTGATGCAGGTAGTGTAATTGGTAGAGTAATTGCTGCAAGCCAAGCTAAAACAATGATTTTATAAACACTTGACGACCTACCTCATCCAGTAGTACAATAGATGGAGCCTTGAGGATGGTTCGGGCGATGGCCACTCTCTGTTTCTCCCCCCCACTCAGCTTCAACCCCCGCTCACCTACCATCGTCTCATACTCTGTACAACACAACAGGGAACTAGAAAGGTAACCTTTGCAAAGCAAATGCATAATATTTACCTTTAAGTTGGCCTATGGTCTGCTCTGTTAATAATATCTGTGTGTGTTAATTCTTACTCAAACACATACTGTATATATATATATGGTCAGACAGGAATCAAAATCCCTCCTGCTATAAAATTGCAACATGATGTAACCCAACACTAATTACCATGGCAACACACAGTCTGGTTAAAGGGCATTGACCTTTTTGGTGCTGCAACTCTTGTGAGTTTATGTTTGGAAGTGACTGGTCATTCATGATCCTGATGAAGCCAACAGTGGTTGATGAAAATTTTATCTCTGTGTAATCCTTGTGTTGTAATTAAGTTCAACATTTTACTATATAAAATACACTTGTCAATGAACATTTAGCAGTGAATGATTTGTACGTACGATCAGGGAACATCAGGATTTTGTCATGAATCTCAGCAGCATCCGCAGCCTCCTCCACATCTTCGTCTTTAGAGCTCACCTGGAAAATCAAATATTAAATAAGATTTATTATTTTATGAAGTAATATAATACATGTTTATATAAACTATTCCTTTGTACTTATCCCAGTGGGTAATAATGTATGTATGATAAAGGTCTTTGTTATGTTTACCAAAGGAAAACGTTGTTTTTGTTCAGTTTCTTCTTCTTCTTCTCCAAACAGAAAGACCAGAGTGACTGGTCGAAGGCTCTAGGTGAGAGAATTTCTTTGTGTTGGATCAAAAGTTTTAACTTCAAACATGTAACTACCAACAGAGACAAACTTTCATGATAGCATACATACCTTCCCATATCTGATATTTGTCCTGATTGTGTCATTGAAAAGTACTGTGTCCTGAGGAACCACGCCGATGCTTTTGCGAAGGGAGGTCTGGGTAACCTGCAGGGCAAAGGGAAAAACAACAACCTTTCAAGTAAAGTTTTCTCCAAAGTTACAACTCTGTAGCCTGGATACTATCCTGATTAGTTTACGTCCGCTCCCACAGTCACTCCCACCAACACTGGGAGTCCCTAACCAAAGCTACCAAAGCAGTTCATCCTCACTGCAGGATAATTGAAATTTGTTTTTGGGACAGTGCTGGGACAATAGGAAGAAAAGTTAATTTTGAGGCCTGTTTATGTACCTTGGAGATGTCCTGCCCATCGATGCGGATGGCTCCTCCCATGACGTCGTAGAACCTGAAGAGCAGCCGGATGATGGTGGACTTGCCGCTGCCCGTGGGACCGACCAACGCCACCGTCTGGCCCGGGTTCACCGTGAACGTGATGTCCTTCAGGATATTCCTCCTGGAGGGGACAGAGAAACATGCCGAATTGAGAACTATACTTAGATGCTATCTTATTTGTCCTGCAGAGCAGCAAAACAAGGGTTAAAATGTACTGAAACACCCCTGCAGTTCTAAAGACAGCTGCTAGGGTACCTATTTTAGTTATGTATATCCTTCAGAATATTTCTCCTGGACTCAGGGGGCTAGACAGGACAGAGAAATATGCTGAATTGAGAACAATTGCCTTTTATGAGGTTTACATCAAATGTAAAATGTCTGCAAAACTTAAGAAAATGTAGATCTTAAGAAATGTAGATACTAAGTCTTAGAATGATCAAAGGTCATCTTGAAATTATCATGAAAGTTCATCTGTGTTGGTAGTTACATGTTTAAGGTTAAAACTTCTCAATCGATCCAACACAAAGAATGGTTCTCATCTAGACCTTTGGACTTGTCACTCAATCTGGTCTTCCTCAGTAGGTCTCACTGAGATCACCTGAGTTAGCGTCAAATGGCAGCCGCTCCAGACCCTTGTGATTAAGCCCCAATGTTTGCAAGCTCCTCACAATTCAGCCCTTGGCTGCCAGGAGAGAGTAGCCGACCCACCCTCTCTCTCTCCCTCTCTATCCAGTTTAACATTTTTTTTCCTCGAAACTGGGGGTTAGAGGTGCTTGTATTTTTTTTACGGCTGGATGCCCTTCCTAACGCCAACCCAAACCCTAGTAGGGCCCAGGAACCCTCTAACTGAGGGGGAAATACGTGTTAAGTGCCTTTCCCAAGGGCACAACGCCTGGTTGCATGTCTGGACATGTCTGGGTCCAACCCTGGGGATTGAACCTGGGTCCCCTTGCTTGACAGTCGGTTGCTCTACCACTAGATGCCACTGACAATAACCAATATAAAATACACTACTCACTCAGGCTGGTAGTAGAAGCAGACGTTCTTAAACTCAATGCGACCTTCGCCGACGACCAGCGGCCGTGCCCCCAGGATGTCCTTGACCTCCTGTTTCTCCTTCAGAAGGTCAAACATGTTCTCCATGTCGATAAATGCAGCCTGGATCATCCTAGGATGGAAAACACAAAAAAAAACATAAAGTTTAACATGAATTCAAAATGGAATTTTTAAAAAGAATTCATTCGTTAAGGACAATATAAAGAACATACATGGCCCAAAAACAAAAAAAAAGTTAACACGCATGAACATCCACAAAACTAATAAGCAAAACCAACTGACATCTACACAGTACTGGACAATGCCCCTCACGGGGTATAACGTACAGGGGGTAATTGTCAGTAATAAAAGGAAAATATAGAGAGTAAAATTGTTAAATTCAAGTCAGAGAGTAAAACTTAATAGAGGTTGAAAGCAATAGTCACACTGATCTTGCCAGCTTGTCTTTTTGTGTTAATTCCATTTAACTTAATTCAGACATTACAAGTGATGATTGCCAAATTATATAATGTGCAATATTGTATGCCTGTGTTCATTTTAGAGATCTGTACACTGACTTTGTTGTTCACTGCAAAAGATCAATAAATAACTCTTGAGCCTTGAAAAAAATCCATTGGCTTACCTGTAGTAAGTTCCGAAGAAGTTGAGAGGTGCGTAAAGCTGGATGATGTACGTAGAGAACAGGACGTAGTCACCAACCTGGGAAAGAAATTATAGAAAAAAATCTGTTACAAAAACACAAGAAGAAACCAGAGATTCTAGAATCTGGAAAGTATTATAAAATGTCCACCTGTTTCATCATGCCTTCCATGTACATGTTGTACATTTTGTATGTGGAAAATAATAATAAACTGTTTGAAACATAATGACATAAAGACTATTAACTAAGCTTTAACTTCCAAACACTAACCACAAAGATTCGGACTTACCCTAAATTTTCAAAAATTTATTTTGATGACTTGTACCAACACAGATGAACTATGTTTGAAACATACTTGCAACACTTGTCTTGTTGGCTACATGTAGCTGTCACACAGAAGAGACAGTACATGTACATATGTATCAAAGAATACCAACAACCCATCCTTAGCAGTTACTGAGAACAAATTTTAGTAAACATCAGATGAGACGTACTTGCAGTGTCTTGTAGGACACATACCTGGCACACAGTAGGGACAGTACATATGTACCAAAAAATGCATGCAAGCAAACCATCCTCAGCAGTTTTTTTAGCAGTTACTGAGAACCGATACTTGCAGTGTCTTAAGCTTGTTGGCACACAGTAGGGACAGTACATACACATATGTATGTACTCAGCAGTTACAGAGATCCAATTATTAGTAAAAGTAAACAACAGTTGAAACGTACTTGTAATTTTTTGTCGGCCACGTAGCTGGCACACAGCAGGGACCCTGCTATCAGACCCACTGTGATCACGATGTTCTGGGCATTGTTCAGCACACTCAGGGACGCATTGGTTTTCCACTCTTCAACCTGCACATAGGAACAGACCATGTCGATACTGTAGAAGCAGACATTCTTGAACTCAATGCGAACAAAACAATATGTTTTCCTTCTGTAAACATAATAAGCACTACCTACCTGATAGTCTTTCACAAAGTCATGAAACTTGTCCACTTCATACTCCTCTGCACCATAGTACTTCACCTGGAATATAGAGGAAATGGAGAGCTATTATAGAGTTTATAGTTATAAACAAAATCCTATCTAGAATACAGTATGTCCAGTATGACGTAATGACCAATGAGTGATCGTTTATTTAACTTAAATGGTTGGTGATACCAGTAATAACAATAACAACAACAAAAAAAACAAAGTCACACCGTTTCAAAGTTGAGAAGTGAGTCCACTGCTTTTTGCTTCATGGCATTTTCCTTGATATTCATCTTTCTTCGAAACTTGGTCCTCCATTCTGTCACAAAGATTGTCAATCCTGTAAGATAAAATGTACGCTGGTTATGGCAGGGCGGCTTCTACCCTGGCCTTAACAGCCTCTACTGTCGGTGCCCTCACCACTGGGCCCGGCAGCTGGTTCCACTCGCTTACTGTGCAGGGAAAAAAAGAAAACCCAAAGCAGTCTTTACATGTATATGCTGTATATAACTGGAATTCATAATCATAGCTACCTCCGGTCCTTTTGTGGGCAGGTTTCAGGTACTTATTTGTCACAAGGAATATTTCTCCTGTACTTACCCAAATACAGCGCCATACAACAGAAGACAATCAGTCCAAAGTAGATGTTGAAAGCTCCAGTAAAGTAGACAATGGCAATGATGATATCCACTATGGTAGGCACTATGCTGAACAGGATGTAACTGAAAAAAACAGAAAAAAAACTTAGTATATTATAATTTCAGATTCCCTGAAGTATCCATTGGCCAGAGGAGTGCCCATTATTTTGAAGGCATATAGACACTCCCTGGCTAATGGATACTGCCTTGCCACCGTATGATTTGCTTGGAGATTAGATGTACGTCATTATTATGTTATTATACTATTACTCTCACTGGTAACTCTGGTTTTCCTTATGACCCAGTGAGGATTGTCACGTGGCTTCTTTAAAGGGAGACGTCAACACTGGGTCAACGCATAGAAACGACGTGACAAGCCTCACTGGGTCAGTCTACTGAGGAAGACCAGTGAGAGTAACTGGTCGAAAGCTCTAGGTGAGAGAACTTCTTTGTGTTGGACCAAAAGTTTTAACTTTAAACATGTAACTACTAACACAGATGAACTTTCATGATTGGTATTTTTGGATAATTGTTCCTTCATATCACAGACAACCCTCCCCCCTGGTGTTAATGGTTGTTCCCTTACTTGAGCAGGTTGTTGACGCTCTGTGTCCCCCTGTCCATAACTCGCAGAACCTCCCCCGTTTTCCTGGTTAGATGCCACCTCAGGGACAACCTAAGAAAACATAAATGTACAACTGTGTACAACATAACGAAACATTGTAATATAAAAGATTTGTTTATTTGTTTATTATGATTGATATGAAAGATTGTACATGTACATGTACATGTACCTTCAGTAGGTGAAAAATTTGAATTTTTTGTGAATTTCTAATTGTGCTATTTGTTGTGAATTTCAAATGTACTATCTACAAGATTTGATTTATTATGTTTACCAAAGGAAAACATTATTGTTTTTCCTCAGTTTCTTCTTCTCCAAACAAATAAGGTCAATGACCTGAACCAGATGTCTCTCACCATAGTAACTGGTGTTTGGTTACATCATGTTGCAAGTGAGAGGGGCTGCATGGTCACTACATATATGAATGTGTTTGAGGAAGAATAAACAAAGCTTGTTAAGCTGGGCTATGTGAAGGTAAACATAATGCCTTCGCTTGGCAAATGTTACCTTCTAGTTTTTGCAAATTTTTGGTCAAAACTCGTCAGGTCACATTTCTCTGCGTGCATTTTGAGCTGGCAATGGACCAAATTTCCCGAAGTTTTTCCATACCTCATTGTTGCTTTCTTTTTGTTTTGCAAATGTTACCTTTCTAGTTCATTTATCAATTTTACATAAAAAACACTAAGCTTACTGGTGTAGATGTTTGAAGAGCCGAACAGACATAGTTCTGTTGGTGTACTGTTGTACCAGGATCCACAGGAAAGAACGAAGACCGTTCAAAAGTCCTGCCGTACCTGAAACAAAAAATCACAGATTTCAAACTTCAGAAGTAGATTATACAAAATGTAGTTTGAACTAATATTAAAATTACATCATAAAATGCATTAGTACAAGACGCAACTTGCTCCACTATGACACCTTAGCTTATGTTTTATATATCTGCCAACCACATCCTTGAACCCAGGGTATACTGGGTCAAACCCTGTCAATTCAGTGAAACAGAAGCTCTGCCCACCCACTCTGAAAACTAAGCATAGACATTAGGGGTACTCAAAATTAGTAAAAATTTGCAAGGTAATGCAAAATGTTTTGTTCATATTGTAGACCAAATTGGGTGATAAAATTTGAATGTTTGCTTGAATCATTCTTTATTAATGAAGGCATGCAAGACACTTTTCAGTGTGGTCATTGATAATAAACCTTAACCTTGTCTCTGCTGCCTAAACTGCTAACCAATAAGAAATTGGTGCTAAACAGCTACCTTAGCAGGCTAAAGGTTAATATTACCTGCTCCTCCTCCCTGTAGGAACTTCCAGAATGTGTAGAGCAGGATGTCATCCCAGGGGAACTCAGACTTGGTCAGACGATTCACTGGGGGGGGGGGCACAAAATGTTTCACAACAAGGATTAACAGCCTGAGGGAATCTTCGAATTTTCAATTCAAAAATTCAATCTTCATGGTTACCTTCGCAGAAGAAAAAGCATTAACTTATAGTTCAGGTTTTGTCTTCTTCAATTCCAAACATGTCAATGACTTGGATCAAATGTACATTGTATATCACAATATTAATGGATTGGCAGGATTTAGCAAAATATTGTTAAAAACATTAGTTTGGAAATTCATTATTAAAAAATATCTTAAGATGAAAGCACAATGTTAGAAGCTTAACTTTTCAAATATTTAAACACATGTATTAAAAGTGTTTTCCCAACTACATTGTGATACATTATACATTAGTCTGCTAAGAAAACATTTTGGGGACTTTAAAATTGCAGCAAATCTGTAGCAACAGTGATAAACACACCTGTCCAATGATTTTGTAGACTGTTTTACCGATGACTCACCGATGATTTTGTAGTAGATAGGGACAAGCACCCTAGACTGGGTGCACCCCTAATGTTTTTTAATTATCATTTTTAATGCTAATGATCTTTTAAATGAATTGTTCTTTTATAAATGTACATGTACTGTAAAATCAGCGCAATTTAGTCATTGTGACTACGAAGTTGATTGCACAATAAACATTGAACAACTCACCGATGATTTTGTAGTAGATAGGGACCAGCACGTTGATGCCTCGTCCCGCGGCTAGCAGCAGGAAACAGAACACGACTCGTAGCTGTAACGCCAGGCTTCCCTTCGGCCACATGAATGGCCAAAGCAGCTTGCACTTCCGTAAGAACCCGCGGAAGGTCGAACCTTCCGATTCAGTCGCAAACTCATCCAACAATGGCTGGAACAAAGGAATATTTCTGGCCATTAATAGTTAGACATGATCCATGTAGCAGCTTGCACTTCCGTAGGAACCAGCGGAAGGTCGAGCCTTCTGATTCTGTTGTTAACTCGTCTAACAATGGCTGAAAGAAAGTAATATTTCTGTGTTATGTATAACGGTTAAAACTTTAGATCCAACACAAAAAGTTCTCTCACCTAGAGCTTTCCACAAGTCACTCTGGTCTTCCTCCGTAGAAAGCTCTAGGTGAGAGAACTTTTTTGTGTTGCATCTGAAGGTTTAACTCTAAACATGTAACTACCAACACAGATGAACCTTCATGATGGTAACTTAATAAATATGTGTAAGGAAAAATCTATCATATTTTACCTCAGCCTGTTCCACATCCCTGTCCTCGTTGATGATGTTCATGTAGGGTTTGGCTGGTCGGCCGGGAGCACACAGGCCCAGCAGGAACAGCAGTAGGGTACAGCTGTAACGTGCCACCCAGGAACCAAACTCAACCTGAAACAGAGAAAATACTGGAATACAACAACCGTTGCAGCATCGTACTATGATAACTACCAACACACAGATGAAAATTTGTGTCATTTTTGGCGACGTCTCAGGGAGGAGCCTAATGGTACAGTATTGTGTGCAGTTTGCAAGGATTCTAGGAATTGTACAGGAATTTTGTCCACAGGCATGGAATTGAATATCCACAGGAATGTCTCCCATATCTATGCCCACATTCCTGCAAACCCTTGGGAAAACCTGTCAGCCCCAGATGGCCCTACTTTCTGTGACCACAGGGCATGTTCACTATACACAAGTGCTAGATTCTCCAGGAGTATGTAATTATAAGGGCTTGAACTTAAAATTCAAAATTCAAACATACTAATCCTTAAGTACACCATACCTTCTGGTCCACAGTCTGTATCTTCCACCACCAGTGTCTGCTGTTCCACGACACAAGTGCCAGATTCTCCAGAAGAAAAGCCAGCGCCCAGAACAGCAGAAGAACTGTGCCGTGTCCTCGCGAAGATCGCGTTAAAATCTCTCTCTTCCTCTCAGCTGCCATGAGAATCATCACCATCCACCACGAGAGCGCGTAGAAACACGTGTAGAGGATTGTGGAGCCGTAGAGTGCTTTGGCCCCGAGTGTTGCGTGCAAGACCAACTGGACAATTGCTTGGACCTATATCAGTGTACAAAATACATTTTTTGAACCAGGTTACCCAGTGGGCTTCTGCCAGATACAGTACTAGTGGTGCAAGCCCAGTGGGCAATCTACGGCAAAAATTAGGTTGCCCATCAGAATTTTAGGTTGCCCCACCTATAAGGTCTCATACCGCAATTACTCCGCATGTGTAGTCTCTAAAAGAGTCCCGACAAAAAAATGATTGTGCCCGAACAGCGTGAGTTTAGGTGCACCATAAAATCCCTTTCATCACTCAGACCTGATCTAAAAAGGATTTGAGGTGAAAGCCTGTTTATTACTGACAGGATCAGGCAGGGAAGTTTCGGCGTCCGAGCGATTGTCGGACGTATACGCTTATTTTGACCTGAGTACTGCGGTCGGGCACAGTGAGCCAAAAGAGGGCCTCTTGCGGGTCATGGGTAATTGCAGTTATACATGACGTAAATATCGAACTAGCGGTTAGAATTGGGGAAAAAATTTTTTATCGTTTACATGATACGTGTGCTTGGTATAGACAGCAAAAAATCTGTTGATGTACGATTTTTTTATTGGATTCACAGCCAAAATAGTGGCCTATTTTAACGTGTAAGTCTACGCGACAAGAACAAGTAGTATTAGTTGACTCATCTATTGTTTTGGACATAGGTTAATTTTGTTGTATCCATGTATTTGTCGACGTGTAGTTTTAGACCTTACGAAAGTCGCTGTACTTTTGTTGTGTCAATAAATTTTAACGAACATGTCAATGCCAATGCATTCAATAGCACGTCGGCAGAAAGTACTGCGCCTGCGCAAAACCCCATATTTTCGAGTTTTTCGTTGGGTTTTTGGTCAACATTGCATCAGAATTTTGCCTGTTGCAGAGGATATTCTTTCCGACATAACATTTGGAAACTACTGTCGAAATGCTAACCTTATATTAGCGAATACGACCTTATAAGAGACATTCTGCCAAAGTGCTATGTACAATACATTATGGGTTTCGTGCAGGTGCAGTACGTTCTGCCAAGGTGCTGCATTCAATAAAACTGAAGCTGAGACTGACCACCAGCAGCACGTGCATCGCCAACTGAAAGTGGTAGAGGGCACTTTTGGGTACGTATTTGGGTTCGATGACGGTTGAGTACTTCATGAGGAAGAGGCCCTGTATCCCGCCGCATACGAGGATGAATCCTTGTAGAACTGCAGGGACGAGGGTTTCTGTGAAACATACAGACAGACCCTGGTCCACCCATACTGGTGTAAGCGAGCTGTTTGGACTGCAATATGCTGGCAGCATCGTGGAAAGTTTTCGGGCTGTTCTTGGGAAGTTTCAGTACGAGTAGGCCTGTATGGAAAAGGAGACATATTGTTATGATGGAGAAAGATTCTGTGTAGATAGCTGGTATAACTGCCCTTAGGTGTAACACACCAGCTTCTGTATCTGTATAGCTGGTATAACCACCCTTCGGCGTAACACACCAGCTTCTGTATCTGTATAGCCGGTATAATCGCCCTTCGGCGTAACACACCAGCTTCTGTACCTGTATAGCCGGTATAACCACCCTTTGGCGTAACACACCAGCTTCGCAGGCACACGGTGCGGCGGTATAGCTGGCTACACTATACCGAACGATTTTTATGCAAGTTCTTGTCATTTTTTTTGCATTAAGTCATGATTGTGTTTTCATTTATTATCCTTGCAGTTCTTGTTTTGACAGAATATTGTAGCATACATGTAGTCGTAACTTGCATGTAACATTTGGACTGTATGTTTTTTGCAAGTTGTCATCAATTTTTTTTGTGATCCATACATTCCATACTTTCCTAAAGCCTGTAGCCTGGATGCCAGACCCAAAACACACTGGACACAAAATATCTCAGTGTGCACACTGAGATATTTTGTGTCCAGTGTGCTTTGGGTCTGGCATCCAGGCTATAAAGCCTGGTGCAGGAGTCATTATTCAGTATGTTACATATATATAGTTTACTAAGACCTTACAAAAGTTGGCTTGTTAGATGTCAATAAAGTTACGATAACCGGTATAGTTTTTATTCCCATATGTTTGTGTTCTTTCTGCTGCGTTCTTACTACGTACCACGTATATGTATAACGCTATGTGCCCACCTAATAACCCGTGGCTTAATAATTTGTCTACACGCAAACTCTCGACCTTAACCAGGGCACTTTTCATGGTTAACTATTAACCTGGCGACTTTCACTGAAAAACAACACTTAAAGTTATGATATTGCAGCAAATTGTTGCACATATATATAATTTGCCTTCCGTGCAGTGTGTATTAGCATGGAGGTATAAAAATACCTCCATGGTATTAGCCTCCATTATTAGCATATGCCAAAAACTTGGGGTCTTCAGGGTCTTTGGGAGCTTTTATGTGCTATTTTCTGATTGCATATAGACAACATAGCCGGCCTGGTTGAATTACCCCAGTTTTTAGAACTGGGCTAATCAGAAAACAGCCGAAGACCACCAAACCCTCAGTTCTATAAGCTATAAGCCTGCTACACATACACGGAGGCTAAGTGTGTAACGTAATTGCTGTTTGTTGGTAGAAAAGAGAAGTCAAGTCAAGTCATACCTTACTACTGAAGCTGTTTACATGTCCCGTTGTGTAAACTGAACCTGCCAAAGTCTGGACGCAGCGCAGAAGTGCTAACTCATGCTCTTATTTAGTTACACAACAGCGCAAATTGCGCAAACAAGACAGGTTTTTTTGTTCGATACATGGGCGTCGCCATCTTGGAATGTCCCACTTGATAGTGAGGGGTGCTCGAATGTTGGAAAATACTTCATTTCACCCTGAAAACGTAATACGAACTCACAAAAAAGACCAAAGGGATTTTTTCCGTGAAATGATAAAAAATAAGAGCAAAACAACGTGTAAACTTTTGCAACGCTAACTAATAAAAATCCCAAATCCACCGGTGTATAAAGTTTGACGTAAGATGCAGAATCAACAAAAGTCGCAAGGTGGCTGTAATTAAACGCTCTTTGGGTGATTACCTTCGCAAGAAGGTTATGTTCTCGCAGTCGATGGGTATGGTTTTCCGTAGCGTTCGTGTGTTTAGAACGCTTAAATGAATTGTCTTGATATTTGGCTAGGACTTGGTTGGTTAGATTTTTTGCTTCCTAGCGGCTTGTTATGGTACTGCAGTGGAACTTCCGGTTTTGATATCTCATGATCTAGACATGTTTGGGTCATGTATTTTGGATGGTCGTGTTTGACCAGGTCAGTGTTTGGAACGGAAGAAGAAAAAACAGAGCAAAAAACAGAGCAAAAACAATATTATGTTTTCCTTCGATCATAACAATTTGTTTTTGGACTCGAGAAAAAGTAATATAATAATTTCGGTCCGGCAGCTCTGAAATTAGCCTGAATACCTAATGATTTTGGGACTTAAATTAGAAGTGCGAATGTCTATGTTTAGAATCAATAATATCAGATAAAAAATATCTGTGAAAGTGACAAAATAAACACAGACAAACAAATTCCCTTCACCAATTTTATTTTTCATTTTTTTTGGTGTTAGTAAATGTATAATTCATCCATACTGAGGTAACCGTGTCCATGAGTTAATCAATACATAATCAATTTTAACTATCAGCCGGTATTTAACCTTAGGCAACACCAATTCAATTAACTGGGTCTCGGATTCGCCAGATTCGTTTTTTTTATTTGACTTGCAAAAAAAAAAAAATCTGAATCAACTAAAATGTTCATATTTTGGCCCAAGCAGTTGATGAAAGCTCCTTGTCTTCCTAGCTGTTACAGTTTTTCCATCTATCAATACATTGGTTTGATAAAAAGTTTAAAATTCCTTACTTGAATTATAAGTCAGCCTGGTATGTTGACTTCATGGCTCCTTTTGTAGCTTTTGGGGCTATCAGAGGATGCCTAGTCTGTTTTTATTTTCCTTTCTTTCCCCTGTCGCTTCATATTTTTTTCTTAAAAATCCGAGAACCAACAAATCAAATATGGTGCTATTATATAAATACAATGTTGTAGTATTTAAAGTAAGACACAAAATGTTTTAGTCTAATATCACCAAATGCTCATACACACAGTGTACTGTTGCAGTAGTATTGTTTTAAATGTTGCACACAAAAAAGAATTGATACATCAAAATACCCTTGTTGATCCATAGGCCATATTTCGGATACCTTTGCATTATTGTACTGTTTTTATAGTTTTTGTTAATATATGATATTTTGACATTTTGTATACATGTAAATATCTGGCAACATAGTATGCCATGTTTGTCTGTTATGTTTAGTATGTTGATGTAGAATTGAATTGGAGAAGTACGCATGCTCCATATACGCATAGCTTTTCCCTGATAGTGCGTCGGCAGAACGTACTGCGTAGAATTGTGTGACGTATTTCAGGGTGGCATAGTTTTCGATTGTTTTGTCTGAAAAGATATCGTCTGCAACGGGCAAAATTCTGATGAAACGTGGTATGGAATCAAGGACGTTATATGATGATATCGATATAATTTCCTTGTTGTTGTTTATTTGTGCGTGTGTGTGTGGGGGGGGGGTCCTTGTTGATATACTTGATAATTTCTTTGTTTGACCAAACTTCCAACAAAAATACGTGAACAATCCGACTTTCTTTGCCTTGTACATTACTGTTGTCCGAAATATGGCCAATCAGATCAGAATCACCAAAATATATCAATCTATCTATCTATCTGTATATATATATATATATATATATATATATATATATATATATATATATATATGAATACAGTAGTGAATGGACATGTTGATTTGACTATAATGACATCTTCGCGCACATGAATCTTCGCGCACATGAATTTTTGTTTTTAACCATACTGTAAATTGTACTAAATAGTTGCAAAATGAGCAAATATATACCGTACTTTGCAAAAAAAAACAATATTGGAAAACGATTCCAATGTTGTAGCTAGAATGCGAAAATAAAATGAAAAAGACGAAAATATAAAGAAATATAAATTTGAAGAGTAGATTATTCGCCATACCATACTCTGTGCCATTTAGTCAACCTTCATAACCACGTAGATTTCATAATGAAAGCAACTTTTTTTGCCAAACTTCTCTTTTTATTCGCACGCTCGCATCAGTTTTTGGGTTCCCAGAGGATGTCATCCATATAATCAAATTAACATGGCCTAACATTAAAAAAATGATTATTCAATATAAATATATAATAACACATCGAAGATCATTTATATACATGATAATAGTAACAAAGTGCTGTGGAGAAGGTTTTTCATAGATATGTGAGACAACGGAATCGGATTTGAATTCTTGGAAGTCGTTACGAAACAGAAACAAAGTTTCCGAACGTTCTGAGTTGAGTTGATTCGACAAGATTGGTTTTCTTGTGAGGCTAAACAGACCTAATTTTATGGATGACATCCGCGCGCGCATTGATTTTCGCATGTTCTAAAAAAACCAAGATCACATCCTCCTAGGCTCTGGCCTGGCTCTAGGCTAGTCCATGGTAGTTAGCGACAATACGGAGCTGGTGGTAACTCTGGAGGATGGCACCCAGGCTGCCGAAGCTCTACGACGGCAAGAACTCAGTACATACGCACTGTGCCGATTCATAGATTCCGCAAAAAGCCTGGCTTGTTGTATACGTCGCTATGTGCTGCCGCAAATTCACAATACTTGAGCTTTGTATTCCTGTGGTTTAGCAGCATTTTTATTTTTGGCCGATTTTTTTAATCGCCCGCGCGCATTAGTTTGGGGGTGATCAGAGGATGTCATCCATAAAATTAGGACGGTGTGGCCTGACTGTAGGTAGCGTGGGGATAAATGTTACGTTTGACCATTTTGCGATCTGACCACCACCAACAATAGAAACGTGGTTAAGTTTTGTATGGAGCTACATAATATTAAACCCGTATCTTACACCCTCTAAACCCTTAAATAAGGTATGTGTTTGTGTGTGTGTGAGTGTGTGTGCGCGCGCTCGTGCGTGCGTACGTTTGCGTGTGTATGAGCGTGTGTCTGTGTGTGTGTGTCTGTGTGTGTTTGTGTGTGTGTGTGTCTGTGTGTTTGTGTGTGTGCGTGCGTGTGTTTGTGTGTGTGTGTGTATGTGTGTGTGTGTGCGTGTGCGTGCGTGCTTTTGCGTATGTGTGTGTCTGCGCGTGCGTTTTAAGTGTGTGTGTGTGTGCGCGTGCGTGTGTGTTTGTGTGTGTACGTGCGTGCGTTTGTGTGTGCGTGTGCATGCGTTTTCCAACAGCACGTCTCTCGAATCTCAGGATGGATATGACGGTACATGTATTCCTTGTAGGTGTAGGGGTCGGTGTCGGCACTCGGCAACAGAAGGAGGATGTTCTGACGTCATAGGGATGTTCTGACGTCATAGCGATGTTCTGACGTCATGGTGATGTTCTGACGTCATCGATCGCCCTTTGTTGCCTTACTTGGTCCTCCTGCCGCCTAGTCTGTAAAGAGCAGAGAGGGTCATAAGGTCAGCTAAGGTCAACTGAGGCCATGGCAACCTAACCTAGTGCATAGTACTCAGTGCACAGTGAACTAGACCTCCAGGTCAAGGCAATCCAGCCTAAAACAGATCCTTAACGATGATTGGTCAATATCTTGTAGTGGAGCAGAGCGCCCTGCACTAGAGAGGTACATGAAAGGTATAAAAGGAGGAGTGGTCCGATCTCTGTCATTCTTGAGAAAGACGAATAAATTTTTAAGTCAAAACAGGTCAACTATTCGGTCTCATCGCTGTCATTTTCCCAACGCTACGAAAAATAGGAAACTTCGGACATGGTTCAATCCCGAAGGCTGATGGCAAACTGAGAAGGGCAATGAGTATAGAATGAGCTTTCGATCAGGGCCCATCACCCTTCATTGAACCGCGACGGGGGCCGACATCCTCTACCAGATACCCTTGACCCAGTGTTGACGTCACACTTCAAAGAAGCCACATGACAAGCCTCACTGGGTCAGTCTACTGAGGAAGACCAGAGTAACTGGTCGAAAGCTCTAGGTGAGAGATTTTTTGTGTTGGACCAAAAGTTTTAACTTTAAACATGTAACTTCTGAGAAATGTCTACTGGTACACACAAACACACACACACACACACACACACACACACACACACACACACACACACACACACACACACACACACACACACACACACACACACACACACAAACAAATGGACACAAAGACACACACACACACACACACACACACACACACACACGAACACACACATAACCTTCTTGGCAAAGGTAGCCCTAACTTACCATCGCAGGAGAAGCCATCGGCATTCAACTCTTCTTGGCCATTGCAAGAGCAGATGAAGCTTCCCTCGGTGTTCGTGCACACCCTTTGACACCCACCGTTGTTTCTGCTGCATTCGTTGTCATCTGAAACGGTAGATATGATACTTTTATTGCATAACTGTTGTACAAGACGAAGTATGGCATCTACTGGTACACACACACACCGTACCAACACACACACACTCTCTCTCAACAGTGCATACACGACTGATCACTAGTCAAGTAAGATACTCTTACCCTTAATAGGCCATCTTCGAACTTGTGTAACTCCCACAAAGTAACAGACATTTTGCTGCCTCTCTTGACTTTCGCCTTTTTTGGTCTTACCCAGTTAACAGATGTACAAGTAGCTATTGGTGCATTTGACTTTGACGAAGCAGCGACATATTGACATACACACACACACACACACACACAGACACACACACACACACACACACACACACACACACACACACACTCAGTGCATACACGACTGATTACTAGTTGCCGTGCCAATAGCCATTTAATATGACTTTCACCACGAATGTCAAGTAAGATACTCTTACCCTTAATATGCCATCTTCGAACTTGTGTAACTCCCACAAAGTAACAGACATTTTGCTGCCTCTCTTGACTTTCGCCTTTTTTGGCTTACCCAGTTAACAGATGTACAAGTAGCTATTGGTGCATTTGACTTTGACGAAGCAGTGAAATATTGACACACACGCACACACACACACACACACAGACACAGACACACACACACACACACACACACACAAACACACACACACACACACACACACACACGCACTCACTCACTCACTCACACACATGCACATACATACACACTCACACATACACACCCTCACGTACACACACACATACACTCGCGAACACACACATAACCTTTTTGACAAAGGTAGCCCAAACTTACCATCGCAGGCAAAACCATCATTATTCAACACGTAGCCGGCCCGGCAAGAGCAGCTGAAGCTTCCGACGTTGTTTGTGCACGTGTGTGCACACCCACCGTTGTTACTGGCGCATTCGTCGATATCTGAAACGATAGTTTATTGCACAACAGTTGTACAAGATACATTTAAGTATGACATCTACTGGTACACACATACAAACCAACACACATACATATAACCTTCTTGGTAGCCCCAACCTACCATCGCAGGTCAAGCCAACAGGACAACAGGAGTGGTCGAATGACAGTCGTCGTACCTTGAGAAAGAAGGCAATTCTACCATTTTCTCATATGCAAATGAGGTACCTCTTTGCATCCGAGTTGTGTCAGTTGTCACAAATAAGGTCAATGACCAGGACCAGACGTCTGTCACCATGGTAATTGGTGGTGGGTTACATACTGTTGCAAGTGCCATATGCAGAATTTAGTTTAAGAGGCATGGTCACCATATACATGAATGTGCTCGAGACACGAGTTTACAATGTCTACTTACAATTGGAGGGCAAATTATCATTTGTCTTCAATATCACCAGCATTCTTCCAAACTTGCATTTCTATT
>NW_017804609.1:28274-33982 GCF_001625305.1 Branchiostoma belcheri | reverse complement strand
GATACAAATGGTAATACATAATAATACACATGATACATATTTGTTCCACCCACATTTTTGTGGAACTGTCGCAAGGGTCTGTGCGACTGCCATTCGGCGCCACAAGGTGACCTCAATACGACTTTCCCCAACCGAAGTTAGGTACCCATTCACACCTGGGTAGAGTGAGGAAAGCCGTGTAAAGTGCCTTTCCCAAGGGCACAACGTCGGGGTGCATGTCCAGACATGTCCCGGGTACGACTCGGGATCGAACCCGAGTCTCCCCGGTTCACAGTCGAATGATCTACCACTACGCCACCCGACGCCACGAAGGGGTAGGCAACATGACACGCCACGACACGACACAACGCAATGCAGCGTACCTGAACACGAAGTTCCGTCTCCCTCATATCCAGCGTTACAGTTACAAGTGGCGTCAAGTGCAGGGGCGGGGTTGTCTGTACACACGGCGTTCACATCACACGAAGTGGACAGGCAGGCGTCAATGTCTAGATAAAGACGGTGGCAAGAATTAACACATTAATGTCAGGGAAAGAAAAAAATTAAAAACTGTCTAAATCACCTGTGTTGTCACGTTCTGTCACTGTCTGCTATGTGGAGAATATTCTTAGAACCCTTCAGCTCTTTTAGATAAGTGTGGTGGGATCTTTCTTTACCATGCTCAAGGTGTGGCTCTCCCGAACACTGGACCTCTGGCTTTACGTCCTATCCGAGAGGACGTCCCTAACCGAAGCTAGGTATTCATTTACACCTTAGTGAAGTGAGGAAAGTCGTGTAAAGTGTCCCAAGGGAACAGGATCAGTGACACGGCAGGATTGAAACCCGGGACCTCTTGGTTCCAAGTCGAACACTCTACCGTTAGACCACACGGCACGACACAACGAAATGCAGCGTACCTGAACACGAAATTCCGTCTCCCTCATATCCAGCGTTACAGGTACAAGTGGCGTCAAGTGCAGGGGCGGGGTTGTCTGTACACATGGCGTTCACATCACACGGATTGACCAGGCAGGCGTCATGTCTAGAAAATTACAGTGGAAAGAATTAACACATTAATGTCAGGGAAAGAAAAGATAAAACTATCTGTCTAAATCACCTGTGTTGTCATGTTCTGCCGCTGTCTGCTATCAGTGCGGCATCTGGGAGAATATTCTACTTTCTTCATCATCACCTCTTCAAGATGTCAAACCTGAGACCAGATTGCAAGGATTGGACCTCTCACGCCGGGTAGGACCCTCCAGCTCTTTTCGATAAGGGTGGTGGGATCTTTCTTTACTATGCACAAGGTGTAGCTCTCCCGAACAATGGACCTCCGGCTTTACGTCCTATCCGAGAGGACGTCCCTAACAGAAGATAGGTACTCATCTACACCTGAGTGAAGTTAGGAAAGTCGTGTAAAGTGCCTTTCCCAAGGGAACAGGATCAGTGGCACGGCAGGATTGAAACCCGGGACCTCTTGGTTCCAAGCCGAACACGCTACCGTTTTTAAAAGGTTTATTGGCCAAACATCACCCGTGCAATCGCAGCCTTATAGTGCTGAATTAATGCAGGGTTTACAATCACATGATACAAATGGTAATACATAATAATACACATGATACATATTTGTTCCACTAACACTTTTGTGGAACTGTCGCAAGGGTCTGTGCGACTGCCATTCGGCGCCACAAGGTGACCTCAATACGACTTTCCCCAACCGAAGTTAGGTACCCATTCACACCTGGGTAGAGTGAGGAAAGCCGTGTAAAGTGCCTTTCCCAAGGGCACAACGTCGGCGTGCATGTCCAGACATGTCCCGGGTACGACTCGGGATCGAACCCGAGTCTCCCCGGTTCACAGTCGAATGATCTACCACTACGCCACCCGACGCCACGAAGGGGTAGGCCACATGACACGCCACGACACGACACAACGCAATGCAGCGTACCTGAACACGAAGTTCCGTCTCCCTCATATCCAGCTTTACAGGTACAAGTGGCGTCAAGTGCAGGGGCGGGGTTGTCTGTACACACGGCGTTCACATCACACGGATTGGACAGGCAGGCGTCAAAGTCTAGATAAGGACGGTGGCAAGAATTAACACATTATTGTCAGAGAAAGAAACACACAGACACACACACGCACGCACGCACACAAACACACACACACACACACACGCACGCACACACACGCACGCACGCACACAAACACAAATACACACACGTGCATGCACACACACACACACACACACAGACCTGCGCGCGCACACACACACACAAACGTTTTACTTCGGCCATTTTTTGCTTACCCAGTTGGCAGATGTACGGGTAGCTGTTGGTGCACACACAAACACACACACTTCGTCTTCCCGACACACACAAGCACAAGCGTGAAGCCGCACACACACACAAACACACACACAGACAGACCTGCGCGCGCACAAACACAAACACACACACACACACACACACAGACACACAAACGTGCCATTTCTTGCTTACCCATTTGGCAGATGTACGAGTAGCTGTTGGTGCATGGTTTGATGTCCCAGCGAGGGGCCCGCCTAGCTTTCTTGCTCAGAGTCACACAGTCCCTGATCGTGTGCGGAGCCGTGGACTGGAAGCTGTCAAAAGCTCCCAGAGGTGTTCCGTCGTTCCAGAGGAAAACGTTCTCGTCGTTAAGGTCGTCCAGGCCAATCCAGAACCTCCTGAAGCAAAAATCTTTTTTCATAGTACTACACTTTTCTGCAATATGGAGATACAAACACAGAAAAGAAAGGGCTCTCATAAGCTAGTGTTTAATTAGGTAGGGTATGGGGTAGCGAATTTTCCCGACCAGCCTCGTAACCCCTGCTTTTCCTATTGGGTCAGTTAGTCCTCGCTACTTGTGAGAAATTGGGCTGGTCTCAATCATGATGTTTTTGACTCAGGGAGAAGAGTTGCTGTTACAGTTCTACTCGGTAACCCGTAACCCAGGTGAGTGGTGATACCATTCAGGTGGTACAACCGTTCACCTTGAAGTGGCCTAACGGCCGTGTTACGTGGCGACCACTAAGTTAAAAAAAGGTAGTGCTCATGTTCTAATGCACTGAAAGCTTTCTATTGCACTGTTTCTCCAGGTTTAACTTTCTGGTCTGCCTTTATCACTAAGGGTGGCTTTATAAACAAACAAACAAACAAACAAACAAACAAACGAACAAACAAACAAACAAACAAACAGTTTACCTGTTTCTCCAGGTTTACCTTTCTGGTCTGCCTTTATCACTAATGGTAGCTTCATAAACAAACAAACAAACAAACAAACAGTTTACCTGTTTCTCCAGGCTTACCTTTCTGGTCTGCCTTTATCACTAATGGTAACTTCATAAACAAACAAACAAACAAACAAACAAACAAACAAACAAACAGTTTACCTTGCTCGGCCGCCTTGCGTACTCTCCTTCTTCAGGTGGTCCACGATGAAGGTTTGTTTGGCGCTGTCCTTGATCATCACCAGTGTGCCCCCGTTAATTCGGCAGACGTCCCGGGCGTCTGAGTAGGACAGACGCTGGTGACGGTCGGACGACCAGATCCTGTAGCCCTGGTAGTCCCCGAAATTGCTGGCAGGTTCGAGACCGGGGTTTTCTGTGACACACACACAAAAATTAATGGCTCTTGGTCGCAAATGTGCTGATTGGCGCACCAAATCCGTAGTGTGTTTTTGGCACCCATTAGACAATTAGACTAAGAGGCTCGGTGGGCGTCACTCCACCGTACATGGTGGGGAAGTCATGTAAAGTGCCTTTTCCAAGGGCACAACGTCGGGCCACGGTGAGTATCGAACTCGGGACCTCTCGGTTCCGAGTCCAACGCTCTAACCGTTGCACCACCGACGCCACGACCAGTATAACACAAACATCATCATTTTCTTTCGTGAATAGTTTCATCAGGTTGGTAAGTCACTGATTAAAGAGACTCTTTTTACACAGCCAAGGGTTTTATTCACAGCCGACGTTTCGGTGACCGTCTGTCACCTTCCTCAGGGCAATTCTGACTGGTTCACATTGCCGTGATGAAGGTGACACATGGTCGCCGAAACGTCTGCTGTGAATAAAACCCTTGGTTGTGTAAAAAGAGTCTCTTTCCTCATCATCATTTTCAGTTCAATTCAATGGTTATTCTATCAAAACAAGAGTTCCGCGATCTCATACCTTCGCCAAATGGTGTTAACCCTTCCGGTTCACGAGTTATACATGTTTACCCATTTGTACACATTTATACGTTTAAGATCGAAGACCCGTCTTTGACTTTCCGAGCTATGTTGTTCACAGACACAACACCGCCGAAAAAAAATATTAACCTTCTTAGCGAAGGTAGCCCCTTCTTACCATCACAGGCTAAACCATCAGCATTCAACACGTAGCCGGCCCGGCAAGAGCAGCTGAAGCTTCCGACGCTGTTTGTGCACGTGTGGGCACACCCACCGTTGTTACTGGCACATTCGTCGACATCTGGAGATAAGTAGTAAGATGTACTTAAAAAGATAAATTCTTGTGCTTTTGTCGATTGTATTCATGCAGCATAACTCTGTATAAATGTGTGAATTGATCTTAATTATATTTGGTAGGTGAGCAACGATTATGGAAACAAAGTTCACGTTCGAGAATGATTATTCTATCATGTTCTTAGTGCTGCGGGAAAACACTATAGACACGAGTAAAATCTAAATCAAATATGTCAGTTCTCAAATCGAAATTTTGAAAAATTGTTTCCGCCTACAAAAGAATGCTTCATCAGTTTTCCATAACTTTGTAATCAGTACCGTGTGTTACAATCACGCTGGTCAATGACAGTCAATGTCATTGTAAAGTCTGGTCCTGTTCTAACAGTAAACATTACATGATTTTACTGATATCCATACTACCATTGGTAGTCCAACTTTTCGTGCAGTGTTAAGCAAAACAGAGAGTGAACCTACCAGAAGCCGAAGCCATCGCCAGAGAACCCAGCAGAAACGCGGTCAGAACAAGTTGCCTCATCTTGTCGCGTCTGGTCGCGTCTTGTCGCGTCTGGTCGACTCTCTGTCCACGACCAAATTCAAGTCAAGTCAAAGTTTATTGCACAACGATTGTCACGGGTACAATGTATGGCAAATAATAGGATTACTAGTTGGTATATGTCTAACATAATGCTATATATATGGTCAACGGACATTGTATCTGACAGAGTATTATAAATAGCTACTGGCTAGAGAATATTTCGACTCTACATGTACATTCTACATTACGCTAGACTATACACATGAAGGGTACAGTGAGCAGTTGTACCTAATTATACTAAACATGTTCTATGGCTACTAAACAGTGTATACTAAGTTACTTGCCAGGAATGTTAAGATTCTACATACAAATGCTACGAAACGCTATGCTATATACATGTAGTTGATAAAAAATTCAGTGACTCTACTTATACAGCTATTCTAAGATGTCTTTTTTGCATGGCATTATAAATGTATTGACCTATATATACAGAAAATGTGTCTGGACATGACATAAGTACATGGAACGTCTCTCTAGATGTGTTGGGTAATGTTTTAGTAGTCTTACATCGGATCATCTGCATTAATTTGCGTCTCTCTTCGTCGTATGTGGGGCATGTCATCAGAAAATGATATTCGTCTTCAACTCCATCTTTGCACGTAGGACATAATCTCTGACTGGCTGGTATATTGTTGTGTCTGCCCTTTTCAAT
>NW_017804609.1:13139-28254 GCF_001625305.1 Branchiostoma belcheri | reverse complement strand
ACTCTGTATAAATGTGTGAATTGATCTTAATTATATTTGGTAGGTGAGCAACGATTATGGAAACAAAGTTCACGTTCGAGAATGATTATTCTATCATGTTCTTAGTGCTGCGGGAAAACACTATAGACACGAGTAAAATCTAAATCAAATATGTCAGTTCTCAAATCGAAATGTTTTGAAAAATTGTTTCCGCCTGCAAAAGAATGCTTCAGTTTTCCATTGTAATCAGTACCGTCACGGTGGTCAATGAAAGTCAATGTCATTGTAATGTCTGGTCCTGTTCTAACAGTAAACATTACATGATTTTACTGATATCTATACTACCATTGGTAGTCCAACTTTTCGTGCAGTGTTAAGCAAAACAGAGAGTGAACCTACCAGAAGCCGAAGCCATCGCCAGAGAACCCAGCAGAAACGCGGTCAGAACAAGTTGCCTCATCTTGTCGCGTCTGGTCGCGTCTTGTCGCGTCTGGTCGACTCTCTGTCCACGACCAAGTTGACTGCCTTGAAGCTAAGTAGGTGGGGGTACGTACCGGTCAATGGAAAATACCAAGGGGTGTTCTGTAAAAGAGAAAAAAAGTCCTGGTTCATTTTGAGGTAGTAATGTGATTAACGCTTTCTGATGATAACGACGGCAAAAATGAACCAAAAACAAAACAATATGCAGCAAGTTTCAACTGTAATTTCCAACACAAGAAATTGGACTCACCCAAACCGCTTCCGTGACGTCACGCAGATAACACACGTGACTCCGTGAGCAGTGGATCATAGGTTGTAGAAAGTCTGTGGCGCCCCCGTCTCTGCTCACGGAGTCACGTGTGTTATCTGCGTGACGTCACGGAAGCGGTGGATTGTTCATTCCTTGACAAAGACTGGAGTTGTACAGTCGAAAATTTGGGTGACTCCAATTTCTTGTGTTGGAAATTACAGTTGAAACTTGCTGCATAATGACTTTTACCAACACAGATGAACTTTCAAGATAAAAACGAAACAATTTACGACACAATAATATATTTTAAAAACTTATTATGTTATGTTTAAAAGACATTCGATTAGACAAGCAACTGCGTATGAATGCTGTGCTTTTCGGTTGCTCATTGAAGAGTGCTAACTTGCTGTGATCCTCATCTCCAAACAGATTTCTTCGGGGCAGGGGACGAGCAAATTGGCTACCCGAGATACCTTTTTTTATTCATCAATACATCAAAACATAACAAGGACGGTGTGGCGCCGAATGAGCCCCGCTCTCGAACCTGCCTGATTTGTTATGTTATGCAAATGTGCGCGCATGGCAACTGGATGCATGGTTCCGACATCAGGCTTTCCAAGAAGCCATTCTACACCAAAATGTTTTGTCTTTTTCTCCATCGCCGCGGGCTGTGCAATTTGCAATTTGCAAAACAAAAGAAGACTGAAACCAAACGCTTCGACTCTAGAATCCAGCCATCAAAACAACATCGTTTTTCAAATGGCCTGAGTCAATTAGCTAATAGGGCTGTAAGGCGGCTGGAAAGAGTAGAAATCGGCCAAATAGAGAGATAACATGCCGAGGGACTTGGTTCGCTAGAGTACATTGTGCCGCACCCGAATGTACTCAACTCCCCCGGCATGTCATCTCTATATTTGGCCAATTTCTACTCTTCCAGCCGCCTCCCGAAGCCTGGTAGAGGCTACTGTAATTAAGAAACCGGTTTTGGGATGTTGTCGTAACAGGGAAGCGGAGCAGGGATCGGATTCGTACCAAGCACCATCCTGACAAACCCAAACCCAAACAGCATATGTAGTTAGTTAATCACTTCGATAGTACTTCGGAAATTCAGTCATTACATGAATGTGTTTTGAAATACAGGCACCTGTTCAAAACGTGTGTCGTCCCAGTGATACAGGCCTAGGGGGAAATACAGCTGCCTGAAGAATGTGTCATTCCAATGTTCAAGATATTATCGAAATGGCCTCGATAACACCGTTTGTAAACGCTGCAGTTTTGAAGTACCCGAAAGAAACGATAAAAGTACCCGATAAAAGTGGTTCAACCACTGGATGGCCGTTACCATGGAGATTGCATGTTGGGTAGTATACCCAGGCTGTTACGTCACACGTACCCATACGTCAAGCGTTTTCGTCACAGTACAGCTGAACACAAATTTAACACTCATGATATCTTCTCCACTTTCTATTTTTCTTTCTCTTATTCATAATCACGTATTGTGACTTGAATTGATCTTTTGTAACATTTTGTAACTCTTGTCACTACCAGGGATATAAAAGTGGATTGTGGAATATAACAAACTTTTCACAAGGGTTTGTTATGTTATGCAAATGCACGCGCATGGCAACTGGATGGGTCCGACATCAGGCTTTCCAAGAAGAGATTCTTCACCAAAAAGCTTTGTCATTTTCTCCATCGCTGCAGGCTATGTCATTTGCGAAAGAAGAATGAAACCAAAAGCTTCGACTCTAAAATGACAGAAGATGTGTTCCAGACGTTGACAGCCGCACTTGCGGTAATTTTGGTCTAGATTCAATCATCAACTGTGCTAAGAAAAAGTCTGTGATCACACCATCAAAAAAACATCTCTTTTCAACAGTGGTTTCCAAATGCCTTGATTAATTATAGGGTTGTCATTAAGCAAGTAGTTTTGAGATATTGTTGTTATAGGAAAGCGGAGCAGAGATCGGATTCGTACAAAACACCATCTTGACAAACCCAAACAGTATAGTTAGTTCATCACTTCGATGAAGCCTTGGAAATTCAGTCATTACAATGACATGTGTACAGGCATCTTTTCAAAACGTGTGTCGTCCCAGTGATACAGCCCTAGGGGGAAATACAGCTGCCTGAAGATTGTGTAGTTCCAATGTACAAGATATTCTCGAAAAGGCCTCAATAACCTCTTTTTGAACGTCCGACATCAGGCTTTCCAAGAAGAGATTCTTCACCAAAAAGCTTTGTCATTTTCTCCATCGCCGCGGGCTGTGTCATTTGCGAAAGAAGAATAAAACCAAAAGCTTCGACTCTAAAATGACAGAAGATGTGTTCCAGACGTTCACAGACGCACTTGCGGTAATTTTGGCCTAGCTTCAATCATCAACAGTGCTACTAGAAAGTCTTCTATAATCTTCAGTCTATGATCACACCATCAAAACAGCATCTGTTTCCAACAGTGGTTTTCAAATGACTTAATTGATTAGGCCTGTAATTAAGCCACATGTTTTGGGATATTGTTGTTATAGGAAAGCGGAGCAGAGATCGTATTCGTACAAAGCACCATCCTGACAAAACCAAACAGCACAATTAGTTCATCATTTCGATGATAATTTGGAAATTCAGTCATTGCAATGACATGAATGTGTTTTGAAAAACAGGAACCTGTTCAAAACGTGTGTCGTCCCAGTGATACAGGCCTAGGGGGAAATGCAGCTGCCTGAAGAGTGTGTCATTTCGATGAACAAGATATTCTCGAAAAGGCTTCGATAACACCGTTTTTAAACGTTGCAGTTTTGAAGTACCCGGCTGAATTGTGAGAATTAACGTTTTAGCTACAGATAGGCATCCCTACCAAGCACTGATTATTCTTGCAATAACGTGATTGCACGAAGATTCTCATTTCAGCTAGGTTAGTAGAATTAAAAATAGAAAAAATTACAGGTCGTGTTCTTAAGATACAATTGTATGAAAAATATTCACGTACCGTTGTTGGGTGAACTGGTCAGAAAACTGCCTCAAAGAAACGAAAAATCCCGGAGTAAAAGCGCGCTGCACACCCGTCCTCTGTACGAGTCAGCGCGCGAACTGAGAAACTGCGCCAAAAGTGGTTCAACCACTGGAGGGTCGTTACCATGGTGACTGCATGTTGGGTAGTATACGTAGGCTGTTACGTCATACGTACCTATACGTCAAGTTTTTTCGTCACAGTACAGCTGAACATAAATTTAATACTCATTAAATCTTCTCTATTTTCTTTCTCTTATTCATAATCATGTTTGGGACTTTATTAATTGATCCTTTGTAACATTTTGTAACTCAGGTCAATACCAGGGATATGAAAGTGGATTGTGGAGTGTAAGAAAAAGTTTCACATGCACTTAAAGTTCTACGGCGTGTCTGCGTGCTCCCAAATCCGATCACGGATGCCCTGCGTTTGCCCACGTTTTTGCACGTAGACAGTACGCAGAAGCAGGTGCGGCGGGTTGTGACCATCGCTTCTGCGGCGTAACTCGAGCCGCTAACCGAAAAAATCACTACAAGTCTGCGAAGGAGGCTACTCGATAATACTGTTTTGAAATCGTTGGATATTTTCCCTGCTGCAATATACAATGTACAATGAACCTGTAGATACTGAGCTATATGTCACAACCTGTAGAAAATTAGCTCTTCAGCGAGCTAAACTTTTAGTGCGGCAACCCTCTGACAAGGATTTGTTGTTGCAAATGTGCGCACAGGGACAAAAAGGCTAGCCTCTACCAGGCTTCGGGAGGCGGCTGGAAAGAGTAGAAATCGGCCAAATAGAGAGATAACATTCCGGGGGAGTTTGTCTGCTGGGAGAGAAGCGGCAAAATGTTCTCTCCCTGCAGACAAACTCCCCTGGCATGTTATCTCTCTATTTGGCCGATTTCTACTCTTTCCAGCCGCCTCCCGAAGCCTGGTAGAGGCTACAAAAAGGCAGCCGCCCTACAAGTCTGCGAAGGAGGTGTTTTGTTATGTAAATGTGCGCTCAAGGCATCTGGATGGGTCAGACTTCAGGTATGCAAGAAGACATGCTACACCGAAATGCTTTGTCTCCATCTCCGCAGGCTATTTAATTTGCACAAGAGTTTGTCATTAAGGGGGGCCTGCATGCCCTTTTCCGTAAGGCGTAATCAGGCCTTTTTTAGTCTTCGTAATCTGTAGGCAGCCTCCCCAAAAATCAACGTAATTCGTAATGGGTACATTAGCCAAAAGCGTAAAGTCGTAATCAGCTCTGAGAATTTAATGTAATTCCTACAAGGGCGTCGAAAATTTTGCGTAATTCGTAATCAATACCCCCCCCCCCATACAGACCCTTCATTAAGGCATTTTGAATGGCCTACTTTCAATAGATAAGAAACTGTACCTAGTACTAAATGGACTGATATACTAGTATTCTAATCTATGCTATTTTTAGTACCCTTATACTTATTTTTATATACTTATACTAGGTTTAAATGTGTGTCTTGTTTGCGTGCTTGTGATTGTTTTGTGTGTGGGCCACAACACCAGCCCCCGCTGCCTGTGGCCCACGAGTATTGTACTTGTTGCAATTCTAATAAATCAAATCAAATAAAATCAAGAAGACCAAAATGTTTACATTTGGCTACCAGTTTGTCTTCAAGGATATAGATGTATCTGTATCGATCTAGCCGGTATAACCGCCCTTCGGCGTAACACACCAGCTTCGCAGGCACGCGGCACGGCGGCAGCTAGCTATATCACACCAAACGACTTGTTACACTCAATCTTTTGCACATTTAATTGCAGGAGTTGTATAAGCTTTCTAGTGATGATGCCCCAACTGTGCTTGATAGCAACGAATTCCATTCTACGATAGTTCTGGGGAAATACGAGTTTTTGAATACCTCAATTCTTGGTTGATAACTCTGATATTTGAATTGTCTATGTTTAGAATCATTAATATTAGATAAAAAAATATCTGTGAAAGTGACAAAATAAACACAGACAAACAAATTCCCTTCACCAATTTTATTTTTCATTTTTTTTGGTGTTAGTAAATGTATAATTCATCCATACTGAGGTAACCGTGTCCATGAGTTAATCAATACATAATCAATTGTAACTATCAGTCGGTATTGTAGTAATTTATCTTAGGCCACACCAATTCAATTAATTGGGTCTCGGATTCACCAGATTGGTTTTTTCTGACTTAAAAAAAATCTGAATCAACTAAAATGTTCATATTTTGGCCCAAGCAGTTGATGAAAGCTCCTTGTCTTCCTAGCTGTTACAGTTTTTCCATCTATCAATACATTGGTTTGATAAAAAGTTTTAAATTCCTTACTTGAATTATAAGTCAGCCTGGTATGTTGACTTCATGGCTCCTTTTGTAGCTTTTGGGGCTATCAGAGGATGCCTAGTCTGTTTTTATTTCCTTTTTTCCCTGTGGCTTCATATTTTTTCTTAAAAATCCGAGAACCAACAAATCAAATATGGTACTATTATAAATACAATGGTGTATTATTTAAAAGAAGACACAAAATGTTTTAGTCTAATATCACCAAATGCTCATACACACAGTGTACTGTTGCAGTAATATTGTTTTAAAAGAACTGATATATCAAAATACCCTTGTTGACCCATAGGCCATATTTCGGAAATATATACCTTTTCATGATTGTACTTTTTTATAGTTTTTGTAAATATATGATATTTTAACATTTTGTATACGTGTAAATTCAACGCCATTCAGGCAACATTGTATGCCATGTTTGTCTGTTATGTTTGGTATGTTTATAAAGAATTGAATTGGAGAAGTACGCATGCTCCATTTTCCCTGATAGTGCGTCGGCAGAACGTACTGCGTAGAATTGTGTNGGCGACTTGGTCCTAAAGAAATACAAAATATTCAAGGAATGATACGTTCTATACGCCAAAAAGCAGTTACTCAAGCAACTGGATATGCTTTTGGAAATGGTCAAATCATATCGAGTTGCTTGAGTAACTGCTTTTTGGCGTATTACCTGGATGTCTAACCGTCATCGACGATACGTTCTATACCTTCAAATAGCAAAGTTATTAACTAGGAATTGAGCTGTCCCGAAACTCGTATTTTCCTAGAACTATCGTAGAGTGGAACTCGTTGCCACCAAGCACAGGTCAGATGTATTAACATACTTCGTATTATCACCCTTCACTCAACCGCGACGGGTGCCGACATCGTCTACCAGATCCCTTTGACCCAGCGTTGACGTCACACTTCAAAGAAGCCACGTGACAAGCCCCACTGGGTCAGTCTACTGAGGAAGACCAGAGTTACTGGTCGAAAGGTGAGAGAATTTCTCTGAAAGTTTTCACTTTAAACATACCTCTTATCTCTTGACCCGTCTTTGGTGCTTTTCATGATGCTTTTCCGCCTGGCGTCCTTGTCGCTTTCGTCTCTCGGCCTCAGGGATTCCTTGGAGCCGATTTTCAGCGCCGAACTCTTGCGTTTCCGAACCCAGAGAAAGCAGCAGAGGCCGAGGAGGAGTAACTGGAGAAACCCGAGCACGCTGCAGGCGACGATAACTCCGATAACTGACCAGTCCCACTGTAAGGGGGGCAAGGCGTCGCTTCCAGCTGTGCCATTGGTTGCGTTCACATGAGGGAAGAGCGACGTCATCGACGTGCCGTTCCCTAGCAACGGAGTCACCGTCGTCAGGTTGGTGTTGTTGCCAGGCAACGCAGATTGCACCGTCGTCAGGTTGGTGTTGTTTGAAAACATTGTTGGGTTGACGGTTGTTGCGTTGGTATCGTTGCTAGGCAACGAAGACGTCGTTGCAATGTCGGTGTTGTTGCCAGGGTTCATCGTTGTAGAATTGGTGACGTTGCTAGGCAACGAAATCGAACGCAGATTGGTAGTTGTGAAGTTTCCGAGTCGCTGACTCTGCGTGGCGTTGATGTTGTCCGGCCGGTTAGACGTGGCGTTGCCGTTGCCAGGCAACGTAGACGATGCGGTGACGTTGCCTGGCAACGCAGACGATGCGGTGAAGTTGCCTGGTGACGCAGGCGTTGCCGTGACGGTGCGTGTCACCTGTGCGTCGGCAGGGGGCGTGATTGTCAGGACGTACTGTAAGAGTACCATCAGGGCCAGGCATCGCCTGAAGTCACGTTCTCTAGTCGCCAGTCCATCCATTGTTGCAGGAACGTCGGAAGCAAAGACTTCTATTACTTCTTCCTGTGGAAAAAAAAAAGAAAATTAACCGCGATCATTTTCTTAGTAGAAAAGGGATGAATATGATACTCTTTGGACAGGACCACCCTCTATCGACAACAAGAAGTGCCTGTTTCGTGCACAAAACTGACAACTACTTAGAATGAGGGCTGACACGTGCATCGGAGGTATGGATCTGTGGGGGTAAAAATAGTATATCAACTATGTGGATGTCAAAAGAAGAACGTACTGGAAAACCCCCTTTCATAGCCTCCAATCCATCCTTTAGGATCTTAACGGGTGTCCTAACACATGACGTGTTTCGTATTTTGTATTTTAAAAAAATGTCGCTTTCTGCGAGACTCGGATTCCGAACGTGTCGATACACAACACATAATCTCCAAGCAGATTCGGTGGGGCAGGGGGACTTTATATTGGCCGCCTGTATCCAACTGTACCCCGCGAACGTTGGATACAGGCGGCCAATATATTCGTTTTATATTCCAACATGTAATCACAAGACGTGGTGACGGCACACTCTAAGTTTTTCAACTTATATAATGCCGCCACCAACAATACAATACTCTATTTTCAACTGAGCGAAGTGAGGAAAGTCGTGTAAAGTGCCTTTCCCATGGGCACAAGATCGGTGGCATGTCAGGGCTCGAACCCGGGACCTCTTGGTTCCGAGTCGAGCACTCTGCCGCTACGCCACACGACCCCAATATTTAGTCCCCCTGCCCCACCGAATATCTGCTTGGAGATTACCCAACACAGACAACTGTCCACTTAAGCACACCCCAGCAAAAAGTGCTTTACGCATGAACGCTTCTCATTTCACCGTCATGTCGAGAAAAATACCGCTTCTCACTAACTCATTTTTATCTAAAAAACAAACATCAACAACGATGAGCAACTGCAGAATCACTACCATCCTTTTATATTTTTGAAGAAATATTTTACACCTTTAGTAAATGCAGTATTTGTTTTTCAGAAGCAGCTCTGTTATTAACCACTTATGTGTGGTAGATAAACACACGGTGTGGCTTTTGTGGCACCCGTCTTGCCTCGGGCTACAAAACAGCTGGAAACCGGCCAATGACCCGACAAAAAGAGACAGAGACAAAGAAGATAGTCTACACGAAAAGGATATACATATACATTAGCCTGGTGTCCAGTCTTACGTAGTAGAGGTACTAGCCTCCATAGCGTGATAAAAACTGGGGGTTTGGGGGGTCTTCATGGTCTTTGGGATCTTTTATGTGCTATTTTCTGATTGCATATAGACAACATAGCCGGACTGGTTGAATTACCCCCGTTTTAGAACCGCACTAAGCGTCAGAGAAAGAAATCATTAAACAAGAGCTCTACCAAACCTAATTTTACGGCCATTTGATACAGACCTAGTTTCAAATTAAGACATAGAAAAATCTAAATCTCAAAGAAAGACTAGAATGTTTGTTTTCTCGTTTAAAAAAAGGATATCACCACTCAAATACTTAAAAAGCGCTACTTTCCAAGCAGAGGTTTGTTGGTAAGATTGTGACCTTTCTACTATTGCCCTTTTTTTCTGTCATGGTTAGCGACAAAAAACCCGTTTTTTTTCTGTCGTTGGTAACAACAGAAAAAAAGGCTCATGTTAGAAAGGTCACAATCCTATCCACCAACCTGACCCTCTTTCACAGCTTACACGATGTTTTCTGTATGGTTTGAGCAATGTAAGAATGCTTCCATTGAAAGATTTACAGATTTTACCAACTCATTGCAGAGAAAACATAAACATATCAACAGGCAGATTGCGCAATACTACTTTCCAAGCAGAGGTTGTGGGGGAGTGATCGTTACATTTTTTATATATAGCCTTTTTTTGTCCTGACCCCCACCAACCCCGTCGGTGGCCGCGGACCTTCTCTGGCTAATGGATACTGCCTGGCCAATTTGATACCGTCTTTTTGCCACCGAGAGGGATCTGCTTGGAGATTAGCGCAATACGTCCTGGCGAATATTCTGCACTGTCATGGTCATGGTAAGAAGACTACCACATGAAGCGTCTAGAAGAGAAAGAAATGATAAAGAAAACCTCACCAAAACTTAAGAAACACGTCCGTTGGGATTGTCATGTCGTCGTAAGAAACATTTCTTGAGTCACACTTCTTTTTCTGGGACAATGACGATTGGACAAAAAAGATCACCTCACAATCGTTAGCACATTCCATCTAAGAATCTCAAAAGGGGACTCTCATTTTTATGAATGTCAATATTCTACAATACGAAATGGAATTTCAAAGTTATCTTGCTATATGTGTGCTTGGAGCTATAGGAGTAGTAGACTAGACTATTTGATATCTAGTGTAATAATTATCGTTATATTTCAAAAAAGTACTTTTTTCAAATACACCCCCTCTCTCAAATATTGGTAGAGCCTCGAGGAGTGGTACTTACCATGAACTTTGACATGTCGCTGAACCGGTTGAACAACCTCCAGGTCACACCTGGGGTCAGCTGGCGGGTAGTGAGCTCTTAAGGTCTTTTGTTACTTTGTAAACATTGGGCGCAGTCGGAGGAATTCTATCTATCCCTCGTGAACATCTCAACGTCAACTCCTTAAGGATTTGGCGCAAGTGTCACACATCTTAAGTAGCTCAATTTAAGACATCAGACATGCAGGGCATTTTCTTGATATGTACCAATTTGAAATGTTAGTGTGAAGTACGTGTGATATAATTGCGACGTTCTAAATCATATACATGTACCCAGATATCAAAAAGTTGTTTAGGCTAAATTAATGATCTGTAGTTGTAGATTTGATTTAGGCCTTTACAGGAAAGGAGTAAGCCTGAAAAACGCATTTGTCGTGAGTATAATACATTATTGTTAAGTAATTATCCAACTGAATGCCCAAGAATTGAACCCAACTATAGCCAGAGTAAATTCGACTGGATACCCTCCACATGAACCATGTAAAAGCTATCATTTGGAAACAAAAGGCTAGAGCAGTCTCTTTCTGGTTTTCTAACAAATTCTTCACTTTTTTGGTCAATTTCTACCCTCTATGCAGTCCCCTAAAATCAGACACAGGCAGACAGCCATTGTTTGGACGCATGTTGTTCGCGTGCGATGGGCTGATGTCCAGTGTACTGTAACGCCCCCGGGCTAGGCTATAACAACAGAGCCAAAACACGCCCATTAAGGTATCAGGGGTGGCTAATATTTACTTTAACATTGTTTTCTCATGGAAGAAATCAGAGTTAACTTGGTTTGTATTGGATATTGGTTGCTAGTGACATAAGGTTATCAAGAATAATTTTTGGTAAAATATGCATGACGTAAACGTGTCTGGCATACAAAGCAACAACACAAAACAGGCATTCCACACAATAAAGTCACTCTCCCAGAAGAGAGGAAACCAGACAACATGCATTGAAGATGCGGATGGAAGCTTGTTATCTACAAAGCCAGACATACTAAGGCGATGGAAAACTTACTGCCAAGAACTGTACAACTACCAACTGACTGCAGAGGAAGGTGTACTGGAAGATTTAAAATCTAGAACCTACCAAACGCAAGTAGATGACGAACCAGAAGTCCTTGAGTCAGAGGTTACAGCAGCAATCAAAGCACTAAAGATGGGAAAATCACCTGGAATAGACAATGTACCAGCAGAACTACTCAAAGCAGGGGGAGAACCAGTTGTAAAACTGTATACAAGGATTTGCAACTATGTGCTTAGAACCGGTAATTGGCCAGAGGCCTGGACAACTTCCATAGTTATCCCTCTCCCAAAGAAGGGCAATCTAAGGCAATGCCAGAATTACCGCACTATAAGTCTAATTTCTCATCCAAGCAAGATCTTGCTCAAGGTCATCCTGAACCGGCTCCAACCACAGGCTGAGAAAATACTCGCTGAAGAGCAAGCCGGTTTCAGGAAAGGCAGGTCCTGCGCTGAACAGATTTTCAATCTCCGTCTGATCTGCGAAAAGTACAGAGAGCTCGGGAAACCAGTCTACCACACTTTTGTGGACTACAAGAAGTGCTTTGACAGAGTATGGCAGGACGGTCTCTGGGCAGTGATGCGCCGGTTCAACATTACCAGGGGGATTGTTAAGTGCGTTGAAGCGCTCTACAAAGCATCACAAAGCACAGTCATGACTGGGGGGGAGTTCAGTGACTGCTTCCCTACGTCAGTTGGAGTACGCCAGGGATGTCTTCTTTCTCCGACACTCTGCAATATATTCTTAGAGAACATAATGAGAGAAGCCTTAGCACCAAAAGTAGCACCCATCAAACTGGCAGGACGCACCATAACCCACCTCCAGTTTGCGGATGATGTGGATTTGCTGGATGGGTCAAGAGTGGATCAGCAATCCCAGATCAACAGCTTGGACTCCACAAGCAGGAGGTATGGTATGGAGATTAGACTGGAGAAACCAAATGCCTTGTATCTGGTCCGTCTGATACAAATGGCCAAGTCACAGTCAGAGGCACAGAACTGGAGCAGGTCAGTGAGTTTACATACCTCGGCTCTGTCCAGACAGAAGACTGCAGCTCAGACAAAGAGGTGAAAGTCAGGATTGCCAAGTCAACCCTTGCACTGTCAAAGCTAAAACACATCTGGTGCAGTCATAGCATCTCCATGCCAACAAAGATACGCCTACTACGTTGTCTTGTGCTATCTATTTTCTTGTATGGTGCTGAGACATGGACTTTGAATGCAGCTATAGTGAAGAGAATCAATGCGTTTGAGATGAACTGTTATCGCAGACTGCTACGAGTTCACTGGACATCACACACTACAAACAAAGAGGTCATGGAACGCATTTACACCTTGCAAGGCCCACTCGACAGCTTCCTGGCCACAGTTAAGAAGAAAAAGTTACAGTGGTTCGGACATGTGTCTAGGGCCAAAGGCACACTGTCACATACAGTTCTCCAGGGTAAGGTGGAAGGCGCACGGCCGCGGGGACGTCCCCGTCGGTCATGGATTACAGACTTAAAAGAGTGGACTGGTGTAACAGCCAACCAGATGGCCAGACTGGCGGAGGACCGCCAGCAGTGGAAGAACTTGGCCAAACATCATGCTGCCCCGACGGCTGACTAAGCTATGGGAGAGAGTGAGAGTGAGTGAAACGTGTTTTATTGCCCTTCTCATTAATTTTTTCGAACACAAAATGCAGTACGTTAGCTATTCCCAACAACGCAAAACTTATTTTTTTATGAATAATGATAAAAGCTACAATCGTACGTTTGCGCCGACGAAAATATTGTAATGATCTTTAGTTATACCTAAATTATTAATTTTTGATTAGGTGGTAAATCAAGCGTCCGTATCTACCGATATGCCCTTTTTACACATCAAGCTGCCCCAAGCGCTGACTAAGCTATCGAGAGAGAAAGTGAGTTTTACACAACCTAGAAGTTTATTCAGCTGACGTTTCGGTGACCGTCTGTCACCTTCCTCAGGGCAATTCTGACTGGTTCACATTGCACTGCAGCACAGGAGTCGCTGATACAAATTATTTCTTTATATTTACACTGTTAAAGAAATTTTGTCTACAAATTATGTCAATGCATTTTTAAGAGGGTGAGAAAAGCTCAATTGTACGTCTGTAGTTATGATGCACACTACAATAAAAGTTGTACTTTTAGACGAACGGTTAGAGCGTCGGGGTGTAAGCTGGTGCCCGGGTTTGGCGTGAGTTCGATCCCCGGCTAGGGACCAGGAGTGACTTTCTGTTTCTACTCGATCGCTTCTTGTGTCATCACTGTATAATAGAAAAAGGAGCAGGAATCTGGAGGGAGAAAAACCAGGCCACCCAGGGCTGCATTTTTGTCAGATTAACAAGGGTCTGCATGGGGGTAGTGATCACGAATTACGCCAAATTTTCGCCGCCGATTACGAATTACGTTAAAGTCTCAGAGCTGATGTCGACTTTACGCTTCCCGCTTATGTACTTGTAACGAATTACGTTGATTTTAAGGGAGGCTGCCTACAGATTACGAAGACTAAAAAGGCCTGATTTTACAACAAAGGACATGCAGACCCCCATAACCCCCATTTTATCAGATTAGCTTACGCCCCCTTCATGGACGAAATTGGGTCACTAAAACGGGGCAATTTCACGCATCAAAACACGGATTGTTGTCTACTTAATTAAAAATGTGTATTGTAGTTACTTAATGAACAAATTACCCCAAATAGCCCCAGGCATATCGTGGCTAATCTCCAAGCAGATCCCTCTCGGTGGCAAAAAGACAGTATCAAATTGGCCAGGCAGTATCCATTAGCCAGAGAAGGTCCGCGGCCACCGACGGTGGGGATCAGGACAAAAAAAACGGCCATATATAAAAAGGTAACGATCATTCCCCACAACCTCTGATTGGAGAGTATATCGTGGCTATTTTTGGATGCTTGGTTGATACCCAAATTACAGCCATGCCTAGTATTCCATATATAGACAAAAATAACAAATTCCCAGGGTACGGTTTCCCCTAGCCTCCTGTGCAGGCTCCGCGACTGAGGCCAGCAACAGATGAAGAACTTTATTGCACGACAATTGCACATGGTACAATGTATGGCAAACTACATAAAGAGAGTAACAAACAATAAAATAAGTGTGTTGAATAAGACCTATATGTCGAAGACTAAGCGTAATACAGGAAGTCAGCGGATACAGGGAAACCAGCTGGAGATAGGTCCGTGGTGTAACTCGCCTGTGCTTGGTAAAGGCCGGGGCCGAAAAATCACCGCCAAGCCGACCAAAGGTTTGGTACCCAGGCTAGTAGATTTCCCTACTAAGCTTCGGACATTGTTGCTGACCTCAATCGCGCATGTGATTCCATGCTAACTGTATTAGCAGTATATTGTTCATCTGGAGATTGAACCCGGAAGGTTCGGGTTCTATCACCCGGTTCAAAATCTGACGTGAACCTTAAGGTTATTTTGGATTCGGGAGGATTCTCTGAACCCAAAGATTTTCACGGAGATATTTAAAACTCGTGTAAACTGAAGTCAGAATGGCGGACGGCCTTTCACCAAATTTCAGTATACTCCAGACGACCTGCCTAGTGATTCTATTGCTGTTCCTGACATTCGGCCCGTCTGTGAGCAACGTGAACGCCCAGGACGACACAGGTACTAACATCTGTGTCCATAATATCACCAGGGTCCATAATATCGCCACCTTGAGAAACAGTGTGCTTTAAGATATTTTTACTGCAACATACCCTAGGTA
>NW_017804609.1:11145-11419 GCF_001625305.1 Branchiostoma belcheri | reverse complement strand
GGCAACAACTAGGCTCTGGAAGCGTAAGTAAAAAACAACAACTTAAAAACCTTAGTCCTGCGGGACCCGACTATATATATTATATATATATATATGGGTTGCACATACAGTATCATCTATATAGCACCCTGTATATGTACAATTTGGGAGTATTTCTCGTGCAACGCATCACACCGCAGCGAAACGCAACAAATGCGGAAGTAACTACGCCAGCGCAGGGCAAAAAAGTCAAGGGTCTATGAGCTGTTTAAGACATCAAATTATTTGTCAAAAT
>NW_017804609.1:0-10095 GCF_001625305.1 Branchiostoma belcheri | reverse complement strand
TGGTGGCAGCTCTTCGGTTACAGCAGTAGTCATCGGTTGTATGTTCAGCGTTGTGGGACTCTGTGCGGTCTGTGTGACTTGTTTCATATGTCGTACCGGGTGTAAGTGTAGAGGAGGTGGCGGGTCCAGTTTTCATGATCACTATAACCGCACGAGCTCTTGGGGTGGCGGTGGAGGCTGGGGCGATAGTGGTGGTGGTAGTAGTGGTGGGGATGGGGGTGGTGGAGGAGGCTTCTAACATGCGTCTCGGCTGTGGAACCAGCTGCCTCAGCCTGTTAAACAGGCCCGTAGCGTTTATTTAAGAACATGTGTCAGGTCCACCTGCTCACACAGCAGAAGCACCAGTCGACCCGGAGACGTGGCCCCAGACATGAGAACATTCTGGTGGCTAGGAACCGCATGTACTGTACAAAGTAGTAAATGGACTGATAGATATTACTAATAGGTTGATATATTCTAATCTATGCTGATTCTTGATATTTTAATTTCATTTACTTATATTGTTTATGCCCAAATTTGTGTCTTGTTCGTGTGCTCATACTTGTGTGTGGACTACAACACCAGCCCCCGCTGCCTGTGGCCCACGAGTATTGCATTTGTTTGCAATTTCAATAAATCAAATCAAACATCACTGCCGTGTAAACTTAAAAAACTAGGACTCAACGTTTGAAAAAGTCTTTTTTTTACATTGTGCTGTAAGATTATTCAATGACAGTGATAATGGTTGATACTGATAACCCACGACTGTTCTGTTCAGTTTAATGTGTATATTGAATTCACTATGTTTGCAATTGTATATTGAATTCACTATGTTTGTATATTGAATTCACTATGTTTGTATATTGAATTCACTATGTTTGTATGTTGATTTCACTATGTGCATGTATCTCCAATTGCTTTAAAAGAGAGAAGAAATCTTCAAGGCCTAGATTAGTTTATTCTCTAGTATAGTTGTTAAGACTTTTACGTTATTCTGTTATCCTTGTATCCTATGTATCATGTTACTCAGTATGATGTACATGTAACATCACATTCTGATGTATGCATTTACATGGGCATGAACATGCAAATAAAGATTAAATATATGTGTGTTTCTGTTTACTTGTCTTAATTTTCAATCAATCGTTTTACCATGTATAGTGAGCTTGCGATAGCAAAACCAGTTCTTTTTAGTTCCTTTTTATTATTATAAGACAGTATGGACTGTACAGGAAGACAAGTTTTGAATTGAAGCCACATGTCAACAACTGTTGCTGTTTCCCTGTGTATTAACACAATAGAAACATCATTCGGCTCCTCCCTGAGACGTCGCCAAAAAAAACAAACCTAAACCCTCATTCTGACCATGTTTAAACCGAGATACTTTGTCCAGTCCAGTGTGCCATGGGTCTGACATCCAGGCTAGTATAAAGTAATAAACCAAACAAAATCGTGAAACTGTCTGGGCGTCGTGGCTATTTTGGGATGGCCAGTTGTAGTTGATACGTCGGGTGTTCCCCAATCCAGACAAAAATAACAAAAATAGCAAAACTCCCTCAGCCAGTCATCAGTCATTGCTGACCGATCGACCTACATGTAACACACACTAGTACGCACTAGCTTGGTAACCAGACCGCTCATCGCTATTTCTTCGGGGCTGGTAGCATCATCAGTATAAGTAATGGAAGTAACATGTATCTTGCTGCTGTTCCTGGCGTGTTGCTCTTCTGTGATCAGCGCTCAGAATACAGGATGGGCCCCGGAAGACTATCCCGACCCGATCAAGACGCCAAAGCTCTGCGGAAGGGTCAACAAGACGGCCTCCTTCGTCTGTGATCCGGATAGAATTCTCACCCGAGCAGACGGTTAGTGTCGATTGTAACTTCTCTATAGCCTTTGATAAACAAATCTAACTTCTCATCAAGCCTCATACATGTGTACAATTACTAAGAAGAGAGAGGAAGTTAAAAGGAATACATTAGACGTTTATATATACATGACATGACAGTTATATGTATGTGTATTTGTGTATGTATATGTATATGATTGTAATCTAATGCAATAAAATCTGAATCTGAGAGTTGACGGCGTACACTATAGATCAACATGTTTTTTAATGATTGAAGATACAAAACCCTTATAAGATCTCAACTTGAAGCTATAATGAACAGAATAAGATCACGGTTCTGGACAGTACTACATACCTAATATACAAACATGGCATTGAAAACCCTTATGGAATCTCAACTTTCTACTATGATAAATTACTAAGAATAAAGACAGTTCATTGCCAATTTTAACGGCCCAGCCAATGTGGGTCGTTGGTCTTGGATGACAAGGTCAGTATATCATATTTCAGTATCACATATTTTAGGAAGTGGCCCGGGTTTCATATCACAGTCTAGATATTTTGAATATGGCCTACATAGTTGACCCTTGTGTCCTCCATTCACACGTACTGCGCTACACTCAAACGTTCAAAGGTATCATAAATGTTACATATGTAACCGAGGTGGTATTCAGGTTCTTTTGGATGCGGCAAGCGAGACTAGCTACAGGGCTAGGAAGAACGCACACAGGACACAGGCATCGCCGGTACACACGTCTTTCTCTGTAACCTTCTGTCAGGCTCTCTCTGCCAGACTGACCTCCCAATTCACCCGGCTTTTATTGTAAAAAAAAACACAGATTGAAAGTCAGACACTCCCCATTTTTTTAGCGAACTTTCATTGTCACTGTCACTGCTGAAAGACTTCTCTAGTAACTTTTACTGTAGGTGACAAATGAATCTCTTGAACGATGTCTGTGACATTTCATGATGTCTGTGGAGTTCTTTGCACGAGGGATTTCTCCCTAGGGGGAAAGAGAACAGTCTCAAAGCTCCCTTCTTTGAAAGAAAGGAGGGAAGCGGCCGCTTTGAAGCTGTTCACAGCTATGATAAAGCCTGAGCACCCACTACATGACCTAGTGCCCCCGCAACGGTCCACAGCTACAGGTAGATGTTTGCGGAACGACAGTGCCTTCACTGTGCCAAAAGCCAGGACTGAGCGGCTGAAAAGGTCATTTGTTCACTGTGCGGTAAAACTGTACAGCGAGTCTGTTTCATAAGCTACCCCATGCTGTATCTGCATCCAATTTTGTTATCTTTAAGCTGTATTTCACTACTGTATATTGTTCATTGATTGTATTGTATTATGTGTTGATTGTAACAAACTACCCACTTCAGGGAGACTTGTGTCTTTCCCTGCATTTGTATGTTTGCGGTTGGAAAACCAATAAAGACGTTGTAATGTCTGTGACATGTTTCGCAGCTGATTACCTGGATCTGCTAATGTTCACCACCTTGAGGGACACACCCTGTCCATGCGACTCGTGTCCCGGCAAGAACAATGGCTACAACGTTGCCATCGCACTCATGAAGAAAATGGCCACAAGTAGCACCGCAGCGTAAGTGCATTTTTTGCCAACGCCTTAGGAGATGATCCACATGTGTGAGTGGTACCGTTCAAACCTTACAGTCTGGTCTTACGCCGCTTGTACTGAAATGTACAAAACTGGTGTGTTACGCCTAAAGGCGGTTTACCGGTTATGTGAAACAAACAAACAACGTTGCCATCGCACCCATGAAGAAAATGGCCACAAGTGGCACTGCAGCGTAAGTTCATTTTTTGGCAACGCCTTTAATAGGAGCAACCGGTGCAATAGCTCAATTGGTAGAATGCTCGCTTTGTAACCGGGAGGTCGTGAGTTCAAACCTACCAAAGACTTTAAAAATGGTACACACTTCTTTCTCTGCTTAGCACTCAGCACATATGGGAAAGAGTGTGGGAAGGTCAAACACACAGCACTACCAGCGGACTAGCCCCCTGCTGTAGTGCCCTGCATAATTGTGTGTCGCCCAAGGGCTATGGAAATGGACATGGGCATCAAAACCCTATGCACGGGTAGACCTTTAGGAGAGGATCCACATATGTGAGTGGTACCGTTCAAACCTTACACCCCGGCCGACTGTAGACCTTACAGGGCAGGCACCACATTTACGTTGCATGAAAATGGGAACACGATTGTAGTGCCTAGTTAATACCTTTGAAAATCCTTTTTTTCTCTTGAAAGTTTTGGTCCATTTTGGAGATTTTTGGGCTGGAAGGCACAGGTAGGGTCTAAACTTTCCTACTTTGGTCAAGTTTTTTTTTTATTTCACCAGTTTAGTGGTCGTAATGAGAGATGTGAGTGGTTAGGTCTTGTCTGGCCAGGCGGATGGATACCATGGAAAATGTAGGTCAAAGTTGAGGTTTTGTTACTATCATCAGCTGTGGCGGGAATTTGAGCTGGTCGACCCCTTGTTTCCTTTCTATTTTTGGGAATCAGACCCTTGTTGCTACCTGGTGCAGAAAAATTTTTGAGATTGAAGTATGGGCAAGTACTTTCATGAGGACTTCTAATAGTGTATTTAAGCATGTGTTCCTATGGCCCAATCTAATAGTACTGTCTGCCCCACAGTCTAGTTTTACGCAGCTTGTACTTAAATGTACAAAACTGGTGTGTTACACCTTAAGGCGGTTTACCGGTAATACGAAACAAACAAACAAACAACGTTGCTGTCGCACTCATGAAGAGAATGGCCACTGCAGCGTAAGTTCATTTATGGCAACGCCTCTGGAGTGGATCCACGTGGGTTGAATAATGTATATTTAAGATAACGTTGAAGGGATATAGGTTAAAATAAAGGTACTAGTAGTACTGTAACAATAGCCTTTTTCAGAAGGTATTATCTTATTACCTGGATGTATAACCTTCACCGACGTGTTTGTTTGTTTGTTTGTTTGTTTGTTTTATGTGTTTCCTTTCATTGTTTACAGTTCGTCGCCACAAGTGAGGGCTCAGGGCTTCGCCATGTACCTGCGCGGGATCGCATGGGATTATGGGAGATGTGACGAGGGCGTGGTCATCCTGGTCTCTACGGAAGACAGACAGGTGAGGGGGACACGTGATCCGGTTGCCATGGTAACGTTACCGTTTGTTATTACAGATGATTTAAGTGTTGGAAGTTTGGAAATAACGATTTGCTTGTGTATATGGTTAAAGTCAAAACTTTTTTTTTATTCTGACATTTCATGACCAAACATGGCGACGGCACACTCAAGTTATGTCAACTTATTTTATGCCACCACCAACACAGAGGACAAATACAGGACAGGGCAATACTCATTTTCACTTGAGTTAAGCGAGGAAAGCCATGTTAAGTGCCTTTCCCAAGAGCACAAGATCGGTGGACTCGAACCTGGGACCTCTTGGTCGAGCACTCATAAAGTCAAAGTCAAAACTTTTGATCCAACACAAGGGGATTCTCTCACCTAGAGCTTTCGACCAGTGAATGTGTTTGTTCTTTGTTTCAGATCTACACAGCTACAGGCGCTACCGCTCGCGAAAAACTCACCGACGAAATCGTAGACAACATTTACGTGGAAACCCGTGAGTACTTCACGGCTGGGAGGTGGGCGGAAGGACTGAAGGAGATGGTCACAAGATACAAGAAGGTTCTGGCTCGGGGCAGCTCTTCGGTTACAGCTATAGTCTTCGGTTGTGTGTTTGGTGTTGTAGGAGTCTTTGTTTGTTGTATTTGTTGTATTGTGTGTTGTAGATGTGGAGCAAGCGGTTCAGGAGACAGTCAGCATGTGCATCATCATCATCATCATAGTAGTAGTCATTACGGTGGAGACTATTGCGAGGATGATGGAAGTCATTATCATCATCATGGAAGTAGCAGGAGCAGTAGAGATTTTGGGGGTGAGGGTGGGGGCTATGGGAGTGGGGGAGGGGGTTATGGGGGAGGGGGATGGAGCAGCGGTGGGGGAGGGGATGATGGTAGTAGGGGTGGGGACGGTGGTGGCGGAGGAGGCTTCTAATGAAGGAAGGAAGGAAGGAAGGAAGGAAGGAATGAAGTAAGCAATGAGTGAATGAAGGAATCAATGAAGGAAGGAAGAAATGAATGAATGAATGAATGAAGTAAGCGATGGGTGAATGAAGGAATAAATAAAGGAAGAAATGTATGAATTGAGAAATGAACGAATGAAGGATAAATGAATGAAGGAATGATGAAAGGAAGGAATGTATGAAGGAATGAAGGATAAATGAATGAAGGAATGATGAAAAGAATGAATGAATGAATGAATGAATGAGTCCTTTCTTTAATCTCGATGGTAGTAGGGGTGGGGATGGTGGTGGCGAAGGAGGCTTCTAATGAAGGAAGGAAGGAATGGATGAACGAAGGAAGGAATGCTTCAATGAATTAATGAATTAATCAATTAAACTAACGCATGACGTAGTCACTTTCATTGCACGACCGTCCTACGATGATCGCAAGACAATTGTAGTATTCTTTGTTTAGTCGTGTGAACTCTGGTTGTCTCTGTTTACTAACAATGGGTGTGAAAGAACCTTGTCGGCCGTTGAATTTGTTTCTTATTTACTTCATAGTTCACCACGAAACAAGGCTCATGGGAGCCACTCAAATGTTTTGGGTTACTGTACAGATAGTGAGGACAGATGTTTGTTGTTCTTAGTCTTGAAAAGTTTAAGGTTATACCCGTATGGGTAGCTTGTTACATAGTTATGTTGATCTAGGAAAGAAGCTCTCAGAATCTTACGAAGAAGATTACATAATAAGACGAAGAAAAGGGATTGTTTAATTTTATGTCTTTCATATGTTTTAGTAACTACATCGTGTATTTTATTAAATCTGTATCATAATTTCATTTCTTACTAATGTGATTATGTAAATCACGCATTTATATATTAATAATTTGTAAGTATGTCATTTAAATGTATTTAATACTGTACTCTTTCTATGCCATGTAATGATGTCATTTTAAATTTAGGTGTTTGACTTTGAGCCTAGGAGGGCTAAAAGGTTTCGAAATGAATAAATGAATAAAATAAAATGAAGTAAAGTTAACCATTGTCCTAGACTGATCTCCTCAACTGCATTATATAGATTCGTCGATGAAGGTTAGACATCCAGGTAATAAGAAACGCCAAAAACAGTTACTCAAGCAAATGGATATGATTTTGAAAACGGTCAGACGTTTCAGGTAGCATCCACTAGCTTTCGTCAGTGACACTAAGAGACTGCAAGTCCTTGTCATAACGGACAGTGAGCAAGTAGGGCATGGACATAGACTGCTTGTGACAGAGAAGACAGACACTATGTACAGTATTTACAGGTTAATTGTACGGGGGAAATTTCCCAAGCTCTTTTCCACAAGTACAATGAACAGTGGACCACGACTTAACGTCCCGTACTAAAGATGGCTTGCTTTGTTCCTTGGCCCAGTTTTGTGCCCCTCGCGTCACCAAAATGCTTTGTCTTTTTCTCCTTCCCCGCGGGCTATGTCATTTGTAGATTGCGAAAAATACTATATCTTTTCCACAGAAAAACTTTGACTCTTGGACGACAAAAAAACGTGATCCCCAAGTTGATACACACGCAATCGTTACGTTTTGGCTTAGATTCAACAATGAACTGTGTTAAAAGCAAAAGTTCTAATATGTAGTCTTCGATCAAAACAAAGTCAGTCTTCAAATGACCTACTTTTATTAGAAAATAGGACCAAATGTTTTCGTTCAGCTTTTGTCACTGTGTTAGTCCGATGAAACAGGGGAAATCCAGTTATTACAATGACATGGAGGGAAACGCACCAATCTAAAGGATGTGTATTTCCATTGACATAAGGGCAAATGCATCTTTTCAAAACGTGTGACGACCCAGTGATACAGGCCTAGGGGGAAATGCAGCTGCCTGAAGAGTGTGTCATTCCAATGTTCAAGATATTATCGAAATGGCCTCGATAACACCGTTTGTAAACGCTGCAGTTTTGAAGTACCCGACTGAATTGTGAGGAGTAGCTTGCAGCTTACACCTACACATACACCTACACATACACATACACATACACATACACCTACACCTACACATACACCTACACCTACACATACACCTACACCTACACATACACATACACCTACACCTACACCTACACATACACATACACATACACCTACACATACACCTACACATACACATACACCTACACCTACACATACACCTACACATACACATACACCTACACATACACCTACACCTACACCTACACATACACATACACCTACACATACACATACACCTACACATACACCTTCACATACACCTACACATACACATACACCTACACCTACACATACACATACACATACACATACACACTTACACATACACATACACCTACACGCACAGACACAATAACAACACGACACTATGTGTGTGTGTGGGGGGGGGGGTTAGCCTCTACAAGGCTTCGGGAGGCGACTGGAAAGAATAGAAATCGGCCAAATAGAGAGATAGCATGCCAAGGGAGTTTGGTCGGCCGGAGAGTACAGCTTGCCGCGGGATTTTCTACTCTTTCCAGCCGCCTCCCGAAGCCGGTGCCTGGTAGAGGCTAGGGGGAGAGAGCTGCCGCAATTTTCCGTCCCGTAAACGCTTGTCGCCTTTAAGAACGGTTTTCGCCTCTCGTTGCTATGTCGCTGAATGCTCGATGCCATATTCCAGCGTATCATAACTTTTTTGAGGTTCAAAAACATACAAAACGTAAGACATACTATACAAAGCAACATTCTAATTGCAAAGGTATGGGACGATCATATAAAATAGTGAAAAAAGAAAAAAAAGCACAAGCTCGGACTCGAAAAACGGGTAAAAAAAGCGTAGCTCTAAAACCCCAACCTATACCCCAACCCTCTACGCCACGAAACATCACAGTGTGAATGGACCGTGCTGATACACTTAAAGTTAGCCGTTCTGTGATATGGCATCGACCTGCTAAAAAGTCGACGACCGTTTTATATATAGGGAACGGAAAATAGCAGGGGGGGGGTCTGCATGGGAGGTCCTGACAGCGCTCTCCGCTAAATTCTGAGAGCTGGCTACATATTACGCTGGATTCAGGAAACATCTCGATTGATATTACGCTTTACGTTAAATTACAAGTGGCTACAACACATTACGTAGAATTAAACACACGGAGAATATTACGCTCTACGTAAAATGCGCCAATTACGCTCTACGTTGAATTCGCGGTCCGTCTACGCTCTACGTTGAATTAAAACGACCAGTTACGCTGTAAGGAAAAGGGCATGCGGGCCCCTTAGCAGCGTCGTCTTCTTCAGGTGCCTCATCCCAGCTTCTCTCGCGTCCTGAAGACCAATGTGGGGTCGTGTTGTGTAACGGGAAGAGTACTCGACTCGGAACCAAGAGGCCCCGGGTTCGAGTCCTGACATGCCACCGATCTTGTGCCCTTGGGAAAGGCACTTTACACGACTTTCCTCACTTCGCTCAGGTGAAAATGAGTATTGTATTGTCTCCTGTGTTGGTGGCGGCATTAATATAAGTTGAAAAAACTTGAGTGTGCCGTCACCACGTCTTGTGATTAGATGTTGGAATATGAAAAAAAAACGATGTCGTTGTCGTGTACAGCTCGAACACAGCTACGTTACTGCAGAAACACAATTTCGTGCTAATGACTACGTCAAACGTAAAATGACTACGTCAAACGTTACCTTCGTAACAGCATAGCCCGAGAGGACGCAGAAAAAAAAACAAAGCATTTTGGTGACGCGAGGGGCACAAAACAGGGTCAAGGAACGAAGCATGGCTTCTTGGAAAGGCTGATGTAGGAGCCACCCAGGTGCCATGCGCGTACATTTGCAATGGCAGATTGTTTCCAAAGGCTTGTCGCATTGAAGAGTTTTGACAATAGCTCACTGATGGGGGGGGGGGTCGGTCCGAACGCCCCTCTACCTCTCTACCAGCTGGTTCGTTACTACCAACAACATGTCCTGCCAGGGCGAGCCTGCGTCGTCGCACTACAGACGAAATGGGCGGGAGACAGCCCAATCGTACAGTGTAGCAGAATCATCAGCAAGTTTTTTTTTTTTTATTTTTATTGAAACATGTAATCACAAGACGTGGTGACGACACACTCAAGTTTTTTCAACTTATATTAATGCCGACACCAACACAGGGACAGTACAATACTCATTTACACCTGAGCGAAGTGAGGA
>NW_017804608.1:2950-8092 GCF_001625305.1 Branchiostoma belcheri | reverse complement strand
AAAATGTGGAACTTTATTCCAACACAAGGATGACAAAGAGATCAAATTTTCTACGACCAATGTCGCTTTCTTTAGGATAATTAATGGGCAAAGGTAAATATTTCCCTCTGGCGCAGTTAAGGACCATTCTCATTTGGTGAGTGAGTGCATCCAAACCAACTGAAAACAGCCCTTTTCAGCCTTTCTGAAAACACCCCTGACTCGTTTTGTTAACAAATACAGCGTCGGCAAGTAAACTCATGAGATTTAGCAAAACAACGTATTTATTTGTTGGCAATGCTGGCTATTAATTCGAAAATGTTACATGTAGAGGGATATCTTTATTCAAGTTGCAGCAACAGCAATACACGTGGAGCACTAGACTGCAAATCAGCTTTGTGAGATCTTTTCTTGGCTCACAGATTACCAGTTTTCCCTTTTTTTCGCTAACAAGTTCTGATCAGGTGCATCGCTTGTTAGAAAATGAGCGATCTTGCGGCTTGAACCTTGTCGGCAAGGTCACGCCAGTAAGGCCACACCGATTTAATTTTATGGATGACATCCTCTGAAGACCCCCAAACTAGTGCGCGCGGGCGAATAAAAAAAATTCCAGCCAAAAATAAAAACGCTACTAAAGCACAGGAATACAAAGCTCAAGTATTGTGAACTTGCGGCAGTACATAGCGACGTATACGACAAGCCGGCACATTCTGGCTTTTTGTGGACCGGAATTCATGAGTTGTGGAGCTTCAAATTCGATAGCCTGGGTGCTCGGCTCCGTTTTGTCGCTGACTACCATGGACTACCCAGGCCTAGAGCAAGGTCAGAGCCTCGGTGGAGGTGATCTTTTTTTTTTTGAGGGCGACAGGCGAAAATCAATGCGCGCGCGGATGTCATCCATAAAATTAAGACGGTGTGGCCTAACCCGATACCGGCATACCGGTAGTCTAGAGTTCTCTGCCGTGGGCGACGACGGACCTGTAGATAGATTCTGCTTGTTGCAAACTTACATGCATAATCAATGGCATACATGATCCTACACTTACTTGCTTAGGGCTGTCCATCGATTTCGATGATGACGACATACACTTATGCTAAAAGAAATTGCAACAACTCTTTCTTCACTTTAATTTAGGATATTCGTACAAGATTTAAAGGTAGGGTGCAAAATTGGAAATATTCTTAATACGGCAATCTGTATTGACACAGACTGCCCCACATTAGCACATTTGAATTAGCATCTCATACTTTAGGCATTAAAAAAAAACTGCAGAAACAAGCCCCAAGTTGAGTCCAATATTTTCTGGGTGGTACCCTAAAATAAATCCAGGTAACCGTTTCTCGTCAGAATTTTGGGCCGTTTTGCCCCATGAATGTCGATATACAATTAAGACAGTGCTGCTTCAACTTAGTATGTAGATAAGTGACTAGAATATTGACTTTCAAAAATCGGGTTTCCAAGCCCTAAAAACTGCACTGGATGCCTTTACTTTAACCTCTTTCCTATCGATGGTCAGATCAGTGTCAAGGCGGATACTGACACGCAGTCTTCCGTCCGTAAGTGTACATGTGTTATACGTATACCGTCATCAGTGTAAACTGCTAAACTGGGTAAAATAGAATGGCTTATTTATGTGAAAAGGCATTCACCATACCGAGATCCAAGAGACATGAATAGCTCGCATCAGCGGAACTTGTGACCATTTCAGGAATTCCTTTGCGCACAGATACAGTATGTGCACTGTACAAACAGTACGCCATATTACCATGGAAGCGCTACGGTTGATCTGGTATAAGTCATGGACAAGGTGATCTGTGGAGACAGCTAAATAGTTCAGTGTCTACGCAACTATTTACAAAGTACACCGCCAGGTATTTGCTAGATTGAAAGGAACCACGCGTGTCACATTGCCTTTCACAAATATGCGAGTCAAGATGGCGGATTTTGAGGAACACTTCCTTGTCGCTGTTGTGCTTCACATGGTCATCTTCACAGGTACGGTGATTTTGTTCATTGTAACGTGTCTAAAAGTAATTTAAAATGTCGATGTATGGGTGCTATCGTATCCAAAGCCATGCCTATCTAGTTCTATGCCTGAATGAGTTAGGGTAAGAAACATGTGTAGTATCGTCTCCGCGTATGCAAGAGCGTAGAGTTGAACCTTAGACGGTTCTAGATATGCGTGGAATATCCGAAACACTGCGTGATCTAGACGCATTTGAGAGTCATCTTTGCTTGTTTAAGTAGCATGTTAATTTTCTGGCTCCAAGCGAAGTGGCAGTTGGCATCAAAACGTAGGACTGTCCATTTTTATGTTGTATTGTATAAATAATTACATTGCGCATGTAGTATACTTATACTTGTAAATAGTTTGGGCACACAAGTACCCCTGATATTGCAAGTAAATGGATTTATCAGGCTTTTGTGCTTTTTATGTATCACTAAGTACCGTCAAAAAGAAGATATGTCTTTGTGGTTGTGTGTACATGTGGTCTGAAAGCATATCTCATTTGCAAATTGGCATATATGTGTAAATACCACGTTCGGCCTTCTTGTGGCTTTCTATAGTACTGCAGCGGTACGTCCGGCCAGTATTCCAGCTTCTGATACAAATCACCGGATGAAATCCCTAGTTTCCGTGTGAGAAATTGTCGCACACTTTCCCGGATATTTTAGGTTTCCGGTAGAACCCGGGGGTTTCCAACCTGCACACGTATAGTGTCCAGTCCCGTACATGTCCTGGAAATTCAAGGAAATGAACCAATTTTGTGTGCAGGCCGTGTACAGGACGTTAAATGCCTGGACACGTCGCCTTTAAATCCCTGTAAACGGCAGGAAATGTCCGTGCACCGCTCCGTGTGTTGCTGGAATATGCATAATTTAGCAGCAATTATCACCTAATTATCCTCAACACGGCAACGGAAATTCGCCGTGTACGGGTGGGACATGCCGGTACTACCGCTCCGTGCGTTGCTGGAATATGCATAATTTAGCGGCAATTATCACCTAATTATCCTCAACACAGCAGCGGAAATTCGCCGTGTACGGGTCGGACATGCCGGTACTATACCCCCCCCCCAACGCCTCACACCTAGCTCTCGGGGCCGGTTGCCCCCGCTCCCGTACGCCCCGCTACCGTTCCCCCTGCTCGAGCTCTCGGGGCCGGTTGCCCCCGCTCCCGTACGCCCCGCTACCGTTCCCCCTGCTCTCGGGACCCCGTTACCGCCTTTATACCCTACATATATTTTGATATTACAGGAACACATTTCTTTCAAAAAGGAAGGCAATATGCTTGATTCATCGTTGAAAAATTTATTCGTATCAACAGAACCATTTCTCCGTGGCTGCAGGAGCTCTTCCCCGCCCGATCAAGCTAGGTTTCTCTGGTATGTTTTTCACAACGGGAGATGATGCTGTTTTTCTCCCGTCGTGAAAAATCTACCGGGTAACCTAGCTGAGTCGAGCGGGGAAGAGCTTCTGCAGCCCCGAAGCCCATCCAACAACGATAGACTGGACACCAGACTAAAGAATTTACAGGAAGTGCCCTCAAATGATGCAACATAAACAAAGACTTTAAAAACAAGTAAATCCTAACATTGCTAGTAGTTGAAAGAGAAAATAAACAACGTAATTCCATTTAATATTGCGTTTGGAAATTATAGCGTTGGGAGGAAAATGGACTAGCTCACGGCACTTAATTTTAGCGGTGTGGACAAGGCAGATGATCAAAAGTGTTCAAATACAATGTATTACGGTACTGAAATTTTAGCGGTACAAAACTAACAGCTAAATCAGCTATAATTAAGTGACAGTTAACAAATCAAGAATTACGGTACATAAAAGTCACAAAAAGTCAAAAGTCCGGTCATTTACAAGGGCGTAAGTGAAATATTCTCCGAGTCTGAAATGTCCTCTCCCTCAGCAAACGAGGGTTGGTTGTAGCCCTCAAGGGCGCGCGGGGACATGGTGTCGTCTGTGTCGTTGAAGCTTAAACTCCGCCCGGCTGGTGGCCTGTGGGGTGGGGTGTTGGTGACGGTGTTCGTAATGGTGGCGAGGCCGGGGCGGCGTGCCGGGCGGGGAGGTGTCCTGGCCGGAAGTGCAGCGGGGCCAGGTCGGGGTCGTAGCTCTCAGGGGGCTGCCTGTCGCTCACGGCGGCCTCCTCTCTTATCCTTGGCTTGCGGCCGTCGCTGTGTTTGCCGCCTGTATCCAGTCGGGTCTGCAGGACGCCGCAGAGTTGGGATAGCTGTGTGCTTCTGAACGCTGGCGGCTTCATTAACCACACAGCTATCCCGTTTGAAACGGCGTCCTCCTCGTCCGACATGAGGTCCACCGTCACTCCAGTCCACAGCCTTCTTTCGTCTTCTGTTTGGAGTGCGGTGCCTCTTGCGTCCATCAGCTGGTTCAAAACATAGATAAACGGAATAGTCAGTAAAGATGAAGTCATTTTTATTTCAACTAAATTTACCAGTAGTTTTGCCAAGGATCTTTGAAATAATCTTATTTTAAAGGTCCTTGGTTTTACAGAGTGTGAAAAAAGTCAGACAACAGCAACAATTTTGTCCAAATGAAAAGTCTCAGATTATAAAGTCAACCGTCAACGTCCACTTGTTTGTGTTTCTATTGTAATAAATTTTAGATTTTTACATGAGAACAATCCAAACACAACATTTCCTCGCTTATGAAAACAAATTAAAGTTGTCGAGCGCTTGGTCTTTTGTATGCAAAAAAATACATTTGCATAGACTCACCCTTTGTCTGCGTGACCGCTGCTTCTTGTCCTTCTTCTGTTTCAACGCCTTTTCTTTGTTCTCAGGGAGGCTGTTCACAAACTTCCTTCGAATGGTCTCGTAGTATCCCACACAGGCGTCTGAAAAAAGGAATATATGTACTTAGCAACACGCAAACTGTGTATATAGCTGTATTGATCCACTTCTTATAATCTAAGTATCAATACTAAGTCTAAAGCGATTTGAACAAGTACATATATCACATACATCAATTATATCAAATATATACACAAACTACTTCTTATACATTGTACAAAAGAAGTTAGCTTCTCACCTCGAATGGCATTTGGTGGATACTCGCCACTTGCAGCAAGTTCTTTCACAAGATGCGACGTCACTGTTGCGTTGTGGGGTGAGTTGAGTCTGTAGAAATAA
>NW_017804608.1:0-1344 GCF_001625305.1 Branchiostoma belcheri | reverse complement strand
TATTTATGTTTAAGAAACATTTTTTCATAAATCTTTTGTTTTCTCTTGAAGAAAATGACGGGTTTGATGTTGGAGAAGGGGAGACGAATGGTTGGCTTGAAGATGAAGATCTCCGGCTTTTCCTCAGCGATACAGGATCTGACACTTCTAGTGACCAAGGCGACGCATGCTATGAAGAGGTATTTTTTTCTAACTTATGCATTTATCGTCATCTATAAAGAAAAATGTTGTGTTTGAAAAAAAGTTCAAAAAGGGTTATTACGCACATAACAGTTTTTTTTGGAAACTCAAGGTAAAGCTGCTGGTATAAATTGTATATATTTGACACGTCATTCAAGACAATTCGGCGATGACAAAAGTGAGTAAAAATGTTGTCTTAAAAAAAGTTCAGAATGGTAATCATGCGCATTGCGTGTGGAATAACAGGTTCGATGAGAAGCCTCAGAGTAAAGCAACTCAACACGCAATTGAAGACAATTCAGTACTGAACAAAAGGGAATGATTACAAGCAAGGTAACAGTTTTACTTTACCCTTTTACACTCTTGGAAGTGGAAGATTACATATAATAAGGATCGTAACTTCATATTCATTTTTCTAGCGAGACATACGAGAAGATGTGGATGACCAAGAAGAACCCGAAATTTGGAGTGGAGAAGCGCCGACAGGAGAAGAGTTTGTCGCGGTTGACAACAGCGCTACTGGAGAGAGCGACACACCGGGAGGTAAGAAGCACATGTTTGTCAAACTCTTAACTATGTTATTGTTAGTTTGGCAAACCATATTCAAGATTTCTGATAACGCCGTGCACTCATTGTTACTGGCCGTCAAGCTGTTCATTCAGGTCGTTGGAAATGTCTATGGTGTTGATAGCATTGTCGGGCTTTCTGAGGCTATTCCTACCACTTTGTACTCCCTTCGTAATTGTGTAGGACTCCACCGAGATGATTTTGTGAAGTTCGTTGTATGCCCCAAGTGCAGGACTAGGTATACTATGGAAGAGGCATACCGTACAAAGGCGAATGGCGAAAAGGTGTCTAGGAAGTGCGAGTTTGTTCCCTTCTATAGCCATCCTCACAGGCGGTCTGAGTTACGTCGTAAATGTGGTACTGTTCTGATGAAGAAAGTAAAGTCTATTAATGGTGTTGGTGAATATCTGTATCCGAAGAGCACGTTTTGCTATAAGAGCGTTGTGGAATCTCTTCAAGAACTTGTAAGTAAGCCTAGCTTCCAAGAAAAGTGCGAACAATGGAGAGAGAGAGATGTCTCCGGTACTGGAATGACGGATGTGTATGATGGGAAGGTCTGGAATGAGTTTCAATATGTAAATGGCACACCTTTCCTCG
>NW_017804607.1:3426-8119 GCF_001625305.1 Branchiostoma belcheri | reverse complement strand
ACCCCCACCACACACACCGGGGAAAAATTCATCTTTCCTATAAGGTTAAGGAAGAACCATGTGGCGTGGAAAGATAGTTACGGTGGATGGAGACCCTGAGGTAGTTACCACCATCTCTCCATCTGGTCCCATAGCGATACCATACGGGTCTTGAATGTTCGCGATGGTACGGACAAACTTCCCGCGGCTTGTGAACATGTCTACCCGGTTGTTTTCATTGTCTGCTACGATGATGTTACCCAACCTGTCCCGGGAAATACCATAGAAATAATACAGCTGGCCCTTATTCCTTCCGGCAAATTCAACTATCTTGACTCCGGAGTGACTATACATTGCAACAGCCTTAAACGCACTTTTAAAAAATGTAAGCAGTATATTTCCGTCAGTGTCCGATATGACTCCCCCGATCATGCCTTCCTCAAAACTACCTGATGACGCTTTAAAACTCCGATAGAGAGAGCCGTCTGGATAAAAAATCTTTACTGTACTTCCCTGTCCGATGATAATTTTATTGTTGCGCACGTCTATCGCAATGACGGGAGGGATATAAGGTTTCGTAAAGCCTAAGTCGAACTTCTTCATGATCTGACCAATCCTACTGTACTTTACAACCTGCACATGTCCCTCATGCACACCAGAAGTAAAAATAGGCCCCACTACCCACAAGTGGCCGGGCTCTATACCAATAGCAAGATCAACAGGTACGATAAAGACATTTTCACCCGGCATTATGGTTTGAAAGAGGCGGAGATAGTTCCCCTTTATGCTGAAGACTTGGACCTTATTGAAACCGGTCACAAATATCTCATTATCAGCAGACACGGCGACTCCGTATGCCTCTCTTATGATAGGTTCTTTTCCGTCTCCGCCAATGGTAATAATGTTCTCCAACTTCCTGTCACCACTTTCTATGAGTAAGAAAAAGAAGCGTGTAGAATGTAGAATATTTACATAAAAACCTGCACACATACATGTACGGACGTACACACACACACACACACGCACGGACGACAAACAAACTAACACAACACACATGCATACATGTACAGTAAATAACACACACACGCGCGCACTTACATACAAAACGACTGCAATTCACACCTCTTGTAAAATGTTAAGCCGTAAATCTTTCAGTAGGATAATGAAACAAAAACAACCCATATCATTGTATAAGAACATCACTATGCAGTCACATGGTTACCATACTAGAACATCAGACTCACAGACCATCCGCCTTCCTAAACCTCGAACAAATGAACAGAAAAGAAGATTTTTGTATAGAATGTCCAGTGCCTGGAATGAAATGAAGTGATGCTGGTGTACATGTATATAGCCTTATTTTAATCTGTTTTAATATGTTGTAATTGCCATGTATCTATGTTTTGTAAATATGTCATGTGTGTCTTGAAGGACCACAGGAAGAATAGCTACATTTGTTGTAAGCTAAATGTGGATCCCAATAAAGTCAAGTCATATGTTGACAACAGTTCCAACAGTATGAACAATAATTCGGAGACCTCATACGGCCATGAAATATGTAGAGTTTTTGTAAATGTTAATTTTTTGCATTTGTCTCATTGAGTATGGAAATAAGGCCGTAATTACCATACTAATAATTTTCTAAACTAAAATTACGATAATTTGCCAAAATTCCTATCCTTTGGCAATATTTTATTTCAACATGTGCTCATTGATTATGCAAATTACCTAGCATTAACATAATATATGCAAAGTGATAACCTTTCAGTAACTTACACATGGCACAAGGTATAAAATTCCCATTATTCACTCATAAGGAATCACAGAATAATGTTCACATTAATTATTGAAATTAGGTCATTTTTGCATACTTGATATGTGCCGATTTTCCACCTGCAATAGATAACATACATTAGATGTATAAAGGTACTATAATTATATGAAAAAATATTATCCTAATTATGTCTTCATTTGCATAATTTGCAGTTATTTATGTACATCTCTCTCTTTGAGCTACACACCAAAAATGATGAAAATACACTGTTCCTTTCTGGATTTTCTGGAACAGCTTTAAAAGATTTTGCTATGAAGTTCCCTACAGTTACAGAACAAGCTGCTAGGAGGACAAAGGTCACGCCACTTATTCCTGACAGAAAAAGCTCCCAAAATGATCTGTCCCCAAAAAGTCAAGATCATAGAATGTTTAGAAAAAAGATACAAAAATCGTAAGTTATGCTGCAGTACCAAGGTCAGCCACCAGGAAGCCCATATTTGACCTTGGACTTTGTCTTCCTAAAACCTTTTAACATACCAAATATTATCACAACCAATAAAGGCCTGCTTAAGCTGTGCTGATAACAAAGTTGCGGGAACACACACACACAGACACGCCAAAAACAATACCTCCATTCTTCATGGGGGTAAAAAAAACAAGATTTCATACCTCCATGAAATATATGAGTCTTTGTAAATATTTTTTTTATTTGTCTCATTGACAATGGAAATAAGGTCATGATCAGCATAATCTAGTTTAATTTATGGTTTTGTAAATTCAAATGACAATATTTTATATTGCAAAATTCCTCTACTTTGTCATACTTCATTTCAACATGTCCTCATTAATTATGCAAATGACCTCAACATTAACATAATATATGCATAGTGGTGTTAACCTCTAAGTAAGTATAAAATTCCCATTCACCAATAAGGAGTCACAGAATTTTCACATTAATTATGCATATTAGGTTATCATTTGCATAATTGGTATCTATTGATGTTGTGCCTGCTACAGATTAAATAGATTACATCTATAAAGTACTATTATATAAAACACTAATTATAGCATTTTCACATTAATTATGTAAATTAGGCCCGCATTTGCATAATTTGCAATTAATTATATGCAACTCTCTCTCAGTAACCTACACACCAAAAATGATGAAGATACGTTGTTCCTACCTGGACTTATTGGCTTTTAAAATTTCGCCAGAAAGTGACCTGCAGTTCCAGAACAAGCTGCTAGGGGGACCAAACCCACACCACTTATTCCTGACAGAGTAAGCTATCTGTCACCCAAAAGTCAAGACCATAGCATGTTCAGGACAAAAGATACAAAAACTGGAAGTTCTGCTGCAGTACCAAGGTCATCCACGAGGAGGCCCATATTTGACCTTGACCCTCGTCTTCCTAAGACTTACCAACATACCAAATATCATCACAATCCATAAAGGCGTTCTGAAGTTATGCTGACTACATATGTGCGGAAACACAAACACACAGACACACACACACACAGACACAGACAGACGCGCCAAAAACAATACCTCCATTTTTCATGGAGGTAATTAAAAAAGAAAACTGTAGGATGCAACTACACACACACGCATGAAACATACGTACACACAGACGTACACACATACTAAAGATCTAAATAAACAAACAAACAAACAAACAAACAGACACACCTTCATAAATCATTAAGTACCGACCTGTGTTATGGTAGTAGACACAGCCAGCACAGTAACAGTGAGCTGCAGTGTTCCCACACCAGTTGCCCGAAGAGCAACATGGCCAGGTACTGTTAGGGTCACACTCAGCGGTCCTCCCGTCTCCTGTAGTGTAGCCGTCTCCACAGCGGAGATCGTCCCGCCATTTCTGAGTAACTATCAGGAAAAAAGAAAACAACAGTAGCGCGATGTTTGTGGCGATCAAATTCTTGAAACACACGAAACACATCAAAGCTCACTGACTTCTTCGAAGGGTCCTAGGCGATTTCAGCATAACTCGATCGCTACAATGTTCTAGCTGCGTTCAGGCACAAACTGGATTCATGCAGGGTAGGTTTTACTCTCTGAGGAATTTTGAAACTAGCTTCTGGAGTGGAGTACTATGCTTTAACCTCTCCTACCAACAAATAAACTTTCGTCCTAGTCTCACCTTCGCGTTGTGAGGTGTTGGAGACTGCTGAGAACATGAGGACAGAGCTGACACCTCCAGTTGGTACAGAGGTAAGAGTATAGACAGTAGTAGTAGTAGTAGAAGTCGTCGTAGTAGTAGTATTACCAAACTGTATTGGAAGAATGAATAGTTCTTGAATTGCCCTGATGAAGATGACAGACGGTCATCGAAACGTCGGATCGTAAAAAAAATGAATGGTTGTCATCAAAGAACTTTGCTATTCATTCGTTTACCGACCTGAAGAAATTTTTTTACGGATGTATTAAAAGAACAAGTGAAGTAAGGTATTGCCTAATTCTAAAGGATCCTGCAACCTTGTGTGCACAAGGTTTTGTTTTCGGCCTGTGTCTCTCTGTCTCTCTGTCAGCCAGCTTAAACTCTGACAACAGCTGACAACAGTAAACAAACCCTACTTTTGACCTAAGTTTTCCATGTATCCATCCGCCCTGGGCAGACAAGACCTCATCACTCAGGTTTCTCATTATACCCACTAAACTGGTAATATTTTGAGGGAAAAGGGATTTTCAAACATATTAACTAGAAATACAACCCTTTTAGGACCTCTACTGCTCTTAGTGGCGTCGGGTGGTGTAGTGGTTAGAGCAATCGACTATGAACCGGGGAGACCCGGCTTCGATTCCGAGTCGTATTGAGGTCACCTTGTGGCGCCGAATGACAGGCGCACAGACCCTTGCGACAGTTCCACAATAAAAAATTGTGGAACAAATATGTGTATCATGTGTAATATTTGATTGTT
>NW_017804607.1:0-3406 GCF_001625305.1 Branchiostoma belcheri | reverse complement strand
ACGTACGTACGTACGTACGTACGTACGTACGTACGTACTATATATATATATATATATTATTATTATTATTATTATTATTATTATTATTATTATTATTATTATTATTATTATTATTATTATTATTATTATTATTATTATTATTATTATTATTATTATTATTATTATTATTATTATTATTATTATTATTATTATTATTATTATTATTATTATTATTATTGTGCAACGCAATAGTGCTCTACAACTTACGCTGGATGCCAAACTAGTATCGGGCCGTTAGCCGTTTTCCTTCGGCATCCAAGAGCCCTTCGCCCGCCTATCTAAATTACCGCTACGGGGGAGTTGAGCCCGAGGGGTTTGTCCGGCCCCGGGCTATACTCCCCCGTAGCGGTAATTTACACCAGCGGGCGAAGGGCTTTCGCGGCCCGGAAAATGAGTTCTGGATTCCAGGGTATCTATAACTAAACGAGAACTCTAAAATGCAAGATAAACCTCAAGAAACGATGAACATAACGAAAGCAAGACAAGGCTATAAGACAGAGGCCTACCGTTGTTGAGTTGGCGCTTAACATTAACCAGAGAAAGACTCCAATAACGACGCACGACACAAGGACCGTAGCTGTATATACTGCAGCTAAGCAGAGCTGGCGACGTGTGCATCCTGGAATATTGCAGATTAGTGCCATGTTAGTCAACTGTTTGGACCAAAATATGTAGAAGGATGTCTCCTTCCCCGGAGGTAATAAATTTTGTATAATAACGGGTTGATGCCCCGCCCCGAGGTGTATATGATGAGATAATCCCTGGTTAGTTGTGATAACCACCGAATAAACCACCGAGTGAGCGGAGCAAACGAGGTGTTTTATGAGGTAGTTATTGCACCTGACCAGGGATTATACCACTATATACAACGAGGATAAGGCGGGGCATTTAAGTTATCATCATATAGCCTGTCCAGCTGACAGTTAGTTGACAAAATTACTTTATAAAATTCCTCCATTGCCGAAAAAAAACCTCTCACATTCTATGTTACGTGAAACAAGACGGCATGGACAGAAAAACAGATCAGCTAGGCAATGATCTGCGGTGATCATGTGACATCGGAACAGTACCATTTTAGTGGGGATGTTAAACATCATTTTTCTGTTAAAATTTCTTTTTTTAATTGTGTTGTATTTTGAAACAAATTATTAAAAATAAACTACAATATGTTTTAATAGATAAATACTACAAGTCTTAACACTACTTTTAGTGCCCTGTCGATGGTACGATCCAAAAAGTGGTCGGTTATTCTAATAAATGGAGGCTTCTGATTGGTCGACGCCTTCTGCTTATAAGATAATACATTTTACAACAAACACAATCCAAATCTAAAGGGGAAAATACAATTTATTCCCCTTTTTTCGTCTTGAATTTTAAAATCTTAAGACAACAAAATTTTGAAGATAAAGCTTTTCAGACTGTAATAGCACAAATTAAAGACAGCAAGAAGTTCAGAAAGACCATCATAGTGGCTTAGATTTCTGGGGTTAGCGAGGGAACTTCCCTCGTGTGGCCAGGTACAAGTTATATTTTCTGTTTTATCCAGCCACCATAGGAGGGAAATTCCCTCCTTTAACCGGTCACAACGGAGAGTTTCTGTCATGAACGGTGTCCATGCACGAAGTCCGTCACTAGCGGCGTCCCTTGCCAAGTCACACACGAGGGAAGTTCCCTCGCATGGTGTTCATGCACGAAGTCCGGAGTCCGTCACTAGCGGTGTCCCTTGCCAAGTCGCACACGAGGGAAGTTTCCTCGCATGGTGTTCATGCACGAAGTCCGGAGTCCGTCACTAGCGGTGTCCCTTGCCAAGTCGCACACGAGGGAAGTTCCCGCTACCAGGCCGACACGAACGGTGTTCTTGCGTTAAATCCGCCACTAGCGGTGTTCCTTGCCAAGTCACACACGGAGGGAAGGTTCCCTCGACGTCGACCAGGCCGACACCAGCGGTGTTCCCAGCGCGAAGTCTGTGCAGGCCGACTAAGGGCCGACACGCGCGTACTGTCAAGTCCGCCTAGAGGGAACTTCCCTCGCCGAGTCCACCAGGAAGGGAACTTTGTCGCGATGTCAAACATGCCGACACAAGTGGTGTATGTGACGATCTCGTCAGGCAGAATTCGAAAGGCCTGCGGCGTGATCCCGAGAAAGTGGACAGCCAGTACCGTGTCGACATGTCACGTGTCGCCTTGAACTTGGCCTTTAGATCCCTGACGTGGTGTAGGTCGGGGTGACGGCAAAGCCGTCTCCAATGCGGGGAGACCGTTCCGTCCACCGGTATCTCGAACTTCCCTACAAACAAAATACAACATAACTTAATTAGTACACTTAATCAAAGTCTGTAAATATTACACAAACCCATCCTCACATGTTACAATGTGGTGGTAAAATAAGACGGTACAACTTACCGACAAAATGCCGCTTGACCATGGCCACGCCACTGTCTGCCTCTTCCGGTGCAAGTGTTGTTGCTTCGGTCCCGGAGGAGCCTTCTGCAAAAACGAGAAATCACACTGAAACCTACCCTGTCCCGGTGTCGGTCTCTTCTTACAGTCAGATAATTAAGCACAGTAGGGGTCAAACAATATTGTTGTGCGGACGTCCGTGCCTACATGTATAATGTTTTTGAGACAAAAGCTCTGCGCAGAGGCAAGTTCTCCGATTCGAAAAAAAACTGAAATATCAAAAGAATCTCGACAATCATGAATGACGTCGAATCTTAACGATGTAATCTATTTAAACCATAACTATATTCTTCTTCCTATTTGTTTTTTTGTTCAATCAGCTGCAAGAGCTAATAATAAGAAGCCGTGAAATTTATCTAGGTACACACTACAGAGATCTGGGGAAAATGGCCATCGTTTTCTGACATACCGACCGTGGTCCTCTCCACGTACAGGACCTGGCCCGTGCCAGGGGTAACATAATAGCCTTCATCCAACATTCCAGGAACGCCGTTCTGGACCCGGAGGAGCCGCAGAAGTCGCCTGAGTGTCAAAGTTTCTCACTGCGAGCTTCGTGGGCGGGCCCAACTCCAGTTTGATCTAGACGTGATAGATTATATAGAGTTCTCATTATCTTGCCATGAAACACAAGCAAAAACTATCGGCAAAACAATGCGGTCGGTGAACTAAAACTTCTTTCTCGCGTCTGGATTTCAAGTTAATTGGTAGATTCTGAGCCAGTCAAAAAATCCCATGTTTATCATTAAGGCCATGTCAAGTCATTATATGGATGACATCCAGGCGCGCATGAATTTACGTAGGTTTCTAAAAAAAAAACTAAATAAATACTGTAATTCGTAGAAAATGAGAGAATATATTTCGCATGTTGCAAAAAAAGTATTGGAAAACGATGCTAAGGTCATAGAATA
>NW_017804606.1:5750-8125 GCF_001625305.1 Branchiostoma belcheri | reverse complement strand
ACACTCCCTCTGTAAATAAGCACTTCAGTTTTGGTTCATCCCTATCCCAGATAAGATCAGGTCGCCTCTTGTACATCTTATCAAAGAGTGCCTGACGTAACTTGTCATAAAACGGACAGTAAAACATAAAGTGAGCCTCATTTTCTACTTCTTGTTAATCACACAGCAGACATAATCTGTCCTTTTCTGGAATGCCCCGATATCTTCCCGTTTCAATACACAAAGGTAATATTCCAGATCTAAACTGGGCACCAAGATACCTTTGTAATCTTGTAAGGGGTAAAGTAACATATTTTTCTTGAGAGAATGTGTCTTTGATTAACACGTAAGTCCTCAATTTTGGTTTAAACCATATAAATGTTTGTACGTAACGGTTAATTTATGTTTGGCTTACTCAAATATGGAAGAACCATTTTACTTGCCTGTACTTTAGAAGTAAGGTGGCCCTGTGATCGCTAGTTCAGACGGCGCTTTGAGTAGTGCCGCTGCAAGGTAGCAAAATGACAGCAAGCATTTTAAAAAGGATACGCAAGTGTACTTTTTAATGCTATCAAATTACTTTATTGTGAGTGTATGATTGACCTAATGCAATTACCGCAAGCCATCCATAGAATAAATGATATCAACATATCTTTACACGTTGAATGGTTATTGTGTACTTATATGGTCTCTTAGATTGTGTCGTTGTAACGAAGAGAGGGGTAAGGATGTTTTAAAGATTGTTACCCACTCTTAAAGCCACTATAATATATAAAGTTAACAGATAAGACATATACGTTAAAACGTCATTATAACAACAAACAAGAAGCCATAGGCAGGCGACAATCCTCCGCGAAGTTTTATATTTTGCAACAAAAACTAGAATCCCACGAGCTTATATCTTCGCCAAATGATGTTAATCTTTTGAATGACAAAGATGATTTTGCAAATAGGATCCTCATTTGCATGAATAATATCATATATATTATGCATATTCTCCAACAAATGACAGCATTATCTTAACAAAGAAATCTATTCTATCATTTTCTCAGAAATTATGCAATTGAGGTCATTATTTGAATAAGTTACGTTTAATGATGTTCACATAACTTTCAAATACCCCAAGTATGAAATTACAGGCAGTTACCAATTTGGAATTATAACATTTTCTTATTAATTATGCAAATTAAATGTTAATTTACATAATGAATGTCTGCCTGTGTTTCTCTCGGTCTCAATTAATTACATATGTCACAAGCTTTAATAGTCCCATAATGTAGTGCAGCTGATTAATAGAATTTCCTCATTAGTTATGCAAATTACATCCAGAATTGCATAATTGTCGCATAATTATGTGGAGCGTAATTTAGCTACCTACATACCAAAAATCATGACGATCCGTCCACCAGTTCTTGAGTTATTGCCTTTAGAATATTTTCAAAGAAACGCCCCTGCAGTTCCTGAGCAAGCCGCTAGGGGGGCCAAACCTACGTCACTTTTATTCAGCACATGACCTACCTACCATCCAAATTTCGTGTCCCTAGAACGTCTAGATCACGAGATATCGAAACCGGAAGTTAAGCTGCAGTACCATTAGAAGCCGCTAGGGGGCCTAAAATCTAATCATTTTGAGGTCTCATCAAGACCTACCCACCTACTAAATATGAAGTCAATCCATTAAGTTTGAAGTTCATTTTAATTACATACACACACAATCATTGCATTGACATAAAGATCGGACAGTCATGGTCGTGTCACTAGTAACAAATACAGCCCCACCGTCTTACCGTTCCTGTTACTTATTAAGCACGACTGGCCAGGCCAAATTCCAGCAACAGTTGCGGCCAGCACCTCGAGTGTTACTACCGCCGGTCAGATACCCGGGCGAAAACACGTCAACGACATTATACATATGTTTCAAAAATAAGCATTTACTCAAATATCAAAACTGCTAGGATAAAAATAAAATGACGTGCATCACCACGGGCATAATGGCACACCACATGCCAAATTACACAGAAATGCTACGTACGGAACAATGCATTTTGGCTGCGAACATCTATGGTACCACCTATCAACCCCTCCCTGCGTCTGCATGAAGTTCCACCGCCCACCGCTATTCTAAACAACGGGTTTTTCTGGACCATTCAAATTTGCCTCATAATTGTAGGGGTGCATCTTAAATATTACATTGACCGCGAAAACAGCAACGGCATAAATACACATCCGTGCATCAACACGGGCATGCCCGCAGACGGCGTATAAAATTGCATGCCGATCACACGAAGAGAACCCCGTGTTCCAGCTGCGAACACGAAAAAATAGCTTCTCACAATACTCCGTCCGGAGGTCCTGACCTCCTTTACGGAGTAAAAAAAGCTAAACAGGGATGCTTG
>NW_017804606.1:0-5730 GCF_001625305.1 Branchiostoma belcheri | reverse complement strand
TCAAATATGGAAGAACCATTTTACTTGCCTGTACTTTAGAAGTAAGGTGGCCCTGTGATCGCTAGTTCAGACGGCGTTTTAAGTAGTGCCGCTGCAAGGTAGCAAAAATGACAGCAAGCACTTTAAAAAGGATACGCAAGTGTACTTTTTAATGCTATCAAATTACTTTATTGTGAGTGTATGATTGACCTAATGCAATTACCGCAAGCCATCCATAGAATAAATGATATCAACATATCTTTACACGTTGAATGGTTATTGTGTATCTATATGGTCTCTTAGATTGTGTCGTTGTAACGAAGAGGGGGGTAAGGATGTTTTAAAGACTGTTACCCACTCTTAAAGCCACTATAATATATAAAGTTAACAGATAAGACATATACGTTAAAACGTCATTATAACAACAAACAAGAAGCCATAGGCAGGCGACAATCCTCCGCGAAGTTTTATATTTTGCAACAAAAACTAGAATCCCACGAGCTTATATCTTCGCCAAATGATGTTAATCTTTTGAATGACAAAGATGATTCCTCCTGATTATGCAAATAGGATCCTCATTTGCATGAATAATATCATATATATTATGCATATTCTCCAACAAATGACAGCATTATCTTAACAAAGAAATCTATTCTATCATTTTCTCAGAAATTATGCAATTGAGGTCATTATTTGAATAAGTTGTGTTTAATGATGTTCACATCACTTTCAAATACCCCAAGTATGAAATTCCAGGCAGTTACAATTTTGGAATTATAACATTTTCTTATTAATTATGCAAATTAAATGTTAATTTACATAATGAATGTCTGCCTGTGTTTCTCTCGGTCTCAATTAATTACATATGTCACAAGCTTTAATAGTCCCATAATGTAATGCAGCTGATTAATAGAATTTCCTCATTAATTATGCAAATTACATCCAGAATTGCAAAATTGTCGCATAATTATGTGAAGCGTAAGGTCTCGGACCGGAGTTTCCCTCCGTATTTCGAGCAATTTGACACCCTCAGCCCGACGGGCTGTCATTTCTGTACTAAACGCGGGTCGGAATTTTTCACTCTTTTGGTGGAAAGGGGTGCCGTGCCGCTTATCAATACACTTGATATATATTTAACGCGCCCAATTTATTTAGGGGTAAATGAGGCACATCAAAGTACATTTTTAAAAAAGGGGTCATTTTTTTCGTCATTTTTAACAATGGCTGCATGGAAAAAACGAATTTTCCCAGGGTAACGGCTTAGTACTCGAAGAAGCTCAGAACCTAATGTTTCCAAAATTTGAATTTAATTAAAATCGATGCGATAAGTTTATCGCTATCTTCGATGGCCCGAACACACCCAGAACGCATATAGAACGTGCCATCCCGGCGGTCAGGCGAAAAGGCCACATAACCATCCGCGCGGACGAATACCAGGAAGTCTTAGCTGGACCACCAACATTACGCCACCTATAAAGGCTACAACTAACAGGCTTTTCAGAAAATACAAAGATATGTACACAGATATTACGATTTCAGGGATATCGCGGCCAAAAAATACCATACAAAGTCACGTTTCCGGCGATTTACTGCGCACTTACTTAGACTCTGGTCAGAATTAAACTCCGACCCGGAACCGTAATTTTAGCTACCTACATACCAAAAATCATGACGATCCGTCCACCAGTTCTTGAGTTATTGCCTTTTTGAATATTTTCAAAGAAACGCCCCTGCAGTTCCTGAGCAAGCCGCTAGGGGGGCCAAACCTACGTCACTTTTATTCAGCACAAGACCTACCTACCATCCAAATTTCGTGTCCCTAGAACGTCTAGATCACGAGGTATCGAAACCGGAAGTTAAGCTGCAGTACCATTAGAAGCCGCTAAGGGGCCTAAAATCTAATCATTTTGAGGTCTCATCAAGACCTACCCACCTACTAAATATGAAGTCAATCCATTAAGTTTGAAGTTCATTTTAATTACATACACACAATCATTGCATTGACATAAAGATCCGACAGTCATGGTCGTGTCACTAGTAACAAATACAGCCCCACCGTCTTACCGTTCCTGTTACTTATTAAGCACGACTGGCCAGGCCAAATTCCAGCAACAGTTGCGGCCAGCACCACGAGTGTTACTACCGCCGGTCAGATACCCGGGCGAAAACACGTCAACGACATTATACATATGTTTCAAAAATAAGCATTTACTCAAATATCAAAACTGCTAGGATAAAAATAAAATGACTTGCATCACCACGGGCATAATGGCACATCACATGCCAAATTACACAGAAATGCTACGTACGAAACAATGCATTTTGGCTGCGAACATCTATGGTACCACCTATCAACCCCTCCCTGCGTCTGCATGAAGTTCCACCGCCCACCGCTATTCTAAACAACGGGTTTTTCTGGACCATTCAAATTTGCCTCATAATTGTAGGGGTGCATCTTAAATATTACATTGACCGCGAAAACAGCAACGGCAAAAATACACATCCGTGCATCAACACGGGCATGCCCGCAGACGGCGTATAAAATTGCATGCCGATCACACGAAGAGAACCCCGTGTTCCAGCTGCGAACACGAAAAAATAGCTTCTCACAATACTCCGTCCGGAGGTCCTGACCTCCTTTACGGAGTAAAAAAAGCTAAACAGGGATGCTTGCAATTTATACAAATATATTGCAAGCATATATTTATATTTCTATATATATATATATATACTGATATAGATATTTGAAACAATCTGGATTAAGTTTGCCAGAGGTTGGTTTGCTGAAATAGTCTATTCAATTAAAGGCTTAAGGCAGTTTTATAGAAAAAAAAGGAAGAAATAAACACGAAATTTTCTATAGACGATCACTGCCTGCCGTTTGTCCTTATTGTTCCGTGTGCCACTCACGGATTTGATAGGATGTTTCATACATGTCCAGTATCAGGGTGAAATGGCAGAAGTTGTCAAAAGTTAACATCAGCTTACGTCATATGTAACTTCGTGCTTTTCCGTATTTTGACTCTCCTGTCGGCCTGCTATCGGACGCATCCGAAGTTGTCCGAAGTTATGTTATGACGTCATCCTAACTTTAGACAGTCTCCCGGGAGGTGGCAGAAGTTGTCGGAAGTTGTCTGAAGTTATGACGTCAACCTAACTTCAGACACTCTCCCGGGAGGTGTCGGAAGTTGTCCGAAGTTGTCCGAAGTTTTGACGTCATCCTAAGTTTAGACACTCTCCCGGAGTATCAGGGTGAATGGTATGAAGTTAAAATCAAGTTACGTCACACGGTAAGCGAAATAACTTGGTACGTAGGGCCGTGTGAGTGTACGAAGTTAGGAGTGACGTGTTTTCACGACAGTTCACTTTGGGCACACCATGAAAACCATGATACTATGGTGGATGTGGTTGGCGCTCCTGTTGAAATCAATCTTCTCGTAAAGAGTAAGCAAGCGCCGCACTAGTCCCAGATCACGAATATCTACTTGAAAATATATCCATTAACTTGTAGCATGACTTCTACGCGCGAAAGGCACGTTTGAGATGTCAACATCTGGCGTCATTTACGTTGTAATTCGAACTGGCCGGTAATTCGAATGTGTGTCACTTGTAATTCGAACCGTGGAGTGTGTTCTAAACGGTGTCACTTGTAATTCAAAACATTTACCTGGCGGTTTGATCATAGTCGCTACTATCGGAGCGGACGTAAACTAACCAGGATAGTAGCCAGTCTATGGATCATCAAGGACAACGTGCGCAGACGTTGTCGGGTAAACTGAACCTAACAAATCTTCAGGTTAATGATAAAGTTACGTCAGTTTTTCATTATAATTATGGTCTTGGTGGTGATCGTCCCCACGTGATGATTGCAGACGCAAAACCTACAACCTACAATACGTTAATAAACATTTTCAATGTTGCATTTAAATGTCAAAACTGGAACTTTTTTGCTTTCAATCTTTCCATCTTCAACTTCAGACAACTTTGGACACCTGGAGTGTCGGAAGTTACAGTGATATCACGTAACTTCAGACAACTTCAGACACCTGCCACCCTACCCCACAAGTGTCGGAAGTTACAGTGACGTCACGTAGCTTCGGACAACTTCAGACACCTGCCACCCTACCCCACAAGTGTCGGAAGTTACAGTGACGTCACGTAACTTCAGACAACTTCAGACACCTGCCACCCTACCCCACACTCCCCACAAGTGTCGGAAGTTACAGTGACGTCACGTAACTTCAGACAACTTCAGACACCTGCCACCCTACCCCGCAAGTGTCGGAAGTTACAGTGACGTCACGTAACTTCAGACAACTTCGGACAACTTCGGACACCTGCAACCCTATCCCACAAGTGTCGGAAGTTACAGTGACGTCAGACTTTACTCCCGATAACCCCCCAAACCACTCGGAAATGGTCGTGACTTCGGACAACTTCAGACAACATCTGCCACCCTAACTTCTGCCACTTCACCCTGATACTGGACATGCCTCGGATGTTTGGAGTCATCTAGCTGCTAACGTTCTGACCGGAGAGAATTGGCAAAACGCTGTTAATGACACTTTTTTAATAAACTGAACATTGATTTTGCGTTATATCCTCTGCCTTCTTTTATAAATAACACCAGTAAACAGCAGCACATTTTTAACATCCAATTGGCAAAAAATCGCATAAGAGAAAAAAGTTATACTTCACGTGGTTAAACATTTCTTTTACCAGGGATATTTTGCTGGCCGAAATCTTGGATTATCCCAGGTATGGACGGAATATTTTTTCTACATGGATGACGACATGGTGATTACAGAAACAACAAAGATGGACTTGCTTGTATCATTCCTGGATAAAACCAACTTTCATCTTGTAAGTAAAAATGACTGCATGGGTTTCTGCTTTATGCTGCAATACGTTACACAAAAATGCTTTTAAGATTGACCTTTCTCTGTAACATTCTCTGACGTGTTCCAAATGTAAAGTTAACAAATTGAATTAGCCCATCTCCTCAGTATAAAGAAGAATCAGACTTTAACTGTTATAAACAGTAGCAAATTTCATATTCCAGTGTAAACCTTAATACCCCGCTCATATTTGAGTTTGAGTTTTATTTAGATCCACAATTAGCCTAAAAAGAGGCTATTCTTCCTGTGGTCTACACATTCATATTTACATACATGTATTACAAACGTACAAAACATTACAAAGTTAACAGTCTGTAGTTAACAGTCCAGTACTTTGCTAGTTGCCGCCTTTGTTATTCCACAATGGTGACATTCTGTACAAAAAGGAGTTTGATTTTGGTTTTGGTAGTCTGATTTTGTTTGTACTGGTTGAGCGTGTCGGTACTTGTGAATCTCAGATTGGAATGTGATTTTGGCGTACAAAGCCTGTGGTTGTTTGGTGATCATTATATTTTTATAAGTGACAAGAATTCTTCGTTGGATTTTGTTCCTGACAGTCATCCATCCTAAGGTCTTCAGCATGGTGTCTACATGTGCATCACAATCACAACCAAGAGCTAGCTTTGCTGCCCTGTTCTGGACCACCTATAATTGTTCTGTGTTGTGTTTCCCCATACGGAGCAACAGTAGTCTATATGTGGTATTATTAAGGCGTTGACTACGGCTATTCTCTGTCGAAATAGTAGTAAGTTCTTAACCCTTCCCACCTGTGCCAAGCTTCTGTTGCACTTCTTAACTATATGAGCAGTGTGGTTGTCGTATGTGAGGTTTCCATCAAGGTGTAGTCCAAATA
>NW_017804605.1:0-8130 GCF_001625305.1 Branchiostoma belcheri | reverse complement strand
TGTACAGTAAAGATGTACGAGCAGGCAGAGCCTGTCAGGACTCCGCAAGCGGGGTCCGGCAGGGAACAAAATAACAGGCCGCGGGCGCCCTACCCAGATCCCCCGGGCCGCCGAGGTAACACTATCGGGCATGATGGTTGTAATGTAGAGATGTACGAGCAGGCAGAGCCTGTTAGGACTCCGCAAGCGGGGTCCGGCAGGGAACAAAATGTCGGGCCGCGGGCGGCCTACCAAGATCCCACCGCCCGCCAAAGTAACACTAGCGGTGGTGGCAAACATGCCTCTCATGCGTATCAAGAAAAGCAGGATACGTCTTCGAACGTGTACGAAGAGGCTGAGGCGGTGAAACTGGAGAATATCTCTGGAGACGTGCCTTATGGAACGGACACGTCTACAGGTAATCCCCGTCTATAAAGATTGCATTTCCACGCATTCCTCTGATCTTTTAAAGAATGGGGGAGGCATAGAGCCTGGGTCAAAGTGCCCGTACCCACTCAAATTTTGAAAGGGGGGCTTGAGGTCCACCTTATTTACTTTTCTTAAAGTATACCACCAAACATTGAAATATCACTACCTTCAATATGTTTTGTGTTCGTAATTTTTTGTTTAACCCTACCTAGACCGGGGGGGGGGGCTAAAAGTGTCCGCGGCAACTTTGATGTCACCTAGCGTCTGATCGGCTAGCCGTAGAGCGGCCAAACTTGGTGACTTTTCCTAAAATATTGTTGGCAACAATTCTTTATCATTGGAATAAAATAATAATTTTTTGTGTTGCCATGGCAACGGGTTTCTGACAGGCATTTTTTGCTAAATTTAGTACTTTTTGTTTCAACAATAGAATTTTATGGGTTTTATGTCAAGTTACTCATGGTTTCTAATATTAATAACATCCCATATAATTTTATGTAAATTTTATCATTAAATATGCATAATTTATGCTAATTTGATGACGTCACATCATTAGAACAGGTATATATAGGTTATTTTCATTAAAATTTCATCAATACTTCCATTTCTTTTTCAAAAAAAAGATTTAAATGAAGGTCTTTAGTATGTTTACAATGTATTTTAGGCTTTATCATGAAAAAGAACTATTTTTGAAAATTCAAGATTCATGATCCAAGATGGCGGATATCTTAAATATGCATGACGTCATTTTATGACGTCACCGGTGTTGCAATGGGCAACATAAGACTTAGTACACCATAATATTCTGTCATAAACACTTTTGGTACAGTTATTTTGAATACCATTTAGTTTTCAGGGAAAAACCTATTTAGACGGTTTTGGGCAATAAAATCACATTAATGACGTCATAATGACGTCATATTACGTCATAACGACAAAAAATTGTAGATATGATAAATTTTCACTAGTACACCATTCTCTGAAAATTTGGTGGTCATACGACATACCGTTCGCGAGTTCTTAGGGGGGTCAAAAGAGCTCCCTCCCCCCCCCGGTCCCCCCATGTCAAAAAAAGCCCGGTCTTGGTAGGGTTAAGTAACATTGTTACCTCCGTTTAACCCTACCTAGACCGGGGGGGGGGGGGGCTCGTCACTGAATGACATCCAGTAAATTTCTAGCGGGGACCAATCAGAGGGCTGCTGAATAATTTGAATAATTTATCAAGGCCCACGGACGCGGTTCTTTCACTTGTATAGTAGCCAATTACCACCGAGCCGGTGGCACACGATGGGCGAAAACATGTATTTCACACCCATTGTACGTCGACATAAAGCGCTTATACATTACAAACAGAATTTTCGTAGGACGGCCATTACTTTAGTTTGCAGCATGTGTATTGAGAACGGGTATCTTCATAATTCTGCTGGCTGTTTGTATAAGAACGGCACAATAAAACAGTTTTCAATACCAACACGACTCAGCAGATAATACGTAATGAAGCCCACTTTTTACGCAGATTGTAGCACTACGTAATGTTACACAAACTAACAGTAGATGTTTTAAGGAATTCACAGAAATGACAATGATAGATAATGTAACGCATATACATTATACAGCACAGAATGAAGAGAAACAGTAATGTAGTCGTCTTTGGCCGGGTATGGCAAGTTATAGTACGTACATGTATCGGTTCAATCTTTAACGGGTAAGTTGACAGCAACAAGCAAGATGCATAGGTTCTATTACTTTTGTAGCTCACTTGCGTCTAGATTTGGGACGAACCCATGTTACTTTTTCGCCGCAGTTTTTCATGTAGTGGTTACTTCGACAGCCTTTCCGCTGACGCAAACATAGTTTGAGGTTCCACAGTTCTTACAACGTTAGTGCTTGAAGTTGCTGTGGTGTTCTCCAGGTTTGTTGGTCTGGTGATGTTGTCTTTGTTGGCTTGTTGTCTGTCATTTCCCTCCATTTTTATGTTTGGCGGCCCGTCTTCGATGGGTTGGGTTTGGTTAACAAATCTCGGCTTCGCTAAGATCCGTTCCTTGCCGTACATAGTGGTCGCTCCATTAGCGCTGGTGCAGCCCCATTTGAATGTGTAAAACTTAATGTCTACAGTCCCGTTTTGATTCGTTCATCAAAGTAGATTTTACTAAGGTATGACTTTACTAACTGATTGTGGAAGTACTACTTAGTACTGATGTAAACAAGAAACAATATACGCGCTCTGGTTGGGTTCATGGCATTTACATGAAACAAGGTGCTAATAGCCGCTAGTCGAAGACGCGTCAGCAGCCCTATGATTGGTCCCCGCTAGAAATCTACTGGATGTCATATAGTGTACACGGAGGGGGGGGGGCTAAAAATGCCCGCGCCAACTTTGATGTCACCTAGCGTCTGAACGGCCAAACTTGGTGACTTTTCCTAGAATATTGTTGGAAACAGTTCTGTATCATTGGTATAAGATAATAATTTTTGTGTTGCCATGGCAACGGGTTTCTGACAGGCATTTTTTGCTAAATTTAGTACTTTTTGTTTCAACAATAGAATTTTATGGGTTTTATGTCAAGTTACTCATCGTTTCTAATATTAGTAACATCCCATAGAACTTTATGTAAATTTTATCATTAAATATACATAATTTATGCTAATTTGATTATGTCATTGGCCAAAATCCTAGATGGCGGACCATATCATTAGAACAGGTATATACAGGTTATTTTCATTATATGTCATATACAATGTCATATATACTTCCATTTCTTTTTCTAAAAAAGGTGTGAGTGAATGTCTTGAGTATGTTTACAATGTATTTTAGGCGTTATCATGAAAAAAAAAACAATTTTTGAAAATTTAAGGTTGATGATCCAAGATGGCGGATATATTAAATATGCATGACGTCAAATTTATGACGTCACCGGGGTTGCAATGGGCAATATAACACTTAGTACACCCTAACATTCTGTCAGAAACACTTTCGGTAAAGTTATGTTGAATACCATATAGTTTTCAGGGAAAAACCTATCTAGACGGTTTTGGCCAATAAAATCACATTAATGACGTCATAATGACGTCATATTGCGTTATAACAACATAAAAATTGTAGATATGATAAATTGTTACTAGTACACCATCCTTTGAAAATTTGGTGGTCATACGACATACCGTTTGCGAGTTCTGAGGGGGGGTGGTGTCAAATGAGCCCCCCCAGGTCCCCCCATGCCCAAAAAAGCCAGGTCTAGGTAGGGTTAACCTGGTATTGTTCCTTTAATTTTGTATTTTTTAGATTAAAAAACAAAACAAGGCATAAAGGCTGCATATGAACGTATTTAGTCCATGTTTATACGATGTGTTGATATAACGATATTTGTTGAAAATATTCAAGATGGCAGATAGATTAAATGCGTTTGACCTTTCTTCATGAGGGGGCAGCCTCACAATGTCACAGCAAAACAATTGTAAGAATAAAAAGAAATAGATATTCGTCTTCGATATAAGCTTCTGTCTTAGTATGTTTCATGTTAATAGTGTATTTTAAAACAATCATTCATGATACCAGACACGGACAAGGCTGAACAAGATGGAGCAAGAGGCCGCCGTGTCTGCTACATGGCTGCCGCCATGGCTATCATTGTAACATTGGGTATTGTAGTGGGGGGTCCTACTGATGTTCGTCATACACGGGACTTCCAATAATGAAAAGGTAATAAATATTTGCCTTCGACAGAAGGCTATGTAATCGTTTTTGTACTGTTTGGCAGATTATGCACTATAAATTTTGAAGACATGGTCAGAGGTTCACGATTTTTGGTAGGCAGGTTGTCTTAGTGATGGGCATTGTCAAGGCCAAAAATGGGTGGATTCACAATTAATGTGGAAAGACATATATATATTCACCAAAGGTTATTTGATTTGTATGTATTTTCACTAAGTCTATCTCTACACAAAAAACTACCATATACAAACACTCACCAAAACAATATCTTACAGTTGAAGGCATAAGCCCTACGAACTCTAGTTGAATTCTGAAAATTGAAGAAGTCAAACCTATGACAATTATGTCCTTGTGTATTTTTGAATGCAGTATGTAGTACAACGTAGGAAATTAATATTAAAGTAGAAATGGATATTTGTTAATATTTACCTAGGCCATATCCACACACATAGAACATTTGGGTGTAATACCAGGCTTCAAGGGCCCAAACTTTACAGATTGTGTATAACAACACCAAAGCAATAACAAAAACAAAAAAGGAACCAAAACGTTATGAGTATTGTTTTACTCTACCTACATATACATGCTCTGTCTTCTCATCTCTCCAATCAGCTTAAGAGACATAGCACGATATAATATGTCACGTCATGCTAAGACATATCAATATATACATGTATTAAGAAGCTGTCTTTAGTGAAATATCAACAATTAACCGGGCAGTAAGGGACGTTGGATTGGAAGATAAAGGGAAGAAAGTATTATAAAATGAAATATATTTCCATACAGATAGCATTATTTAACTTAATATACACACATAGCAAGAAAATGTACTTTGAACACTGTATTTATGTACTTACTGTCTTAATGTAATGGAACATATAATATTGTGATATATCAATATACTTAAAAAGATAGGTCAATAGCAGCAAACCGCATTTTACAAAGGTAATGATACAAGATCTACGAACTCTTGTTAAATCCTTGTGGTTACTGTTATAGGACATTCCCGTTACTATTACCATTACCATTACTGCGAGTGTTATGGACAGAGGATACAAGACAAACCAGTCTGACGCCATGGAACAACGTTTTAACGAGAAAACCAACCTAACAGGTAGGCTGATCTGGCTTAAAGATGTATTTTAATTTTTTTTACAACAATCAAAATCTATTCTGAATAGTAATGATACATGCATAACATATACATCAATAGGCCAATAAGAAAAAAATAAATACAAATAAGAGAATAGAGATATTAAAGATCTCCTCTTACATTCTTTAAGAATGTAATGTGTTACAAAGATACATGGATGTTACAATTTTTTGATTGGATTGTGGTGGATCATGGATGAATCCTAGTTATATTTAGTAGGTAGGTTGGGGTGAGGACGGCGAAGGTCAAGGTTAATCAGGTCACTCTAGTGGCTTCCTACAGTACTGCAGTGGTACACATGGTCGTGTTCTGTACTTTGGTGTAAACCATACCAGTGCTAATCAATTAATTATTCAAGTTAATTAAAACTAAAAGTATCTTGTAGGGTTTGGGAGTATGCTGTTATTCAGTGGTCTGGTCATTAATGTCCATATTCCATGTTTTACTAACTACAGAAGTCAGTGGTAAAAAGGGTCCGGATATAGATCAGAACTACGACATGGCAGGACTTGGAGATCAAGATATGACTTCAGAAGGTAACGATGGTAACCACTTCCCCTTTACACCACGTGCAAAACACCTAGAACACCTTTATGCCCTTACTAACGATATGCCATTACGGTTCAGGGATAGTTGTTTTTAAAAGCGTTTATCTTACCCTAACACACATATCTATTATCTATCCTTTGTAATAGTGAGTCATTAAACGTAAAATAAAATGTTAGCATGAAAGTCCATCTGTGTTGGTATATAACATTATGATAACAGTTAAACTTTACATAACAAACACCAAGTAATTGGTAAAATAAAATGGCTGTTTCCTAGAACAAACACCATTTGGACGGTAATTTAAGCATACCTTCATGTTCTACAACAGCAGAGGGGGAGGCAGAAGGAGGCGAAGTTACTGAGCAGAACTACGACCAGTCAGAAACCGGAGAAGAATATTCCACTTCAACAGGTAACAGCTAATAAACAATATTTATTAGCACCTAACATTTTTCAATCATTACATTTGAAATATCTAATGGTGGAAAATGACATCGGATGTAACTGATGTTAACTATTTTTTGTTTTTTTCTTTTCCAAGAGTATCATATTAGATTAAACTTGACATGATACGTTTTTTCGTACACCAGATATTACGTAACGTGGCAATTTTCACAAAAAAATACAAATTTTATCAACTACAGATTTTAGGCAGAACTACGGCATGACAGGACTTCAAAATCAAGATCCGACTTCAGAAGGTAACGATGGCCATCCCGATCTTATTATAAAATATTTGTTAACATCCAAATGTATATCAAAAGAGTTTTTACTTTATCTTACCTAAAGGCATCTCTGTGTTGTCTAAGTTTTCTAAGGGAATAAACGGTATGTTAAAGTTTTAAAGATGATCGGGTTGTTTCCTTATAATAAACAAACGCCATATTGGACAGTGATTACAGCATATTTCCATGTTCTGTCACACTTAGGTGTGAAGGAAGAAGAAGGTGGGGATGTAGAGCAGAACTACGACGTGGCAGAAACTGGAGAAAAAGATCCTGCTTCAACAGGTAACACTGAGGGATACACAACTCATCATCTCGGATCGTCTGTTTGTGCAGGCAAGTTTCTACGGATTATACATGGTTTAAAATGTTTAACATATGTAATGAAAGGCAAAGTAGCTTCATTGTAGACGTCATAATAAAGGTTACCATATCCACATGAACTATCTTATGATCATGACTATGGTATATGTAAGAATAACAGTTGCTCTATTCGTGTAGAGCATTAATGCTTTGTGGAATATTCACTGAAATGTGATCAGCAGTTGTGCTTTTATGTTCCTCTTATACTTGTTAATGACCATTAAACTAGTAACTAAAGAAAAAAAATTAAATGTTTATATGTGTAAACATTGTGCAAACCTCGATTTTAACTTAAGTATGTATAATCAACTAGAAATTGTATTAAGCGAATAAGTCGGTAACAGCATGTATATGTATGCACCTTTACGTATTATTAAAAATCGCACAATCAAACTCTAATTCTAAGGTTTTAGACTTAAGATTACAAAAAAAAAAAAACTAATGTTTTCTGCAAAAAAAAACATTAGAAATTTTAAGTACGAAAGAAAAATACGTGGCAAGAGAACAGTTTAGAAAAAAGGTTCGGTGTTAAATGATTATATCACGGTGGTCTGTCACTACGGCATTCTTTCCCATTGCTGGGGGCGTTCGATAAAGTATCGGGTTACAAGACGCAATTTTGGGCTAACCGTAAAACATTTGAAAATAAACAAACTAGTATCGGAGGGAAAATTTCGTTGAAATAAAATAAAATCATCGTCTTTACATACATTTAATGGTGATTTTTTGCGATAAATGGATGATTTTTTCGGATTACGTTAAAAAAGTCGATAATTTATGGAATTTCGGTGCGCCATATTTTAGCCAATCACCGAGCAAACCTGGCTACACATATTACGCAAGGTCACTGATTTTTATATTTTTCGACGACCAGGAATAAGATGAAAAATCGTGCTTTTGGGATTTTTTTAATTTCTGACTTGAAGTATAGTTTTGGTCGACAAAAAGGTGAAAAAATCGAATTTTTTTGCTTTTTTCGCACTTAATTACCCATAATTCAAAATCAAGAACATTTTCAAAAATACCCAAAAGCACGATTTTTAGGGACAACCGTGGCAGTCATTTTGAGCCGTAAATGGGGTATGTTTGACTCTCCATGCTTCCAGGTTTGAACGAGTTTTGCAGACATGTCATATCTCCCAAAAGTGTGCACCGTGTTATTTATAAAGGCGTAAAGAATCATTGCAGTATTCAAGGTTACCCAAGGATACGACTGTAGC
>NW_017804604.1:0-8175 GCF_001625305.1 Branchiostoma belcheri | reverse complement strand
TTGATATCAATATGCACCCAAAAAATAAATTTCTAGTGAGAGAAGGAACAACAATCAGGATTTTCTCTTAAGGAACAGAAAAAGGTTAGTTAGATTAAGTTTCTTGAGTAACAGTTTTCTTGTGTGTTCAGCCTGTGGCCAGAAGATATGTAGGGTAACACTTTTGTGACGTGTTCGCTGTTTACAACCTCACACCGACTGTTGATCACTATTTAAAGTTACTGAGATACGATCAAGTGTTATATTGACTTCCTGGGTTCACCATAGGATGAGTATCCTGCAGGGTCCATGAACCTACAACCCATATGCCGCGACATACCTCTTATACTGCTTGATTATCTCCTCCATATAATCGACCCGAATCTTTTCCCCCATGAGTTTCCGTGTTGGAAAATCAACCAGATAGACGTACTTGGGGTCAACAAGTTCGGAGGCCTTCTGGGTGGGGGCGTACTGCCCACCACCACGGTAGTCGAAAAACTTGATCTTGGCCTTCTCGCCCTGGAAGGCCTTTACAATCCAATCCCCACTGTGTCCCTCCTTGTAGGCCACAGCCACCCACTGGCCTACCTGGAGGGGCTTGGGTGGGCCTTTTTATTATTCAGGATTCTTAATTTAAATATACATGGACAAAAAACGAAGTACTCATATCCAATTCTTTCTCTTTTTCAAACTCTGCAATCTTTGGAGAAAGCAGGATGCTGTCCCGTTAACCTTTAGATAACATATAACAGTACTGGGTGTGGTAACAAACCTCATGTACCGGTCTCTTTTCCCTGTGTTAACTTGCAATCCATTTTAATAAAGGAAGAAGGAGCAAATATCAGGTCAATGGTCCAATGTACAGAAAATGGCGGTTGCTGTGCATTGTTTGCAGTATGAGACCAGTGTGCTGAGAGAGTTCGTGGAAGCACACGCGGAGGAAATTACAGCCATCCTCTGCGAGAAATAAGAACACGACGAGATGGGAATGTACTGTAACACAACGGTTCCAAAAGGTGTCGAGCAACAATCTCCCAAGGAGGGGGACTTAACCCAGGCAGTTTGCGGAAGCATGGCTGAAGAGTATAAAATCGTGGAGTAGGGGTCGAAGCGCCAAAAACCAAAGCTCTTTGACCCCTTGGGGTTTTCTTACACTATAACAACATGTAATGCAATAAATATGAATTATCTCTATTTTAGAGAGTTCGTGGAAGCACACGCGGAGGAAATTACAGCCATCCTCTGCGAGGCGGAGACAAGACAACAGAAAGATGTTTGATGTACATTGCAGAAATAAAAAAAAAACAACTTGGGAGTGTGTAGTAAGACCGAAAGGTGCGAGATGTTCCGTTACTGTCCAGCAAGAGGAAGCTGGCTGATATCTTGTACTGATGGTAACACGAAATAACTCACGTACAGAAATGTCAACAATCTCATATTATTATGATAACAAAAATAATTACCATACATGCACAATCTAATTATCACAAATATGTCAAGGAAATGACGAAAAAAATCAAGTGCAATGTTTGGTCATATTTGTACACTCACTAATCAATTTAACATTGTAGAGCATGACTTCCAAATACAACAATTCTTCATTCTTCCGGCAACACATTACAAAGTTAGGCAAACCATGGACAACAACAACACCAGCTTTTCCTCAGAGAAAAAAAAAATTAAGAAATGTTCATAAAAACTAAATTGGAACTGGTAGAGGAAGAAAGTTGAAGACCCCTGCCTCTATCCACCAGAAATAAGAGGAAGCAGGATTTTACAGAATGAACTTTACAAGAATACTGTCAAAGAACTTGTGAACCGCGCACGTGTGAACCATAAAAAAGATACTTTATTTTAATTAATGACACCGTATAGCTTACTTTAATTAATGACACCGTATAGCTTATTTTTTTAAAGCAAAGTATCCGTTTGCAATAATTATTTAACCTTTTTTGACCTTCAATACTTGAGGTTAGTGTGCCTGCCTGCCTAAATGCTTAGGCCAGAACTGGCCCCTTGCTCCTCTTCATTTTTTCCCGCCAGGCATCACGGTCCTTAGCCTTTCGTTCAGCGTACTTGAGGGACCATCCCGTGTCCTGTACTATCTGGTCCCGCCAACTTTTAGGGGGTCTTCCTCTAGGTCTGGGGTTTGTGAAATCCTGATGGTAGGCCCCATAAACCAAAGAGTCTGGGGGTCTCCTCTGAACGTGACCAAACCACCTCAGCCTTCTTTTACGAATGTCGTCAATTATGGTATTTTCCATTCCCAGCATGACTCGGATTTCCTCATTTCTGATGTGGTCTCTCCATGAGATATTCAGGATAGCCCGCAGGCATCTCATCTCACTCTGATGTTAGTTTAAGTCTCTAAATTGTTAAATATATCCAAGTCTTTCTGCTGTTTTTAGATCATACAGTCATACACATTTTACACAGAACCATCTGTAAAAAAAGTGTGTCCTAGCTCCCCAGGGTTAAGGAGCGCTTTGTACAACAAACATACTACTAATATCATAAAGATACTGGAAAGCGGGAGAGACATTGTATACCCATAGTCATACCGGGTAATATAGCTGCTCTGCTTCGTGCAAAATGCTTAGCACCTGCACAGATAGATCTGTATATTTTGTATTTTGTGCTCGAAGACGAGTCACTGTACTACTCTCCAGAAGAAGACACTTCCCAACCAGACCAGCTTGTGAAGGCGGGATACAAAGATACAGTGTGAAACAAAGTATGGAGATGTACAAATAAAAACTACTTGACACAATATACTTAAAATGTTCATACTATACAAACGGTGACTTGGTCTGCATGAGAATTTAAATAAGTGATATATAATTGACCACAGAAACTTTCAAGCACTTTTATTCTACTAGCATTTTTGTCTCAATTATCATTGTTATTCTATTGGTATTTGTTAGTTCTTGTGAAAGGACAAAATGATGATAAGTATGAGGACAAAAACTGTTTCTCAATACCATTTTCTACGACAAAATTGTGCATTAATAACTTTCATGAAAGGCACACTATGACTGACAGATGTGAGTTGGAGGAAAATTATGTTCTGTTCAAATACATTTGACAGATAACCTCGAGCCACTCGTCGTTAGGCATTCTCTCGAACTGTGCACCGATGTCCTCCATCTCCTGAAGGTACCGAGTTCCCCTCAATATCGACATCGACGAGCTCCTTGTGCAGGGAGAAGATTTTCCCAATGCTCCTGCTGGCTGTGTTCTCATACTCTCACTCTCTTTATGTGGTAGTTTGTAGGTGGCCACAGGATCAAATGGAACAGAAACCATCCGGCTGAAGATTCTAGAAAGTGCAGATGTATTGCTAGAATTGCACTTTATTTCACATGAACTGATATATAAAACGGCTGTCCAAGGAAAACCTTGTTTATATCCTAACTTGACTGCTTGTGCCCTACAAATGTGACAGGCGTACATTGAGTAGAGAAATTTACACTTTATTTTGGACTTATAACTTAAGTATGTTTAACCAGCTGTGTTCTTTGCTGCACTGGCACAGTTGCTGTAGAAGAAAGGTAACAAAATGGAAATTTCAGTGCTGAGCCAGAACTGATTCAGAAATGGACCACTTGTGACCGGTGTTATATACTTGCAGTAATAAATCTACATCCATCAGTTTTTCCAACATCATCATCCATCATCACATTATCGACCAATGATCTCTTGGTTCATGTAAAAACATTTCATTTGTGTTGTAAATGATCAATTGAACAGAGGTCTAAGTACACAAAACCCTGATCAAGTCTATGGTTTAACATTTACATACAACTTACACTTGGGCTTTGCTGCAGGTTTGGCCATGCTGTGTTTGGGCTTGTAGTTGAAGAGGTGGCCCAGTTTCTCAGTAGCCTTTCTGGCATTCAAAGTCTTGAGAGACTTTCCTGTATAGACATATAGAATTGGGCTGCTTTAACGATTCATACCCTATGTTACGACAGCCCTATGTTACGACAGCCCTATGTTACGACAGCCCTATGTTACGACAGCCCTATGTTACGACAGCCCTATGTTACGACAGCTATTGTTATTGTTATATGCTGACGAATTGATGTCGGCGCCTTTCGCATACGTTATTCTCATCAAAACCCGTTTTTTTCAAGTTTCCATCCGGTAAAACGTATCCACAAATATTTTTACCTCGATCAAAATCATTCCGGTTTTTAAAATTCCCTTTTGGGAGTTGCGTTTTTGGTGGTCTTGTAGCAGGCGGGTTGCATGAAAATCCACGCCGCAGTTTGCTATCCACGCCGCGGTTCGCTGACACTTCCGGCTTGCTTGAATACGCGAAAGGCACCACAAATCGGCATATGGATACATACATTTTCTCAAAAATTCTTAATTTTAATAATGAATTTCTTTAATGGAATGTTACTAAGTAGAGGTAGAAACACCGTAGTAAGTAGCGTAGTGTAACTCTCTTCGCCAAGAAACAAATTCTGCAGCTCTGCCGGCAAAGATGGCTCTATCCAATCAGAGCGCAGGTCATATGAGGTCAACCAATCAGAGCGTAGAGTTCACGCTGCTACTTACATATTAATGAGAAAATGGCGCGTATTTTCTTCTACGGCGAGGTAGCGAATGCGTGCTGCAAGTTATTTTCCGGCGATTTTCTGACTTTTAAGGTCGATTTTTCGCACGCTACGATCACGCTACCATTTGAAACTGTACTGGAGACAACAGATGAGTGATCATTTTACACCCAAGGAACACTTTTGTTGAATAAAACAGCAATAAAAGCTACGATATAGCCAAAATATTTTCAAAATTTGTCTCGTGTACGAGAGATAAGATGACGCTTCTTTACATGTTTTGATGTATTTTTGGCGTGATATAAACTAGTAATTTGTAGCGAAAATGTTGCTAGTACGGAAGAAGTACGGACGAAGCAAGGCTCTTAACTATTAAAACCCGGCTATCGCGGGCGCTACCGGAGGTTACAATAAAATAAATGATGTCGATGTTCGGAGTTTTGCAGCAGAATGTCCTAGTTAAGTATTCCTGACGATACGTTTGTCATTTGTAGTAGTGTTTTTATGTCAATACTTGTAAAAAAAATGTAGAATGCTTGTGGACAGTTACAATTTGTAGACAAGTGTAAACAAATGCCCCGCCCCCTCAGTTAATTTTCGCGAGGTGTTCCATAACTCCATTAATTTTCGCGATCCGGCCCTTCCCAACTGGGCGGCCTCTCAGGATCTCTAATTATAAGCTGCAGTCTGGCGGAAACACTGTCAGTGACAATATATTACGTGCAAATTTCCTTCGAGATCATTACTCTCAATACATTTACAATTTATCATTTGGTGTCCATAACATAGCCATAATCGCGTTGGAAAAAGGGGCGTCAAAACAAAGGACTGTCGTAACATAGGGCTGTCGTAACATAGGGCTGTCGTAACATAGGGCTGTCGTAACATAGGGCTGTCGTAACATAGGGCTGTCGTAACATAGGGCTGTCGTAACATAGGGCTGTCGTAACATAGGGCTGTCGTAACATAGGGCCGACCCCGCTTTAACATCAGAACACGTACAAACACAAGTAGGGCTGTTGGCCTACATGTTAAGAAACTTGTGATTGTTATGTTCCTATTTAATACAAATTTACTGAAAATACAGTGATTAGTGCTTTGTATATGAAAAAACAAACAACGAATGTAAATTTCCTCACCTGAGAACATGTCTCCAAGTGGATCAGCAGGCTCCTCATCTGGGAAGAATATGTTGTAGGTTAAATGGAGTTGACTCTGCACAAATCATCCAGCAGATAAGTGATGTTTCAGGAATACCTGTTTCAACTTGATAACTTCAATTGTGGAAACCCAAAATCTAATTTTACAAAATACATATCAATGTCAGACATTGCTCTAGATTGTAGACAACCCACCCCACCCCTATTTTCCTGATGACATGGGATCAAATATACAAGAGGTGTAAGGTTTTCATAGATAGCGATATACATGCAACATTACATCTTAAAATTGTATCTCTAGGAGTAAACACCAACTATATTGAAACATTTAGAAATGTAGCTTTTTTTTACCGTTTCCGCCACTCAGTTTTTTGCCACATTTCCCGCGATACGTGGCCAGGTCACTCATGACCTTTGTTCCACAGTGTTGACACTAAGTCATGTTTTGCAATTGAAACAGAAAAGGGAAACCATATCAATTTAACTGTAATGTTAAATGAGCTTCTTGGCTGAAAACTCATAGAAGTCTCCATTAGCACTTTGTCATCAGAGATGATTACCTAATAGTCATGCCCAAGAATTTGTAACTACATGTGGAATGTAAAGAAATGACATATTTGACACATGATCATGAACAAAACTATGAAAACCAAGAGTCAGTGTGAAGAGGTTTGAAATGACTATCTTTTTCTTCTTAAAGCACAGTATACATTAGCTTCTTGATACGCCCGGGTATTATTTCCAAACTGTTTCTAGACCTTTAAATGTTCCATAGACGAGTCGTCCTCTAGTCATTTCGTCATCGTTATGGTCTTTTCACAGATTTACACAAGCCATACGATTCTGTCAAGCCTTGAGTTTTCTTATCAAACTTAAAAAAAAAAAACACATCTCTCGATGTTTCTGTAAGGACGTCATGGTATTAGATGCAGGTAACGATTATACGTTACAGAAAGGGATGATGCTAAAAACATTCCGAAAGACTTCACCTACATCATGGAATAAGGTGCTTCCGGAAAACCCTCAAACATTATTTTCAGAACACCACAAAAGTCATTAGCCAAACTGTAGTAACTGCGCAAGCTAAAACTTGAAGGTGACGTCACAAGTCAAATTGGACCTAAACCAACCAGGAACACAGCGTAACAATATTCAACAACGTTTACACGTGTACTTGGCTATAACAAATCATAGCACAGAAAACAGTGACGGTCAATAAATATTCGTTACCATGGTAACGGGCAAACCTTTTCAGGGCATGAAAAGCGCCAAATGCAAGGCAATTCGATACGCATGTATCAAAAGAGAAAATTTCGGAAATCTAGAAAATGTACTTGTGCTGTAACTTTTAACGTCACTGGAAACTTAATAAAGAACACGTTAACCATTCAACAAAGAAAATCTGAGAGATCTGTTGAGAGATTAATCAAGTAAGGCCATAACACTTTTACACAATACACTTTATAAAAGACTAACACATACAGTTGTTAGAATCTCTTCAGTTGAACTTTACTTCACACCAATACAGAGCAAGTGGAGAAGTTCAGAAATGGGAACTACAACTATGATTTACACTTACGTAATAATCTATCAATGACTCTGTAATTCACATGATGTTTACAGTAGGAAACGTTCTCGGTCGGAAGTGTTCACAGAGCTACAATGTTTTCAGTGCCAGCAGAAAAAAAAGAAAGACTTTGAATTACATGTCAGCTATTGTCAAGATCTACTCGGTCTCACTTCCGCTTTCACGGCCATTCATGAATGACTGATACTTAGCATATGCTTTCGAAAAACTAGGCGTCAGGTCTGCCTTGTTGACGTTGGGGTCCTTCAGCAGGTGGTGTTCAATGAACACCATGGCCGGTGCGATGCTGGTGGGGTGTGGCTACTGAAAGCAGTAGAGTGCCCCAATGAGGGACACAAACCCCTCCACCACCGACCGGCACTCCACCAGAGCCTTCCCGTGGACGACCTCAAACACCTTCGTGCCTCTGATGACTGCTTCACAATGATGAATGCAGTCCGCCTCTTGTTGCGCTTCATTTCTTCTTGAACGCTACCATCGGCCTGTAGAAAAATATTGAGTTACACATTAAGTTAAAGTGTTACTAAGCAAAGCACACAAAAATAATAATGAACCCCACCTCCACATCTATTTGATTTGAATGTACTGTTATCTCCAAGCAACTCCCGTTATGCTAAAAAATCACATACATACATACATACATACATACATACATAAAGAAAGAACTGACTATTTTACTGTAAGTATGGTAAGGCCTTCAAGTGCAAATGGCCGGTTACATCAATTAATATCCTACAGCTGAAACATACAACAGGGATCGTTGCATAGTGGAAACTAGTGTACTTTAAACCGGAAGTTACCTTGAGGAGCACGACCAAAAATCAAAGGTGAAGAAACGTGAGCTTTTTGTGATGTTCTTGTCAGATGATCTTTAGCCATA
>NW_017804603.1:0-8176 GCF_001625305.1 Branchiostoma belcheri | reverse complement strand
ATTTATTATTTGATATTAGACCAGCAAAAATGACGCATTTTACGTTTTTTTTTTGTGATCTGATTGAAGCGTAAAAGATTTTCATTTCAAGCAGGTAAGGCTTAGAAACGGGCAGAAAAGTATTCTGATGTTGATTGGAATAGTTTAAGACCATTTCTGTGGGAGAAGAACCGCAGTAGGATGATAATTTGTAGACAGTAAGTCGGATGATTTTCGGGATGTGAATATCGTTGAATTAAAGGGGGAGGGGTTAGGGATAGGGATAGGGATAGGGTTAGGGATAGGGCTAGGGCTAGGGCTAGGGCTTAGGGATAGGGATAGGGTTAGGGATAGGGCTAGGACTAGGGCTAGGGCTAGGGCTAGGGCTAGGGATAGGGATAGGGCTAGGGCTAGGACTAGGGATAGGGCTAGGGGATAGGGCTAGGGCTAGGGCTAGGGTTAGGGATAGGGTTAGGGATAGGGATAGGGATAGGGCTAGGGATAGGGCTAGGGCTAGGGCTAGGGATAGGGTTAGGGATAGGGATCGGGTTAGGGATAGGGTTAAGGATAGGGATAGGGATAGGGATAGGGTTAGGGATAGGGCTAGGGCTAGGGCTAGGGCTAGGGCTAGGGCTAGGGCTAGGGCTAGGGCTAGGGCTAGGGCTAGCCAGGCTAGGGATAGGGTTAGGGCTAAGGACTAGGGCCGGTGAACGCCACACATAATGGGCATGGGATTACATGACGTTGTACAATGATCATGTTTTCTCTCAGCAAACTGAGTAGCCCAAGAACTAGGTGTCTATATAGGTGTAATCGTGTAGACGTATGAAAGCTTGTCTAAATTTCAACTGGATTAATTTAAATTAATCCAGTTGAGGTTTAGACAAGCCTGTTTATGCAAGATATCTGATAATTCATAATGTTACATGTATCTGATATCTGATATATACAGTAATACACATAATATTTTTCTGTCCTATAGGCTGTAGTGGACCAGTTAGAAGGACAGACCATGCAGGTCAACATGTTTGATGAAGACCCTGGCAGCAAGGACGACCCACTGGGAAAGTGAGGCGCTTTTAAATCATTTAATGTTTAATCTGAATTTTGTAATGATTCATGCATTGAGGTGAAACAATATTGTGTAAACTTTAAATGAAATGACAATATGGCCCAAATATAGCTTTAACATTTATAGAGATTGTCGGTCCATATTTGATAACTTGATTTTGTATTTTGTTGCCAGTGCTGCAGTCAGCATCTCAGAAGTGGTGAAGATGGGATTCAGTGATATGGTGAGTTACAAAATCGTATTCTGCGTAAGAAGGCTTGTTGCAATGTGTTTAAGTGTGCCTTGTCATACATGTACCTTAAAGTTTTCCTTAGTTTAGACATTTGTTCATGCCCATGTTGCTGAATCACATTCAGTAATTTCATACCTCCTGTCTTGTAACATGTCCTTGTTTCTTAAGTGGCATGGAAGTATTATTTTATTAATTACAGTATCTAGTGAAGATACCCCTACTACATGACTGTATACTTGGTGACAGTGATTTTCACTCTGCAATAGTTCAAGGGGGAAAAGTGAAGAGGAAATGTGACAGTCAAACCAGTAAACGTTTGTTTGTTTGTTTAGTGGTTGCCGTTGGGGGATGCGACGGCAGGCCAGAAGAGGAAATGTGACAGTCAAACCAGTACTAAACATTTGTTTGTTTGTTTGTTTGTTTGTTTAGTGGTTGCCGTTGGAGGATGCTACGACAGGCCAGGTGCACCTTCGGATGTCGTGACTCAGCCTGAGCTCACAGATGGAGGCCCTGGATAAGGTATGCCCCCTGCCTGATCACTAACGTACTGCAGGCTATGCTCTCACTATGGCTGTGATGATCACATTGGAAGGCATAAATTGGGAAACTGGTTAACATCTGTGTCCATAATATCACCAGGGTCCATAATATCGCCACCTTGAGAAACAGTGTGCTTAAAGATATTTTTACTGCAACATACCCTAGGTATGGACATTTGGTGTGTGAAGGAGTGCATACCAAAAGTATGTTGCAGTAAAAATATCTTTAAGCACACTTTTCTCAAGGTGGCGATATTATGGACACAGACATTAGAGTCTGACTAAAAGGGACATTAAAAATTTTGTTGCAACTTTTTTACTGCGGAACTATTTCACACAGTTCGTCTCCAATTTAGAGGAATGGGAAGAAGTACTTTCGAAGTTGAAGAAACTGCCCTGTGCCAAATTGCATGCAAAAAATCTTGTACATTTGCATATTACATGACTGTAGATGGTGTATTTTCTTGCATTTGTACTCTCTATTGGGCTACGATGTAGTAACATTGCATTTTTGAATATCAGTTTTGATTCAATTTGTCATGATTTTATACTTAAAACCATCAAATTTGTGCTGCAATGGTCAATTCTGTAATTGATATGCTCTGTAATTATTGCATTTTTTTTACTAATTTGCTTTGATTGATGTGAAATGATTGTAGAATGTAGAAAATGCCAATGAACTAATGAAACCTGTGCTCTGATCACCAACGGTGCTACGCTGCGGATTCTGCTTGCTTTGTGATGCCTGCACCCAACCTTAACTTCATCGGTAAGTTTTATTTAATTTAAAACAATGAGGGATGCTTTTTGGTTCAGGCAACAAAAATGTGATACTATGGATGCTATCAATACATCTATATGTATCAGAATGTTTACCTTCACATATTGTTTTTGCTCTGTTTCTTGATCTTCTTGATCCAAACAAATAAGGTCAATGACCTAGACCAGACGTCTGTCACCATGGTAACTGGTGCTGTAGCAGACACCCTGTGATGTTGGGTTACATTATGTAGCAAGTGGCTGGATAGAATTAGAGAGGCTAGTCACCATATACTGTATGTTTGATGAAGAATAAACAGAGCAGTAGTTTGGTGGGCTAGGCCATGTGAAGGTAAACATTATGCATTTTGCTTTGCAAATGTTACCTTATAGTTTTGGGGGTTTGGGGCAGGATTCTAGCCAGCTCAAAATCTTTTTCCGTCAGCCCAGGTTCATGTTTGGACCTGGGAGGAGAGTGCTTGCAATCTAGGGGGCATCTGGGGGCAAAATTTGGATTCTCAGAACTTTAAAAACACTAGTCTCCACTTTTAGAGTCAGGCAATTCATAGGGTTGACAGTGCTTGTCAGTTATCGTTTGGATGTTTTTATATTATTCCCCATTTTTTTTGTCAGTTTTGTCCATCAAGATTGACGGATAGGTTTAAAAAATTTCACAAAGTTACTGCAATGAATGTAAAAAACGGGTGTTGGCTAGAGCCTTGCTTGTAGGTTAAGCCTGTGGCCTGTGTGTGTGTGTGTCTGCTGTGTCTGTAGTATATAGAGCGTTGGAGAGACCGTTTGCGGGACCTGCGGCACAGCAACGTGATGGAAGCCATGTACACTAAAACCTTCCACCTCGCGGGACAGGGGCTGCCCGATACGCTGCGGGGAAGGCTCGACGAGGTAGCCGTGGCAACAGACACAAACAAACAAACAAACAAACTGACATGCTACCAGTCTACTCTCTCCTGCATACAGACTTCAGCCCTAAGTTTTTTTCACTACTGTTTTGAAGAAAAAGTGCTGGTCAAGCCCTGAAAACTTCCCTGCACAGTATTTAGAAAAATTGCTTGGCTGCAGTTTTCACATCAGTTGACAGGGGGCACTTCAGTACTTTGGCTGTTGTCCTCATTCATGGAAAGTTTTGAAGAATTATTTTCCAGTCTGTTAACCAAACTACAAAACTACACTGAGGAAACCTATCCTGGTTGGCATTTACATTTGGAAAGACATTTCAAAGGGTAAAACATTCTGGACTTCTGTGAAACTAACATGATGAAGACCAGGCCAGTGCAGTTTCAGTTTATTTCGCACTTTAAAACAAAATGTAACAATACAAATACAAGAAAATAGAAATGAAATGTAACAGTGCAGGGAGGCCGGAAGCATAAAAATGCTTATGAGGAGGCCTAAATAATTGCAAATAATTTGTTAACAGTTTTAAAAGACTGTCCCCATGTCTGTATGCAGAAGAGAACTGTACTGGGTTGATGAGAACAGGTATTGCTTGACTCCAGCATGTTTACTTCTGTGACCATCTACCAGATGCCAGGCAAAGGCGGAAAAGATTCTAACGCTCCCTTATTGGTTGTTTGGACAGCGGTAACCATGGTTACACAGCACGGCATGCTGGGAAGGAGGCGCGGAGGAGGCTCGGTTAGCTCCGTGTGTGTTTATGTGCCAACGCTCGGGAGAATTTATTTGTGGATGATAGAATATTACTGACAGTGTCCAGGGTTCTCACCAGGATTTTTTTACAGCGTAGAGGTCAGGTATAGAGGGGCAACTTTCTGTGGTGCAAGTCCCCAAAATATGATCACAGCAGGGGGTCTGGTATTCTTCCCACAAAATTTTGTAACTCATAACCCCCTGAGACACTGTTTCTTGCTTATTGGGGGACAGTTTTTGTTTTCCCTTTGCTATTATAAGCTTCATTCTGAAGTTATATTTTCATTTTTGAAAGACTTATGAAGCTTCTGCCCCCCAAAAACACCCCTACGCTGGTTGAAACACAGTGTAGGGGTTCAAATCACAGCGTAGGGAGCGGCTCAGCCCCTATGCTCAAACAGCCTGGTGAGGACTATGTACACAGTGTGTGGATAGCTCAGGAACAGTATATTTGCATGCAGTTTGAATTTCTGGAAGACAGATGCTGAAGCAAGAATTTTGTGCACATTTTGTCTGAAAACTGGTCTTGTGAAGATTACAAAATGGATGAAAATTCACAATAAACATGTGACATGTACAATACTTTTTGAAGCATTTTTTGCTTGATATATCATATGATCAACCTGCTTTGCTTTGTTGTTTTGTCTCCTGTGGAAAATGTCCATGGACTTTCCAAGTATGATTTGTCCATTTTGCCTGCCATGTTGATGACTGCTGAGTGTCTTTATTGGGAATGGGAAAGTGAACGGGGTATATTCAATTTGACATCCTTGCATTTTGGTGTGATTATCGGTACTTTTGTCGTTGCATGTTTGCTAGATCTTTGGGGTGGTCCCTAAGGTTCACCTAATATTCTCAAAAGATGGGCTGGAAACAGTGAACTTTTGAGGCAACCCCTGGGATATCTTTTGGGAAACTGAACTTTTGAGACAACCCCTGTGATGTATGAATCATGACTCAGAGTCACTTGAGGTTGGTTCATGTCTTTGACCTTGTATCATCTCATACCACAAAACTTAAGGATGTTTAGGAAAAGTCTGAAGATACCTGAAGCTTTCTTGAATTTTTTTCTGACACCTGACTGTAAAAGAAGTAAGAAGACAGTTTCTCAAGGAGCTGGATAGATTTTGAAATGTTGCTTGAGTACCTGTTTTCTTTTGCGTCTCGTTACCTGGACCTATCATTAAGGCCACACCAATATAATTTGTTGGTTCTCCGATTCGCCTCTTCATTTTTTTTCTGATTTGCAAAAAAAAAAAAGATTCTGGTTCTGAGTCAATTCAAAAATTTTGCACCTGACAGTACTGTTGAAGAAAGTCCCTTTCTTCCTCATTCCTACAGTTTTTCTATTTATCAATGCAGTGGTATGATTAAAACTTCAAAATTCATTGTTCAAATTTTAAACCTGCCTGATATGTTGACTTCATGGCTACTATTTTTGCATTTGGGTCTATTGTAGGATGCTCAGGCCTTATTTTTTCCCCATACAAGACATGAAGCAAACCTAAGACATGTTACAAACTAAGGTGAAGATGTCTCGAGTGTCTATAGTAAGACAGTTTTCCTTCCTTGCAGAGTCTTGATCAGACGGAGAAAGTGAAGAGGATTGCTGACGCTGACGCCTTGTCGTCTGCTCTACTGGTGGTGCGCGTGGATTCAGCCAAGAACTTGCCGGTAAGAAACAAACAAACAAACAAACAAACAAAACACAAAAGTACAGCCTTCTTGCTAAGGTGTCAGGATTAGTAAAGTTTAACGTCTTATAGTAGCTTACTACGTATGAAGGATAAACATATATATTAAGTTTTTATTTATTAATATGCAGTAAGGCCACCCCAATGTCTCTTGCTGGATCTTTGATTTCCAGTAGATTTCTGAAAATTATTACAAACTAATGGATCGGTAGATTTGAAAGTCTACTTTAGGCCACACCAATTTAATTTGTTGGTTGTCGGATTTGCCTCTTCATTTTTTTCTGATTTGTAAAAAAAAAAATTTGATTCTGGTCCTGAATCAACTGAAAAATGCTCATGTTTTGCCCCCAACAGTTGAGGAAAGTCCTTTTCTTCCTAGTTGTTACAGTTTTTCCATCTATCATTGCAGTGGTTTGATTAAAAGTTCAAAATTCAATGTTTAGATTTTAACCCAGCCTTTTGTGTTGACTTCATGGCTCATTCCGTAGCATTTAAGCCTATAATGGGATGCCTAGACCTGTTTTTATTTTTATTTTTTTTCGCCCTGTCGCTTCATATTTTTTCTTAAAAAATCCGAGAACCATCAAATAAAATTGGTGTGGCCTTATTGTGATGTAATAATTGTTCTAGGGGAGTAAATGTAGTCAGATTCCAGTTTCCTCTCAGTCTTCTGTTCATCTTGTACTCTTGACAATTTTTTGTTTGTTTTAAAGTGTCTGAGATCCAATAAAACACATTGGTGTGGCCTGAGAAAGAAAATAATGTGAACGTGACTGTCTCTTTGTCTCTGCTCTTTTCTATCTCTAGTAGTCATACACATTCAATTATACAAACAAATTAAGTGTAGTTTAGACATTTCTCTTGGAAATTCTTCTGAAGATTTCTTGGCTATGTCTCTCTTCTGTTTATTTATGTTTTTAAATGATTATAGTTGCAAATCACAAATCAAGATGATCGTTTTGTTTTATGTTCGTCTTTTTCAGAAAGCCTTCTGACAGGAAAGGGTTCCTCGTAAGTTTTCTCCAACAATTTTGCCGGCTCCCCTCCCTTCTCATCAGCTTCTTAAAACAGCTTCTTACTATAGACATTCTTCTTCCACATTCTTAAAGCAGTCATACACATACATGTCAATGTAACTTGTTGTATCCAGAACTGAGTTTTGTTTGAAATGGCATGGTTCTGGATAGTCCATTGTGTATCCAGAATCGTGCCTCGGGCCAAATCTATATTGATTTCCTAGATACATTAAATCTATCTAGAACCGTGTCTGATCCTTACCTTTACCTATTCAGAACTGGTAAAGAGCTAGATAGGGATAGCTCTGGGTACGGTAGGCTAGTCCAGAACTGTGGCTTCTTGGTTGAGAAAAGAGACTTTCCAGAACCGTGCCTGATCCTAACCCTAAACCTAACCCATTTACAATAGAAGTACAACATGTGAATAGAAATGGTTCTGGATACAATATAGTTGGAATTCCATCCTTGCTTCTTACATCTGCAGATTTCCATCCAGACCTTCATTGTTTGCCTAAGATTCCCCCTGCTGTAGAGTGCTTACCTGTTAGTGTGGTCTAAGGTGCAGATCTAGGTGGTGTTAAGAGGGTAAGGGTTAGGGTTAGGGTTAATAGGGTTAGGGTTAATAGGGTTAGGGTTAATAGGGTTAGGGTTAATAGGGTTAGGGTTAGGGTTAGGGTTAGGGTTAGGGTTAGGGTTAGGGTTAGGGTTAGGGTTAGGGTTAGGGTTAGGGTTAGGGTTAGGGTTAGGGTTAGGGTTAGGGTTAGGGTTAGGGTTAGGGTTAGGGTTAGGGTTAGGGTTAGGGTTAGGGTTAGGGTTAGGGTTAGGGTTAGGGTTAGGGTTAGGGTTAGGGTTAATAGGGTTAGGGTTAATAGGGTTACGGGTTAGGGTTAGGGTTAGGGTTACGGGTTAGGGTTAGGGTTAGGGTTAGGGTTAGGGTTAGGGTTAGGGTTAGGGTTAGGGTTAGGGTTAGGGTTAGGGTTAGGGTTACGGGTTAGGGTTAGGGTTAGGGTTAGGGTTAGGGTTAGGGTTAGGGTTAGGGTTAGGGTTAGGGTTAGGGTTAGGGTTAGGGTTAGGGTTAGGGTTAGGGTTAGGGTTAGGGTTAGGGTTAGGGTTAGGGTTAGGGTTAGGGTTAGGGTTAGGGTTAGGGTTAGGGTTAGGGTTAGGGTTAGGGTTAGGGTTAGGGTTAGGGTTAGGGTTAGGGTTAGGGTTAGGGTTAG
>NW_017804602.1:0-8177 GCF_001625305.1 Branchiostoma belcheri | reverse complement strand
GTCGTTGCCGAGATATTGCTATTTAAAGTGAACCCCTAACCCTAACCCTAACCCCCTCAGAACCCTAACCCTAACACCTCCCCAAAACAGGGAGACCTTGGTATCATTGGAAAGCCCTTCCGCTCAGAAGTTCAAAACTGCAAACCAAATGTCGATATTGTTTGTCGTTGCCGAGATATTGCTATTTAAAGTTAACCCTAACCCTAACCCTAACCCCCCTCAGAACCCTAACCCTAACACCTCCCCAAAACAGGGAGACCTCGGTATCATTGGAAAGCCCTTCCGCTCAGAAGTTCAAAACTGCAAACCAAATGTCGATATTGTTTGTCGTTGCCGAGATATTGCTATTTAAGAGTCATTGCACGAGAAAACCAGGCAGAGGTGGGAAGAGGGGGTCGGCCAAATCCGCTCATATTTTGTATATAGTATAGGTATGAGGAACTATGAATAGCCATATAATTAAAACCCTCCAGCTATTTTTCGTTATGCAGTTCTAGGACCCCCCTAAAAGACCCTCATGAATTAGACAATTTGTGACTGAAAATTACTGAAATTGCAATGGTTCCCCTGATATTTGTGATAAAGATATGGAAATAAGTTTTGTATTCCCATATAGGATGGGTGTTCTACTTTTACTGAACAAAAGTTCGAGAGGAAATATTGAGATCAAGAGGGTGTGCAAGGGGGTTACCAGAACCAATGAAAGTACAATTTTAATTTATCTATATTTAAGTCATTTTTAAGGGGCTTTTTCTCCGTCACGCGGCAATTTTGATAAATGATTTTACCTTTGCTGGAAAGAGGAACATCTACTGATTAAAAACAATCGTCGTTTTAATTGGGACATGCATATCGCGAGCCGTGATTGGGGGGTCTTTATGGGGATTTTTCAGGTTTTGGACTATAATAAAGCACGTAATGACGTCTCACTACGGGATAAGTTTTGGTCATTTTTTGTGCTGCTGTGTGAAAATTATGCATGGTTATATACAAAATGCTACAGATCTTCAAAAATGTTCATTTGGGCTCTACATGGGGGTTATATGGATACCTGAAAAGGAATTAAATTGTCTATACATACTTTATTGTTGCTCTCTAAGACACTATCAGTAAGCTACTTACAAAATAAATCATTCTGTGCATTTATTATGTGGTCTGCACTGGAAAAGGGTATGCATGGGGGTTATCAGGACTCCATATAAAATGTATATAATTTCATTAATACACGGGCAACGTGGGAATGGTGCTACAGGTGTTTCATATGGGCAAACTAAAAACAAGACCATAACGCTATAAAATATAAGGAAAGCTTAGGTTAAGTACTAGTGTAAAAACAAGACATTTGTTTGGGGTTATCAAAAATCAACTCATACTTGTAGAGCTTTCTTCCACTACCAGTGGGATTTGTAATCGATTTAGCATTTGCAGTTCAGAAGAACATTTACTCAGCTTATACAATTTGGAAATTACAAACCACCATACAATGGAAGAACATGTAACGTTACTAAATTGTAAGTTTTACCTCAATAGATTTCTTAGACCATTCAGGCTTGTTTTATAGAAAACAAAGTATTGAATTGAGTTCAATGAGGAAACTGACTATTTCTGTAATTTACTATACCTTGATTTGAAGACTCATTGCTAATCATCCATTAGACTAACAAGTCAAGCTTTCTTTCTTTAAAACTAATCCTTTTCTAAATAACTTCACATTCATTGGGCAGTTTACAACAATAAATCTAACCACTAAACAAGAGATTTGCATTACGAAAGCTGTATGTCTACATACTTTAGAGTTCAGATTGCCTTAAAACTATCATAAGGAAAACATCAAAAGCCCACAACAGCTACATGTTAAGGTGTTAAAAGCTGTATCATAAAGATACAGGGATAATTCCCTTCTTTCAAATTTCACTCCACTTAATGTAAAACTGTCTACATCAGTCCATGCACACGCATGTGCGCACAATAGTCTCTAGTGGGTGTATGTAGGAGGCCTTTCTTGACTTAGGACCTGATATAGGCAAGTGGAAGTGATCTGCGATGTGCCTCAGTTCTTTAATCTTCAGAGTGTTCAGACCTTTGGTTTTTACCACTTCACAGATGTTGATGTGTTCAAACATGAGGGGATGGCTGTAGTCGATGTTCTGGTATACTGTGTCCCTTACAGCTTGCCACTCTTCCGCCTCCACCAGACACTCCATATCCTCATCTGTGATTGATTCAGGACTTTCTTGCCTTCTCTGGGCTGCCGAGAGTCTGGCAAAGAAGCTGGTGATTTGTTTTGCTGACCTCCACTCGCCTGGCAGGAATAGCAGCTGTCCATCTGGTCCTCTTGTTGTCTGCATGTCCTGAGCTACCTGTACTGCATCTGCCTTCTGGCCAGATGTTGCCCCTTGGTTAAAGATGTCAGTCAGGTATAGTTTAGCTCTTTCCGTCATCCTCTGCCCTCTTTTGGCTGTGCGGAGAGCCCAGCCTTCAGTGACATTGGGTACTTGGGAGGTTTCCATGGAATGGGGCTCTTGTCCGAGTTGCTGCTGCTGTTCCCCTGCTGATGCTGACGGGCCGTGTGACATTCCAGTGATGGCTTCAGCCCACTGTTTCCGGATTTGGTCGTATGTTGATTCCCTTTCCAGTTCTTTACAGTGCTTCCCGGCATCCAGATGCTCGTCCAGCTCACCGGGAGACTGGAAGGAAGAAACACATCCTGCTTCGGTGCAGTGGAATAGCGACTTCGTACTCTTCACGGTTGCGACATGACTGGTATGGGGCTGAGTGGGACCGAATGGCTGTGTGATGTTGATTGTTGGAAAGTTCGTCACCTTAGGCAATGAAGTGTATGTCACCATTGCTCCTTCCCCGATAGTGTAGGCTTTCCAAACTGTTATTCCATCAGTCCCAAACTCGAAGTTGTTCCAGCCTTTGATCCCCTCCCATTTTGGCACATTTTGCTCCTTCCCTGGTACTATTTCGGCCACTGCTATCCTGCACCCCTTCGTGCCTCCATGAGACTCCAAAGCTTCCTTCATGTCATCAGCAGTCAGGACATCATGCTTTTCGTTGACGTAACGTCTAATGTGATTTTTCATAGACGCGATCTTTCTGTCGCAGATGTCCTTGCCAGCTTGCGGATCAGAAAAGTCATATCTTGCCACCGTGACACCTGTTCTTTCTCCAATCATTGGCAGGGATAAGAGGAGTGGTGCGCAGTGGTAGCAGCCAGCATTGTCCGATCTCAGGAATACTTTAGAAAGCCCTGGATTCTCACCCTTGATGGTATGGAGAACATTTTCCAAGATAGCCGAGACAGAGGACCAGTCCTGTTTACAGTTGTTGAACACATGAACAAAGCACTCGACATCATACTTCCCCTCCTTCCCTTTGGTGATGACTGCTGTTACATGCCAGCTCCTTCCACGTTTGCCGAAGAACTCTGACATCTGCTCTCTGTATTTTAAGGGGAGAAACTTCATTGCCCAATCCATGATGATGAGGGCGGTGTGGTCATCCAGTTGCTGTAGTGCAGACTGTTTGGCAAAGTCCTGATTTACAGCACGCAGCAGGTGGGCCTTCCAGCTGAGAATGGCTGTGGATGATTGCTCAAAGCTGAAAAGCAGGCGACTCCTTTGTTCCTCCGACAGAAGACCTTCCTGCTCTACCATCTTGCGTATTTCACAGAGGCCGTGATCTATATCTACACATCGGTCACATGCAACGTCATGGTTGTGGTTGCAATTGGCGGCAAATGAATGGTTAGCTTTGTCACTGAGAGCATATGTTATACAGTGGTCCCCACACCTGTCTCCGATCTTGATATGAGTCTTGAAGTCTGTCTTCAGGTAGCGCTTCCCTGCCTTCAGGTTCTGCTTCGCACTGTCTGCCCAACCTGCCGGTGCCCCGCTCTGGACCAGGGTGTCCACAACACTACCTAACGCATCAAACGCTTCTGCACCTTCTGTTGATATGTAATCAAGGCCCTGCAGGGACTTCTGCTGTCTTGCAGCACACACCTCTATGATTTTAAAAAGTGTTCTTTCTCGCAGAGGTTCGAAGCTACTGCTGCTGCAATGTTGCTGGTACTGTTGAATGATACGTGATGGAATGATTGTCCGGATAGCGGCAGGAATTGTGATTACCTCACCTGAGTCAAGCCTCATTGTCTTGGTGCCATAGGCTACGTCCTGGAGGAGGTGTGGTTGTGTGAGGAATGCCAGGAAATGATCTGTCTTGACCGGGTTTAGGCGTGTTCTGTATATCTGTTGTTGTTGTACCGGTTTTCCTGGTCCTGCCTCAGCTGCGTGGGCCCTGGCTTGGTCGATTCGCCACTTTGATAGCCCAGGGATAAGCTCTTGTAGGTCCTGCTTGCTGTAGTCGTCGGCAAAGAGAGACAGGATCTGTTGCCTTGTCTGCCAGGTACCGGCCTGTTGGTATGCTTTGACTAACGTCTGCACGGTTTGATGGTCCCACATCTTCTTCTTTTTTGCTGGTGGCTCTTCCTCGTAGAAAGGTGGTGCCTGTACAAGGCTCCGCCACAGGTCAGACTCCTGCCCTGGAGCAATGACGCTCATGGTTGTTTTTATTACTTCTCTTGTTTTTTTCAGGTAGTAGTTTTTCTGCCTGTCTGTCACTTCTTCCCATGGGGTATTCAGACTGGACCTTAAAGGACTGATTCTTCCCTCGGAAATGCAATCTACTGCCGTGTTCAGGGCACCTCTATTTTGCTCTTGCAGGTGCTGTTCATCTACCCAAATGCTAGTATCCGCTTCTCCTTCGCTTGTGGTAGAGCTGCTCTGTGACTCGAAAGTAACGTCAACTCTAGTAGGACCCTCAAGCTCAGATATCGTTGACGATGACTCGCTGTCTCTTTGCATGACAGCCTCCTGTGAGCTGACTTTGGTGGCCATTGAAGTAGATGCATGACTCATGGGTTCTCGTTGTGTTGGTGGCCCCATGGTACTCTGCGGATCTAAGATTGGTCCAAGCTCTACAGTCGATGTAGAAGTCGATGCTGGCACCGGTTGCGCTGGTGGTCCCATGGTACTTTTGGGACCCTGGCTAGGGCCCGGTACGGCTGCACCTATGTCTTGGGAACAACTAGGTAGTCCGGTTTCAGCTCTCTGCGTATCCGTCGATTTACGTTTTCTACAAATATCACACAAGGCAGACCCAACAGGAACTATCCTGTTGTACGTTTCGTACAGCTCAACGGACAGAGCCAATGATACACGTCTGGGATTCTTCAGACCTACTCTCTTCCCCTTGTGTTCTGGGTGTGTACATGACGATCTTTTGGCTCCAATCCAATTTGTCGTAAGATCATATCGGTGTTTTGGACAGACTGTGAGCGTGCTCTTTTGTTCCACCGAAAGACCAAATCTCCCTGATCTATTCAAAATGAGATCCTGTTCTGTGAGATCTGCTACACTTCTCCCACGCCCACTGAGACCAAGCCCTATCAAGTAAGATGTAAGGTCCTTGTCACAAGCTGTCAGTGGTACTACAGATTGGTAGGTGGGGCGGAGATGTGTCGGGCCACACTCTGACTCTTGGCTTCCAAATGAGCAACTCATTTTACTTCTTCTGTAATTCAACACAAACACGAAACCATATTACAGGTTTGAAATAGGTAATACCAGTGATCTATGAAGATATAGAAGTTAGATTTTGAAAACATTCCTTTGCATGACTTACCAATTCGTGTCACTAGATCACAAGCTCACAGTATTTGATAAAATGTCTATAGCATGTAACAATCAAAAATGACTTATCATGTTGGTAGCTCTTTGAACACGAAAATTATACCTTTAGACTGAAGTTTAAAGCATAAAACAATGGCAATGTTAAGGAACTTACTCTGATGCACTGCATGGCAAAGTCTTCTGACAGCACTCTGATATCGGGGTAGTTTCAATCCGAGGATCTTTTGAGGTATTTGTTAGCGGCTCCACATTCTATTTATACTTTATTCTGATAAAAGTACCAAATCTGACACATATTATTCATTAATGAATTAGCAAAATTTAGGGACAAAGAAAATTTCCTATCATTATGCGATTCTAGTTCAGACAATTTATTTGGAATGCAAATTGGAATTCCAAAAACCCTATTCTACCCACCAAAACAAACCAGACAAGGCAAGGGGCAAATATGATCCTTATCTCTAACACGACCCTTAGTATCTGGGTCACAGACCAAAGAATAACAGTACACGGGAACTGCAGGAGGGCTTAAGTTACTATATGACCTAGTTCTTTAGCCATTCACCAAAGCTACTATCTGCCTGGTTTGGGAACTATTAACTACTGATAACCCCTATTCACCGAACACCATTTGCACAGGGTTTATTCTGTTCAATGTGTTGAGATAAATCCATAAGGTGTGGATAGTCTTATCCAACTTGCAAAGCATAAGTTAGCGTGATATACTGACCAAGCTACTTCCTGGTTTTCTCGTGCAATGACTCTTCAATGATGTGATATCCTGATAACCCCCATGCATACCCTTTTCCAGTGCAGACCACATAATAAATGCACAGAATGATTTATTTTGTAAGTAGCTTACTGATAGTGTCTTAGAGAGCAACAATAAAGTATGTATAGACAATTTAATTCCTTTTCAGGTATCCATATATCCCCCATGTAGAGCCCAAATGAACATTTTTGAAGATCTGTAGCATTTTGTATATAACCATGCATAATTTTCACACAGCAGCACAAAAAATGACCAAAACTTATCCCGTAGTGAGACGTCATTACGTGCTTTATTATAGTCCAAAACCTGAAAAATCCCCATAAAGACCCCCCAATCACGGCTCGCGATATGCATGTCCCAATTAAACGACGATTGTTTTTTAATCAGTAGATGTTCCTCTTTCCAGCAAAGGTAAAATCATTTATCAAAATTGCCGCGTGACGGAGAAAAAGCCCCTTAAAAATGACTTAAATATAGATAAATTAAAATTGTACTTTCATTGGTTCTGGTAACCCCCTTGCACACCCTCTTGATCTCAATATTTCCTCTCCAACTTTTGTTCAGTAAAAGTAGAACACCCATCCTATATGGGAATACAAAACTTATTTCCATATCTTTATCACAAATATCAGGGTAACCATTGCAATTTCAGTAATTTTCAGTCACAAATTGTCTAATTCATGAGGGTCTTTTAGGGGGGTCCTAGAACTGCATAACGAAAAATAGCTGGAGGGTTTTAGTCACATGGCTATTCATAGTTCCTCATACCTATACTATATACAAAATATGAGCGGATTTGGCCGACCCCCATCTTCCCACCTCTGCCTGGTTCTGCCTGGTTTTCTCGTGCAATGACTCTTAAAGTTAACCCTAACCCTAACCGCCCTCAGAACCCTAACCCTAACACCTCCCCAAAACAGGGAGACCTTGGTATCATTGGAAAGCCCTTCCGCTCAGAAGTTCAAAACTGCAAACCAAATGTCGATATTGTTTGTCGCTGCCGAGATATTGCTAATTTAAACGTTAACCCTAACCCTAACCCTAACCCCCCTCACGAACCCTAACCCTAACACCTACCCCAAAACAGGGAGACCTTGGTATCATTGGAAAGCCCTTCCGCTCAGAAGTTCAAAACTGCAAACCAAATGTCGATATTGTTTGTCGTTGCCGAGATATTGCTATTTAAAGTTAACCCTAACCCTAACCCCCCTCAGAACCCTAACCCTAACACCTCCCCAAAACAGGGAGACCTTGGTATCATTGGAAAGCCCTTCCGCTCAGAAGTTCAAAACTGCAAACCAAATGTCGATATTGTTTGTCGTTGCCGAGATATTGCTATTTAAAGTTAACCCTAACCCTAACCCTAACCCTAACCCCCCTCAGAACCCTAACCCTAACACCTCCCCAAAACAGGGAGACCTTGGTATCATTGGAAAGCCCTTCCGCTCAGAAGTTCAAAACTGCAAACCAAATGTCGATATTGTTTGTCGTTGCCGAGATATTGCTATTTAAAGTTAACCCTAACCCTAACCCTAACCCCCCTCAGAACCCTAACCCTAACACCTCCCCAAAACAGGGAGACCTTGGTATCATTGGAAAGCCCTTCCGCTCAGAAGTTCAAAACTGCAAACCAAATGTCGATATTGTTTGTCGTTGCCGAGATATTGCTATTTAAAGTTAACCCTAACCCTAACCCTAACCCTAAC
>NW_017804601.1:6843-8121 GCF_001625305.1 Branchiostoma belcheri | reverse complement strand
TACTTTTTTGAACTTTTGAACTTTATTTCGCCTTCACATCGGCGGCACATACGGTCGCAATGCCGTGTGCAGAATTACAAGATTAAAAGCAAATTGTGTACAAAATAATGAGAATAATGAGAAACTTATTTTAAACAAGGAAAAAAACTACCCAAGGTCCAGTTCGCAGGTCATCACCCCAGAGCTGCGCACTGATTGGTCAACTCATCAACATCCGGGGGATTTAAATTGTCTTACCATTTCTAAACGGCCATTTTTGCCTGTTTGATTCCAGCAAGGAAAGCTCCTTGATTCCAGGTGAGTCTGACCTCCGAGCTTTGTATTTTCAACTGACTTCAACTTATCATTGCACCAGGTCTGATATAATTTTTGCACGTAAGACCCTTCCTTTTTGTTGACAAGCGTTTTACTCGGTGGTTGAGGTGATAGGAATTCAGGCAAATTCTAGCAGAGGCGGCGGCAGGGAATTTTGAGTGCTGGGCTACTCACGTGAAAAATACTGCTGTGCTGTTGGGAAGGGCACGGCGTGCCGCGAAAATAAACTGCATGTTGTCTTCGAATTCAGAAGAGCTGGATTTCATATTTACCGATATCTATTTTGGCCAGCAGAACATTACCACAACCGCGTGAGAAATCTCGCGCCATTTTTCCTAGTAATACGTAAATATGCACAGCTGATAAACCAATCAGAGCGCAGGTTTTCGGCGGTGAACCAATCAGAGCTTACAACTCGCGGTAATACCTAACTTGTTACATGAAGAAGACGGCGTTCGTGTGATTTCAAGTGGCGGAAAATGTGGTTTACAGGCGGTTTTAAGGTAGAATTTGCTGGCTTTTCCTTACATCTAGAGAAAATACACTAGAATTTCAGCATTATTTTTTTGGGGGGGGAGGGGGCGAGAGACGGGTTTCCGGAAAAGGCTGTGCTGTGCATGTGCATGTGCTGTGCCCCTCTTCAGGGCCCCAAGCCATCACATGTTAAAGGGGCATTATGTGACTTTTTGACAATACAAAAAGTATATTTTCCATTCTTTTCTTTACATAGTACGTTGACTTAACCCTTTAGTGTTCCAGAATAATACGCAGCAACAAAAATACAACATCCTTGCTCCTTATGAGCTTACAAAACTGTGAATGATCTTCTATTCAAACCTCTGGCCACACCGCACATACATGTATGGTTAGTCTCCTGCAGGTAAGCTGGACCCTCTATGGCCGGCCAACTCCTCTGGCCGATGATGTTCCCCTTAGCCAATTTCTACTATTTATTCAGCCTGC
>NW_017804601.1:0-6823 GCF_001625305.1 Branchiostoma belcheri | reverse complement strand
TTCAACTTATCATTGCACCAGGTCTGATATAATTTTTGCACGTAAGACCCTTCCTTTTTGTTGACAAGCGTTTTACTTGGTGGTTGAGGTGATAGGAATTCAGGCAAATTCTAGCAGAGGCGGCGGCAGGGAATATTTTTGAGTGCTGGGCTACTCACGTGAAAAATACTGCTGTGCTGTTGGGAAGGGCACGGCGTGCCGCGAAAATAAACTGCATGTTGTCTTCGAATTCAGAAGAGCTGGATTTCATATTTACCGATATCTATTTTGGCCAGCAGAACATTACCACAACCGCGTGAGAAATCTCGCGCCATTTTTCCTAGTAATACGTAAATATGCACAGCTGATAAACCAATCAGAGCGCAGGTTTTCGGCGGTGAGTGGCGGAAAATGTGTGTTACCAGCGGTTTTAAGGTAGAATTTGCTGGCTTTTCCTTACATCTAGAGAAAATACACTAGAATTTCAGCATTATTTTTTTGGGGGGGGAGGGGGCGAGAGACGTCGACCGAGCGCGTAACTTTGTCTTCTCCTTTCCAACTACAGTACCGTTGAGAGGTTGAGAGAATAATGGCGACCAAACTGAAGTCAGCGAGTGGAGGCAGCAATGGCGCACCAAGGGAGTCGAACATCCAGGTTATGGTTCGAGTAAGGTACGGACAAACACTGATTCCTGTTAGATTTTAATTTCCTCTAGTGGAGGCAATTTATTTCCCACAACTTGATGTCAACCGCGTTTTGGTGCATGGCAGTCCACTCGGTAACCGTGAGCGGTCGTAGGGGCATCATGACAGCCAGCAGCATGTCTGAACTTGAATTTTTACCTGAATTTACCTGAACTGCAGAGATATCGTCTTGTCTCCGCAGTCAGGAGCTTGATGGCGGGTAGCCTCTGGTCGCTCCTGCGTCTAATACGGTCTTGATGTGTAGGTCTATGCTACTCTTGAACCCGTTCACACTGGTTTGCTCGGCACAACTTCTTGGGGTAGTTGGTTCCCGGTGCAGAGATTGTTCGTACTGCAAATGACTTTTTCCGGATTTCTAGTCTTGTTTTAGGTATTTTTAGTCTCAAACTGTGGCCTCTTGTATTGTAGGGGGTGTCAAGCGGTTGGAAAAGTATGTCCTTGTCGATACCCTCTAGTCCCTTTACAATTTTGAATTTTGAATTTTGAATACTTCCAGCATGTCCCCTCGGAATCTTCTGATTGCGAGGCTTGTTAGTCCCATTTTCTTGAGTCCTTGTGTGTAAGGCAGTTCTTGCAGTACTTGCCATGATGTTTCTGTAGGCTTGTAATCTTTCTGAAATAAAGAAATGAATTTGATGGTATGCATCATATTTTTACATTTTCAGACCATTGAACCAGACCGAAAAGAGCAAAGGTTCTCACAGTATAGTGGACGTCAAAAACAACAGGGAGGTGTGTGTGGCCACCAAGGAACGTGGATTCGGTGGACACAACACAAAGAAGTTTTCTTTTGACAGGGTTTGTCAATTTCTATTTGTTATCATGGTAGTCCTTCGTAGCTAACATCATTAACTTTAACATTTAACTTTTGATAAACCTACTCTGAGTAATCTCACAGCCGCATATATCCATACAATCACTACTAAGCGAGACGAAGCCGAAAAGAATAGAAATTAGACATTTATTTACACTCCTATATGTTCATATGTATGTAATGTATATATGTTTATGTTCATGTTCTGTACCTATGCGACCTGTACTTAGTTCTGTAGAACACAAATGTATAATAAAGGTCTTCATTCATTCTATTAACACGCAGATAATTTATTTGAAGACTACTAGTATTCAAATCATCGGTAGGCAAATCAGGCAACTGCAATGCGTTTTGCCTACCACTCGTTGACCATCAGGTAGTCTGCATACCTAAACCCACATTTAGGTTCAGGTCTGGATTCAAGTCCAGAGGTTTAGGTTCAGTTCCGGTATTGTAAGTCCGGACCTAAACCCATGGCATATACAAAATTGCATGTTGGCAACCTTGCAATGTTGTCTGGGTGAAACTTTGGTCTTGAACCTAAACATTATTACAAGTCCGGATCCAAGTCCAGTGAACCGGTATGCAGCCCTACATACTTGTATGACATTCTTATTAGAACAGATGCCATGGTAGTCTACAAACAGTCTACTAAAATAATTTGATGTCAATATGTTAAAAACACCTGTCAGTCTGTATTCTTCATAATAAATGTTGAAGCATTTGGTGGGCAAACAATGTTGTATCGTTTTGCTTCAGAACCTTGCCACAACAAAACAGGACAGTGCTGAGAAGGAGTACTTGGTCCAGCAGCACGTTACGACCGAAGGAAAGCTGTACAACCAGGCGTCACTGGTAAGGACAGCTGCTGTTCCACCAAAGGAATCTGTATCTAAGCTGATTTTGTATGCAAGCAGCAATCTTTTTTTACTTCCAGGTACAGACATATTGTTATAGGTGGGTTATTTGTGTGTTTGTGTGTTTCTCTGGACAGACTACAGGGCTTTGGTGCACCTATTCCCAAAAATGAATTTCTAGCCTAGTTTGACAGCATGTGCGTGGGGAAGGATCCTTACAGAAAACACAAACCTTTTTGTTTAAAGTTAAAACTTTTGATCCAACACGAAAATTCTCTCACCTAGAGCTTTCAACCAGTCACTCTGGTCTTCCTCAGTAGACTGACCCAGTGAAGCTTGTCACGTGGTTTCTTTGAAGTGTGACGTCAACACTGGGTCAAAGGTATCTGGTAGACGATGTCGGCCCCCGTCGCGGTTCAATGTAGGGTGATGGGCCCTGATGTAAATGGCTTCCTTCACCCCTCTCAAGAAATAGTCTTGTTCAGTGTCTAAAATCCTTACAGTGTCAAGTGAGACATGGTGTCCGGGTGACTCTATGTGAATGTGTTGAGACACCTCTGAACTGGCAGAACTAGGCCGTGTATGTTCCTGAAACCTGGCTTTTAGAGACCTCTCCTTTTCACCAATAGAAGTGTGGTGTCATCTACCACATCCCCTGCCAGGGCAAGAATAACAGGGGGCCCTGCCAGGAAACTTATATTGGTGAAACGGAGAGGTCTCTAAAAGCCAGGTTTCAGGAACATACACGGCCTAGTTCTGCCAGTTCAGAGGTGTCTCAACACATTCACATAGAGTCACCCGGACACCATGTCTCACTTGACACTGTAAGGATTTTAGACACTGAACAAGACTATTTCTTGAGAGGGGTGAAGGAAGCCATTTACATCAGGGCCCATCACCCTACATTGAACCGCGACGGGGGCCGACATCGTCTACCAGATACCTTTGACCCAGTGTTGACGTCACACTTCAAAGAAGCCACGTGACAAGCTTCACTGGGTCAGTCTACTGAGGAAGACCAGAGTGACTGGTCCAAAGCTCTAGGTGAGAGAATTTTCGTGTTGGATCAAAAGTTTTAACTTTAAACATGTAACTACCAACACAGATGAACTTTCATGACAAACCTTTTTATTTTGGCACAGTTGCTTGAGACGGCAGACAGCAGTCTTGGTGATGTTGAGGGTTTGCACAAGAAGCTGGACAGAAAGAAACACATAGAGACCCTCAACAAGGTGTGCCAACACTACTTCCAGAAGGGATTCCAGGCCAGCCTCACGGAGATGCAGCATCACGTGGAGGAAAACGCCAACGCTCAGTTGAACACGTGCACCAGCCTTATGTCAGATCTAGGTAAAGCACGGTGGTCTGGTTACTATGCAAAAATCCCCATTGCTATGTGAATAGGCCCCGCCCACTAAGTGTCTGGCCGGCATGCCTCCATAACACCCAGCAGCGGGCCCGAATATTTCTAAAAAAACTCACGACCGGGCAATCCTACAGAAAAACTAAAATAGGAACCTAAAAAATCGATATGTTGGTTATGAAACTAGGTTAAAATAAAGAAGTGACAAGCTGACATGGAGCTTCACTGTGCCAACACGCGGCCCATGTGTAAATGTCATTTTCGGTCGTTGACCTTTTACCTTCAAAACTCATTTTTTTAATTTGTGTGTAAAACAACACCTAAAGGTATTATCTAAAGATCTGCCTTTGGAAATTTCGCTACGTTCTCAGGTTTTGGCTGTCTAGAAGATTTTAACTTATTTTTCAAAATTTTTGGTACATTTTCTCCCATATTCCCTTTCGGCGAGAACGTACGCGAATTTCCAAAAGACAAAATGGCGGCGGCGTTGTAACCTTTACGGTCGTCTTGGTTTGATCAAATTCTATTTTGACAAACTTCAGATATTTCTCAAAATATGAAATGTACATTTTCCACATGGGATTGTTGAAATGTTTTGGAGTTATAATGAGGAGAAGAGAGGGCATTTTTAGCGCCCTTTTGTTCAAAAAACAAACATATTCAAATTCGTTGCCCAAGCGGCCATTGTATTCGCTGAGCTCCCCAAGCGTGATAATTGCCCGGGATTTTCAAATCTGCGAACGAGGTACACATTTTTCCCAGTTTTTGTTCTGTCCAGCCAAGGCAAGAAGGTTTAGAANACTTCAGATTGTGTAGTAACTTGTTGCGGCATTATTCAAGCCGAAACTTCTCATGTTTCGTCCTTGGTTCTGCCGAAGTATTGCCGATCTCGGAAACAACGTCCAGAACAAATAAAGAGATAAGTACAGAATACGTGTTAACTCGCGGGGATGTCTAAAATAATAAGATCTAAACGAGTTGCGTTCAAGAAACACTGGCGTTCATGCGCTAATTTACAAAAATACGGAAACCAAGATGGCGCTGACAAAATCAAAACAACAACAGAGAGTGGAAAGATCGACGTCAGCAGTGTTAAAAAATAGCACTCCTAATGTAACGTTTGTTACTTTGTATCAAGGGTTATATTTTCAAACAACAAGATCACTTTTAAAGTAACGAGCCGGGGTTTATTTTATATTTTGTAGAAGAGGGTATAAGGGCGGCTTTTTTTAGTAACATGTAGTCTAAATCTCATCGAGGATTTTGGCTTATCGGCGTTCTTCGAATTCTTGCCCGATCTTGGCCGGTCAAGGGTAACCTAGTGGCCGCCACTATCTGAGTAATTTTACGTTTTGATCGCAACTGAATTACACAGAGTTAGAAACGATATTGTTCTGTGTGTGTGTACCAGGCCAGAAAATGATCATAGCTTGAGCTTGTACCCACGCTATGTATTGTTAGAATGTGTGAAATGAGAACAATAGGGGATCTGGAGAAGTGCGCATATGAATAGAACAGTTGGCGGGAAGAATTTGCAGGGGGGCAAACAGCAAGGTAAACATTTCTAGAGCCGGCCCACGAAAGTGTCAACCAATCATGGACAGTTGCCAATGGTGACAAGTGTAATTGACATCTAATTTTCATTAATATTAATTAGCCACGAGTGGTGATTTTTGAGGCCGTTTTAGACCACCGTGAAGCAAAGTCTCCAGTACAGTTGGTGTTCATTAGTGATGCATACCTAAACTCAATTTTAGGTTCAGGTCCGGATTCAAGTCCAGAGGTTTAGGTTCAGTTCCAGACTCGTAAGTCCGGACCTAAACCCATGGCATATACAAAATTGCATGTTAGCAACCTTGCAATGTTGTCTGGGTGAAACTTTGGTCACATAACATGGAGGCCAGTACTTGGCGATGCCCGATGGCAATGTTTTCTTCATTTTGCAGCAAAGATTTTGCAATCTACGGAAGGTTTTAGGTGGTTTGGAAAGAAAAGGGGTATGTGAAATGGTCTTTTATGGTAATAAGTCCGGACTCGGTTCTTGACTTTTAGGTTTTTTTGGACTTGAACCTAAACATTTTTACAAGTCCGGATCCAAGTCCAGTGAACCGATATGCATCACTAGTGTTCATACGCTATTACTTACAGGTACAGAAGTATTGTTTTGGGTGGCCTAGCTGTGGCTTTTATATCTGCTTATCCAGACAGTGTAGGTCCTTAGCACATTACGTTCCCAGCATGTCAATGGGGAAGATTGACAGGTCAGAGACACAAGAAATGGGTGAACTTGAGACAGCGAAACCTAAGAACAACAGTGGAAAGAGGATGTTTACCTACAGATGTGTAAAACTGTGGAATGCACTACCAAATGAGGTTAAGGCTGTATCCGATGAGAGGCAGTTGAAGAGATTGATCGATCAATTGTATGCAACTTAATGGTTTTAATTATAATGATAGTTTTTATATTGAATTTTTTTAGTAATGGTAATATTAGTTTTATACTTAGCCGATAATATGCTCGTTTAATGATTTTAGCTATGATTAGTACCTTGTCTGACCTGTGACCTCATGTATGTAAATTTGTAGTCATATGTGTATATTTGTACTGTGTGTGTAATGTGTAATAATGTGTATTGAGCCCTGGAAGATTAGCCCTAACGGGCTAAAGGGTATCGTAATAAACTGAAACTGAACTGAACAGCGTTGACTGCACATGGGTTCAGGAAAGTTTGACAGATAGATTGACAGGAGGTCAAAACGTCAGAAATAGGGTGAATTTGAAGGTCACAAAAACCTTTACTGTACATGTGTATGTTGATGTAACATAGAATATTGTTTGTACCTGGAACTCACAGGAAAGTGCCTGACCAATCAGACGCACGACGTGAACAGCCAGTTGACCAAGATGGTGGACACCCTGAGACAGGGCCTGGTGGACATCACGGCTACACAGCAGCAGGAGAACTGGAAGGACTGGGCAGCAGGCACTAAAGCTGCTGTCTCCAAGTACAAGGTTAGATGACACTACAATTATGGCGGTTATACCGGCTATACAGATACAGATACAGATACAGAATTAATTATGCACTTTCCTTGCATCCAAAA
>NW_017804600.1:0-8500 GCF_001625305.1 Branchiostoma belcheri | reverse complement strand
CCTTATACACTGCCTCTTCTCGTGCCCTGTGCACTGTGTTTCTGCTTGTGCCTTGTGCACTCACAGCCTCTATCCTTCCTCTCTCTGCTTGTGCCTTGTGCACTCGCAGCCTTTTCCTCTCTGTCTCTCTGCACCAGCCAGACGGGGCTCCCCTCTCTGGAGTTCAGGGGGGTAGGGATTTTGGCGGGAATCTAATCTATCACATATGTACTAGGCTAGAGGCGGCAAATTCGAAATTGGAAGTTGGCATTTACACTGGCCCCCAAATTGTCCGTTGGGCAATTTTTTACCTTACATATTACGAGCCAACTTCCTTATAACATTAGTAACTTAATAACTCATTGTTAGTAGAAATAGCATGCAATAGTTTCCTACTTTAACTTCCAGCTTACAGCAGTACACATAGTTTGTCGATTGGTCTCTCGAGGACGTTGTTTTGCGTCTTTACTTTTACTCTACGCACTAGTCCGTCGCTGTGGTGAGTCACTTCTAGCACCCTGCCTAACGGCCAGCAATTTCGTGGTGTGGTTTCATCTTTCAGGAGAACTATATCTCCCACGGCAAGGTTTTGCCTTTGTTTGCCCCATTTCTGCCGCTCCTGTAGTGACGTGAGATACTCCTGCGACCATCGTTTCCAGAATAAGTCGGCAAGATACTGCACCTGCTTCCATCTGCGTCTGGCATACAGGTCGTTCTTGCTGGTTAGGTTTGGCGGCAGCGAAGTCTTCATTTTCATAGTCAGGAGACGGTTGGGCGTCAACGCTTCCAGGTCATCAACTTCATTGTTAACTGCTGTTATTGGTCTTCCGTTTACTATGCTTTCAGCTTCGCACAGCAAAGTGTGTAATCCTTCGTCATCTAGTGGATTCTTCTTCATGATCGCATTCAGCACCTGTCTTATTGTGCGTATCTGTCGCTCCCAAACGCCGCCGAAATGCGATCCTTTAGGTGGGCTGAACTTCCAGTCCACTTCCTTCTGCAGTAAGGTGTCCTTAATCTTGTCTTGGTTCCACCCTGCTATCTCCTTCTTTAGCTCGGCCTTTGCCCCCACGAGGTTGGTTCCGTTATCTGACCATATAGCCTTCACTTGGCCTCTTCTTGCGATGAACCTCTGCAAGGCATTGATGCAGCTATCCGTGTCTAGGGAGTCTGCTTTCTCCAAGTGAACTGCTCGTGTTGTAGTGCAGGTGAAGATGACCCCATATCGCTTCACGATACTACGACCTCTTTTTACTTCAAAAGGGCCGAAGTAGTCAACGCCTACATTGGTGAACGGCGGTTCATCCGGTGTGACTCTGTGTGATGGTAGATCGGCCATCTTCTGTTCTCCCGTTTTGCCGTGATGACGTCGACAGGTAACGCACCTGCTGATTATCTTTCTGATCAGCGTGCTACTCTGTGGTATCCAATAGCGCTCTCGCACTTTGGCCGTCACGTAGTTTCTCCCCATGTGTCCATGGTTTTCGTGGATTTCCCTCACCACCAGTTCTGCTACACGAGACGACTTTGGCAGCAGCATTGGGTGCTTTGCTTCTTCTGATAGCGTCGCCTGACTCAGACGTCCTCCTACCCTAAGCATGCCGTCTACATCTATCTTAGGGTTCAGTTGGAGGATGGTGCTACCAGCCTTGACGCGTCCCTGACCTTCCAGGGCCTTTATTTCTTCACTGTAGAATCTGTTTTGTACATGTCTTACGACCTCCGCTTCTGCATTTCTGAGGTCGCTAGTTGTTAACCCCTTCACTGAAGTCGTGCTCTTCTGTTTGAGGGCTTCCTTCACTTTGCTAATCCAAGCTACCGCTTTTTTCAGACGGTGCCAACTTGAATAATGCGCTATCAACGCATCCATGGGGCTCTTCTGTTCCGCTTCTTCCGCTGCAATGGCGTTCACCTTAACTTCAGGGTCCCCCTGTGGCGGCTGCTGAAGACCCTCTGGCATCTGTGGCCATTCTCTGGGTGAGCACCACAGGAAGGGTGGGCCATTTACCCACCTGTCGTTTTCCACGAACTTTTGGATCGTCTGTCCCCTCGATGCATCGTCTGCAGGATTCTGTTGTGATTCAACATAACGCCATTGTTTTGGATCGCTGGCGTTTCTTATTGCTGTTAGCCGGTTGGCTACGAAGGTGTGATACCTTGTTCTCTCGTTGTTGATATAGCGTAGCACTGTTGTGCTGTCAGTCCAGAAAAACGTCTCGTCGACGTTGACGTCCAACTCCCTTTGGAGCGTAGAGTTTACACGAACAGCAATTTCTGCTGCTTTAAGCTCCAATCTTGGAATTGTGTGAGCCTTCAATGGTGCTACTCGGGCCTTGCCCATTAACAAAGTACAGTGTACTCTGCCTTCTTGATTTTCTATACGCATGTACGAAGCGGTTCCGTATCCTACTTCACTCGCGTCCGCGAAGTGGTGTAGCTGTACTGACGTAGGGGTTCCAAATCCAGCGGGTTTGACACATCTGCTCACCGTGAAACTGCGACTCAACAATGGTAATTCTACTTCCCACTGTCGCCATGATTCGATATGCCCGTCTGGAATCTCCTCATCCCAAGTTGTCCCTTCCCTGCACAGGTCTTGTAAGAGCAGTTTGGGTTGCAGCGTGGCAGGAGCAATCAACCCTAGGGGGTCATACATCGAGCTTACTGTAGACAGAATTCCCCTCTTGGTCGCCGGCTTGTCTTTTACGACGTTGCGAAAGCCCAAGGTATCTGTCTGCACATTCCATAGCATGCCCAATGTGCGTTCCACTGGCATTGTGTCAAGGTCGAGATTCAGGTCCCTAACTTCCTCTGACATCTCTGCTACTGGTACGGTCTTGAGTACCTCTCGACTGTTGCTTACCCACTTGGTAAGTCTGAATCCTCCTTCTTTACATGCTTCCCGCATGTCCTTGGCTAAATGTCCTCCTTCTTTGACTGTGGAGGTAGATTTGAGCAAGTCGTCAACGTAGAAGTTGTTCCGGATTGATTCCAATACTTCTTCTGTGTATCGGCCTTCTCCGTCCTCAGCCAACTTCTTTAACGCAAAACTTGCACAACTTGGCGAAGATGTCGCCCCAAATACATGTACTGCCATCCGGTTAACTCTTGTAGTGGCTTGTCTAAGTTGCCTTCTGGCCACCAAAGGAAACGTAGGTAGTCTCTGTCTTCTACTGGTACCTTGACTTGGGAGAACATTGCTTCTATGTCTGCCATCAAGGCCACGGGCTCTTGCCTGAATCGGGTCAACACGCCAACCAGAGTACTGGTCAGGTCTGGACCTTGTAGTAGCTCTTTGTTCAGGGATGTGCCTGCATACGGTGCGGCACAGTCGAAGACGACTCTTATCTTCTTCTTTTGTGGATGGTACACTCCATGATGGGGTATGTACCACACTTTGCCACCATTTGTATCTTCCGTTTCCATTTCTTCTGATGGCACCTCTTCCGCATATCCTCTTTCTATCACAGTTTGCACGAACTGTACATAGTCTTCCTTGAACTTCTCGTCTTTGGACATCTTCTTCTGCAGATGTTTTGCTCTTTGTAGGGCAACTGACTTGTTGTTTGGTAGAACTGGTCTGCTGTTTCTGAAGGGTAGAGGTACCTGATAGTGACCCTCTTCTTTCTTCGTCCCTTCTGACATAATGCGTTCCTTGGAAACTGGTATCTTCTCCTGTACGTAGGCGGTAGGGATCGGAATACAATTATTCCTTTCCAAGTCCAGCACTTCCAAGTCGCCCAATACTTCGCTTTTCACCTCTTTGGTGCCATTTATGGTGCTGAGGGTTAAGTTAGTTTCCCTTCCTTTTGACTTCAACTGCCTTTTCAAGGCTTCTGTACAGATCACTACGTCACTTCCGTTGTCGAGGAATGCATAGGTCTGCACAGTCTTTCCTGACTTCTTGCTGCGTACTGCTACGGGAATGATGGACGGCACACCCTCCCAACTCGAATGCTTTACACATCCCACTGACGCTTGCTTGTGAGGTGTGTCTCGGTGTAAAACTGTCGGGTGCTGCATTTGACAGGTTGTGCAGGTTGCTTTTTTCCAGCACTCTTTGGCTAGATGATTTGTGCCGCTCAAGCATCCGTAACACAAGCCTTTCTGTTTCACGTAGTCCAGACGCTCTTTGTACGGCTTTCCGCCCAACTTCTTACACACAGTTAAGCCGTGGCTTTCCGAGTTGCAAAACTGGCAGAATGCTCTGTTTTGGTTTGGCTCCGTCGTTACCGCCAGGCTAGAGCCCTTTGCTCGGTCCCTTTGGTAACGGGTTCCTGGATTTCGTTTGAATGACTCCTTGGCTGACTTGTCATCAAACATGTCATTCGATGATACTTGTTCTTCTTGTTTGACGAAGTCTACTAAGTCCTTGAACTTAACCCTTCCTTGCCGTTGGATGTCGTGCGACTTACGTCGCCATCTTTCCTTCAGTCGGTAAGGAAGTTTTCCGACCAAGAGAGCGATGTTGGTGTAGTGGTCCAGCTCTTGGAGATACTGATCTCCCTTCATTGCGTTCAGGCATTTTGTAAGGAAGAGACTGAACTTCCTCAAGGCAGGCTTGTCATCATGCTTGATTTCCGACCATCTCTTTGCCTCTTCAGCATACGCCCGTGATACTTTAAATGGCGTACCATACCGTTCCTCTAGCAATCTCTTTGCTTCTTTAAAGCCTTCTTCGGGGTCCATCAGGACGCAACTTGTTACCAACTCCCTGGCTTCTCCCCTGGTATACTGCCCCAGATAATGAAGCCTGTCTTCTGGGTCCTGTGTTTTATCCTCTATGGCATGCTTAAATGCCTTTATAAACTGGGTATAGCTCAGGGGGTCGCCTTCAAATGAAATAATCGCCCTTGTTGGCAAGCTGCTTTTCTTGTTATGTTCCATCATTAACTTGGTAACCTCTGCTTGTTGGTTTACCAGACCTTGAAGGAATTCTTCTGGTGTCGGGGAATTCTGTTTTTCCCTGTCGCGACGACTTGTCGATGTGAAGCTAGCTGCTTCCGGGTTCAGGGATGTTTGATAGGGCTCCTTCTTCACTGTCGGGGCCGTCCTGAACTGGTCACTTCTTTCCCCCTGATGCTCACTAGTTGGCGGCTCAAAGGGTAGACGGATCCTTGGCTGTGGCTGACCGTATGCCTCAAAGTTGTCAATAACCTTGAGCTTGGCTTCCTCTTGTGCCATTTCGGTTCTAACCTCTAGCAGCTCCTGCTGCCTTCTGAGCTCCATCTCTTCTCTTTTTATTTGGAACTCCCTCTCTTGCAGTTTCATCTTCTGGTCCAAGGCAGCCGCCTTTTCCCTCAACTCAGCCCTTCTTAATTCTGCTCTCAGCCTAGCGCTTGAGGCAACACTGGAACCTTGCGAGCATGCTTGTGACACACTGTCGGACGGTTTGATGCCCGTCTCTTCTTCTTTCTCTGAAGTCAGGTTAATCCACTCATGGACCATGTCCCTGAACTGATCTAACTCTGCAAAGCGTGGTCCTACCCATTTCTCTGTGTCTTCCTTCAGCTGATCTGCATCTAGAGTGGTCTGGTAATCACCACTGGCCTCTTCAAGGTCACAGTAGGCCTTCTGCCACTCTTCCATATTCTCCTGTACCTTAGATAAGTCGTTCCGTTTCATTAACGATTTTAGCACGTTTGATTTGTGCGTCAGTCGGCCCAGAACTGTCGATCTGTGAGTCTTCTTTCTTCTACTTTCTTCTTCACTGACCCAGTCAGCTTTCTTAGGTACTCGTTTTTGTAAACCTTCTGTTTCCTCCTCTACATGTCTGTCTTCTCTGACTGTAGAGCGGTCCTCGTCTGACTTCTTATCAGCCATTTCCAAATGGCTCCAATTTTTCGCTGCGAGAGGCCTAACTTACAACTGTTTAATTGTACTCCTTTATTTGAGTCCTTACGGTATTCCACAGTTCTCCTGTCTGATTCAGCACAGGCCTCTAGAATTTCTTCTAGCCTAACAGGCACCTTTTGCCATGTCAATCATGTAGCTTCCAGTAAGTGTACTCGTAAACTACAAATCTTTTCCAACAGTTCCGATAAGTTTGCTGTTGAACCTGTGGGTTCAAGTGTGCTGCACAATACAATGATACTCAATGGTCTTGCACTTGACAGTTCCTCATTTTACCGTTTTTAGGTGGAATAGTCCTTCTTTTCGACTATTAGCTGATTTACGGTAAGTCTTTTAGCAGTGTGTGTGGAAGTATGACCTTCAGATCTGCTTAAGCCATCTGGCCTGTCAATCATGTACGACTAAACTTCTCCCAAATGTTTGTATGGGAGCCTTTGTATGCTATGATCCTATGGGTTTTTCTCAACACAGTGTCTATGTGTTGCTGAAATGGCTCTTGTGCTCGGAAATACTGAAATCTTTACCTCCAAAACCGAAGTTGCTTCAATTAGCTGTTTTACGGTAAGGTTCCCTTGTGCAGGAGGGTTCTGCCTGCTTCTCTCGTGGGCGAGGTCATTAATCAAGTCAGCATTCCTACATGTCAAGCGATCAGCACGGCTAGCAGATAAGATTTCTTAGCTCAAGAAACCCTTTGTTCTGCACAACTTTCACTAGATCTCTCTTGATAAAGCAAACACTTTCTTGGAGTTTTCTCATGCACTCTTACGTGCCATGCAAAGTTCCAAGCCTTGTTTCTTCACGTAGATTCCAACTTCTATGGACCTCTAGTGATCTAATTGCAACCAGTCGTTACTGTAATTGCAAATAGTCCTTTACTTCTTCGATGTAACTTCCGTCGAAGACATCAGTTTTTTACTGTAAGTGCAGCGCCACGGCCTTCCTGTTTTACTGATTGTTTCCGTGGCCCTGCTTCAGCCGGCAGATAGAGAAGGAAGTTATAACTCAGACAATATCAGACTGGCCTACCTTGTGGATGCTGTTTTAATCAGTAGGGTTAGTGGTGATACAAACGAAGCCGCCTCATCAAGATTCTGCTACACTGTCCTGTCTAATTGTTCCCTCTGAAAGTCCTGAATGTGCGATGATCTTGAATGTGTCCTTGATTGTATCCCGTGTGCTTTCGTTCCCTAATCCAACTGCTCCCACATATCCACTGGTACCGATGTTGAGGTCCGAGATGTAGGCCAAAGATGTTTTCTTGTCGGAATGTCCGAATGTCCGAAATTGTCAGGTAAAAACTGGTTTGTCCTCTATCCGCTGACTGCCTTCAGTCCTCTTGAGTGTTCCTTATGCACTGCCTCTTCTCGTGCCCTGTGCACTGTGTTTCTGCTTGTGCCTTGTGCACTCACAGCCTCTATCCTTCCTCTCTCTGCTTGTGCCTTGTGCACTCGCAGCCTTTTCCTCTCTGTCTCTCTGCACCAGCCGGACGGGGCTCCCCTCTCTGGAGTTCAGGGGGGTAGGGATTTTGGCGGGAATCTAATCTATCACATATGTACTAGGCTAGAGGCGGCAAATTCGAAATTGGAAGTTGGCATTTACACTAATTGTATACCTTTTTAACTCTAACCTAACACTAACTCTAACCCTAACACTAACCCTAACCCTGTCCCTACGAATTTGGCCGTTACACATTTTGAGTATTGACATTCGATACTAGGGTGGCAGCTGAAAAAAGGGTAAAATGTCCCACAGGGGTACTGGGGACCCCTACGAGAGCCCCCTTTTTCCAGTCTGCACAACCCCTACGAGACCCTTGGAATGTAGCCGAGGCTTAGTAACAGTCTAAAAATAGGTGCAAGGCAAAATACCGGGCGATACCAACGTTCCCCTCCGATGGGGGTAGGTATAGAAAACAGGAGAATTTCACAGAATTCAACTTAGAAAGGACGAATTCCACCACTCAAGTGCCGATCCCATGCGGGCCAAATGTCCCAAAACCCTGGGACAGGACCAAATGTCCCACAAAACAGGAGAAATGCTCCCCACACGTTGGCGGTCCCAGAGGAACACAATAAGGGGGTACGGCACAACAAAATGCTCTATAAAATACGAATCTGAGACTAAAAATACAGATATGTAGCTTTTATCAGCCTAAAGAGGAAACCAGTATAGAAATTAATAAAGTAACCGACCCTGCCATCACGTGGTTCCTGGCGCCAGAAGGTGGCTAGCCTCACGGTAAAATTATGGCGGACAAACAATGGAGACAAAGGGAGGGAACAGAACGGTACGCGTCGGAAAGGTAGTCGTGACTCGCTTCAACCTGGACGAAAATCGTCAAACAACATATCTCCGTGATCCTTAGACCTTCATCTACACTCGTAGTAAGGTTTCGGAATCGACCGGAGGGAACTTCAGGACTAAGACCTGACATTTTGAAAAACCACGCACACGAGTCAGAGCTCTGGGAAAATATTCTACACTCTCGCACATGCGCACTACTGATCATTACTCAACAGAAATTGGTGCGCCTGTGATTGGTACCAAAAGAGACGTGATATGTATCCTTCCACGTGATTAGTCCAAAAAGAGTCGTGATACGGTTATGTATCCTTCCACCTACCGAATCTAATCTTAAAACGTTCAAATCCTTTAACCCTAACCCTAA
>NW_017804599.1:0-8206 GCF_001625305.1 Branchiostoma belcheri | reverse complement strand
CACTGCACGAAATGGCCTCGGATTATAGCAAATCCTGAAGATCCGAAATCGTGCATCATGACGGATACGTAGCAAATCCGGAGAAATCCGCAATCCTTGCTCGAATACGAAGTTGCACTGCAGATCCAACAATTCCGGCACCGTATACCTCCGGATCCGCGAGAAACCACAGATACAAATTTGATATTCGCAAGGAACCTTCTTTTTCAGATATGTTATAAGTCCGGTTTTTTGGGGGAGTCTGGAGTTGCCTCGGATCCTGACAGATATAGTAAATACCAATGTAGGCGTCGTATGTACTACCACGGATTTCAGCAAATCCGGATGCCGGTAATTTAAAGGATTCTAAAATAACCCACAGGGCACTGCTGCTTTGGACTCTCCCACAGTTTCCGAACAAAATGACAGAAAGCGGGATTTCGCGGATCTCACTTCCGCAGATCCGACCAAAATACCAGAAGCGGGATTTCGCAGATCTCGCTTTCACAAATCCGAAAGTGATATCAGCAACGGGATTTTGTGGATCTCAGAATTTCGCACTTGGCACAGATGCTATTTCCCGAGTCCCGCAGCACCGAAAAAGATGCCAAAAGCAGAATTTTACGGATCAAGGATCTGTGGATCCGATAAAGATACCCGAAGCGAAATTTCACGGATCACGGTTCTGCAGATACAAAAAGAGATACCGGAAGCGGGAGTTTACGGATCACGGTTCTGCAGATCCGAAAACGATACCAGAAGCGGGATTTTGCGGACCTATCTTCCACAGATCCGAAAGAGATACCATAAACGCAAGGAATTTTGTGAGTATCAGAATTTCGCACTTGACTGACTCTTACTATGGATTCGCATGGATTCCAAGTTTCACAGATCCAAAAAAGATACCAGATGCAGATTCGCTTCCACAGATCCAAAAAGATCCCACTTGGCATTTATATGACCTCATATGGATTACGAATCCCGCAGATCCGAAAAAGATACCAGAAGAGGAATTTTTCTGATCTCGCTTGCACGAAATCTGGAATTTACCAAACTTACTATTTATAGCATGGGTAATACTATCTTTCCGAGTTTAAACAATCTGCATCCCTTATAATCGGGTACCTAACACGTACATGTAAGGTTAACTTTCTTGAGGAAGGCAATGAAAGGAAGTAAAGTCTAAATGATGCCTCTGATTGGCCAGCTAGCGTACGCATGCGTACTGTGTTGGCGGTTAGAATGAAAACCGTTAGGAAAGTTGGCTTCGATGCAGGGGAAAACTAGAGAGAAATCATGCGTTTGTATCGTTTTTTTTTTTCGTGATACCATGATGACATAACCAGTCTACCATGATCGGCCATCGAGTTTGGACAGGATTGAGAGTGTTTGGACAGGAGGGGGATGTGATGTCAATTCAAACGCACAGAATAGTGACGTTGGTAGCAAGCTTCGGCGCCCCCTCCCCCTTGCACGGCGGCCCTGCGCACTTGTTCCAACACATTGGGCGTTTGGTAAGTTTAGTTATCATACCTATTTGGTTATTGATATGTCGCTGCCAGAAACATTATAGAATGTCTCTAACTAAACTGTCCCCTCCACATTATAGATGAAAGGCTTTTAGGGGCTTGTCTTTGTAGGGTAGCAACTTGTTCATACTTTCTAACGGTCAATAGGCATTGGTGCCGGGCCAATCTCTCTTGACAAAAATAGGGAGCAGTTTTAAAAAAAAGTGTTCAGTATTTTTATTGTATTCAGGTATAGTCGATTTGTCAATACATGTATTATATGTCTGGTAGAAATTTTGATCAAGTTATATGTTACTTTTTGTCTATTGAAGCATGGTGGAAGATGCCCAACTTTTCTGACAAATGTAATTTGCAAACAGCAGGGAGTACTACAGGCGGAGCCTCCTCATCCCGAAGACGTTATAAAGGCATGTGACACGTTTTGTCACCCGTGTATTTGTTTACCTTTTTATACCTCCAGGATGTATGTGACATGGTTTTGCTTCTCTGTCTTATGATGTATTAAATGATCAATGGCTTTTTTGCCAACAGAAACTGGATCATCGCCTTGAAGGTGAAGAAACCATGCAGTAAGCGGCTCAATCTCAAGCTGCAGCGCATACTGAGTCCTGAGTACATGCATGGAGGTTCCTTTTTTTTCCTCCATGGTACATGTCACCAGACGAGTCAGTTTATGATGGAAATGGAAATCATTTTTACTAAGGCCATCCTTTCCTGCCCACATCTACAAAATACAAAAGTGAGCTGGACCAAAAATATGAAACTTCATACCAAAGTGAACAGGTAAAACGGCAGTGAACAAAGAGAGTACCTGGCCCAGTGACACTTTTTCCACTTCCAAGTCTAAAAATCCCATCTTGTTAGAGTTGAATCAATGGATTTCTAAATGTTAGGTCCAGTATTATTTCTGGTGAATTTTCTGAGGCCAGTGAAACTCGTTCACCATGATCTGTGTACGAATATGTACCCCAAGTTCACTCTTTGGGGTAACTTATCAGTGGACAGAAATGTTTTTTACAGTTTTTGTTAGTATTACTATGATTTGTGTATGGATATGTATTCCAAGTGTAAGGACATGGCTCACTATTTTAGGGTAACTAACTTTTTATTGTGGACTCTGTGTCTTGTCGTTGTGCAAGCTGCACTGGCGGTTAGTCACTAGCTCTCCAGTCCAAGTGGACCCGCACTACCCTTTTTACACCTTGATGTACATGTAGTCGGCAACTTGCTGGTCGAAGGACCTTTCTAACCTAACATTGGCTTCTTTTCGGGCCACGTCCCTTCATTCCTCGGTGCCCTAGCACAATGTCGACAGAGTCATTTCTTCTGCCAAACAGGGGCGAAGATTGCCCTGGACACGCGCCCACTTCGTGGCTCACCCCACAAGGGTGATCCTCTCGCTCTGTACCACCCAATACAGGGCCTGTCAGCCTTCCTTTGGGGTTTTCTGCCCTGTGAGCCCACAACGACCTCTTATCTCCTGCCTTTCGGTCGAACGTTGACGGTACTTGGTCCGCCAGGCTTCCCAGTCCCGCGAGCCGTCGCCTTGTCAACCGCTATCTTCTTTCCCCCTTTCTTATTAACAACTTGTATCGGTTCACCACACCAGTGACACTCTGACAAGCATGCCCGGTAACGGCCACCGGGTGTCTGCACCTACTGGTGCCAAACGACACCACCCTATGTGCGCCCCGGAAGCCCGTGCAGGCGCACTGCTTCCCCGTCACGGGGGTCGTCGCTTCGTGAGCCAATTCCTTCTTTCCCCCTTCCTTATTAACAACATATATTGGCTCACCCCACTAGTAACACTCCGCCGTGCACGCCCGGTAGCGGCAATCGGGTGTCTGCACCTACTGGTGCCAAAAGACAACCCAATGCGCGCCCCGGAAGCCCGTACATGCGCAGCGTTTCCGTGTCGTGAAACCTGCCATGCACGCCCGGTAGCGGCAATCGGATGTCTGCACCTACTGGTGCCAAGAGACAACCCAATGCGCGCCACGGATGCCCGTACATGCGCAGCGTTTCCGTGTCGTGAAACCTGCCTTGCACGCCCGGTAGCGGCAATCGGGTGTCTGCACCTACTGGTGCCAAAAGACAACCCAATGCACGCCCCGGAAGTCCGTACATGCTCAGTGTTTCTTGCCTTGCATCCGCCATGCACGCCCGGTAGCTACGCCCGTCTGTCTCCACATACATAACTTGTGGCAAAAGACAACACAAGGCGCAGCCCCGGAAGCCCGTACACGCACGATGTTTGCCGCCATGCACGCCCGGTAGCTACGCCCGTCTGTCTCCACATAACTTGTGGCAAAAGACAGCACGAGGTGCAGCCCCGGATGCCCGTACACACAGGATATTTGCTGCTATGCACGCCCGGTAGCTACCCCCGTCTGTCTCCACATAACTTGTGGCGAAAGACAGCACGAGGTGCAACCCCGGAAGCCCGTGCACGCATACGCTCTATTTGAATAACAACGATTAAAAGAGTCGAACAATGCCCACACGAAAATGCAAATATCAAAACCAGGTGCCTGGACGTCACAGACACCGACATACAAAAGCTGTTACGACTATGTCGTCCAATTTACATGTCAATACAAACGGAACGCGGCCTGAAAAACCTCCCTCACTTATAAAAAGAAGAACAAACAGCCGAAAACTCCTACCAATAAATGACACAAAGCGATAAACCACATGCAAGCAAGACAATGATCTCAATCTCGGTCGCGCTTATCTACAAGAGAAGTCGGCGTGTCGTTCCTTGCCCGGGTTGGGGGAGGTGGGAAGCTGGTTGTCCTTGTCTTGATGAGCCTTGAGCAGCTGCCGGGGGAAGCATCGAGTATGGTGGCCTGTACAAAAACATAAACTGCCGTCAAAATTCGATTCAGCCGCACAAAATTGGACCTCATTCCCCCAACCCGGGCGAGTCCCCTCCATGCGGAAAGAACGACTCCTAACATGGGACGCAATGCACGGAGACTCAACCCGAGCTGTTCCTCCCGCTATTACATTAAGTGTTACCACCCATTATGTGTCACCACCCAACAAACATAAAAAGGTAGCATGCTCCGTGCAAAAAGCAAGGTACAGAAATGCAAAGCAGGGGCGCCAGTACAATGGCACCCACAAACCTACAGACCTTACCGCCTTGAATCCCACAAACCTTCCCTAAACGGAGACTAGAGCCTGCAACTTGGAGACCTTCCTGTCTTGGCGTCTATCTCCTGCACGTCTGTTGTCCAGCCTGCCTGCCATGGCTGAGCCCGCGGTACTGGTTGCTGCGATGGGCGAGGCAATTCACACGTCCTTCACGTAAGCGCCTAGGGAGTGTGTCGACCAAACTGGTCTCGAGAAAGTCGTACTGATTTGAAAACAAAGAAAACGCCAATGGATTGAATAAGAGGGCACCGGAAAGAACGCCGGACGCGTCGGTCATAGAAATGCAAATCACAAACGTGCAAATTCCCGCCCTGAAATTCCTACCGATGAATTCCGCTCTCTGACGCTGGAAATACAGACAAAGAAGGAACAACACCCATGTTGTTCGTGGACCTGCATTCTCTCTCGGCCTTCCCTTGTCGTCAAACCGCACTAGCACACTGAAAACAAAAAGAAGCGAGGAAGACAGCCACAGAAGAAGAGAAACCGAAAAACGGCGCCTCGTGGCAACGCTCCACCACCCATACCAAATCACCCAGGTGCGGAGTCCCGCCCTGACATTCTTGCAGACAATGTCTGACGCTGCAAAAACAAGACAGGAAAACATCAATATCGCCCCTGGTGCTGGCCTCTCTCGATTTCTTGTAGGTATCCTAGAACCTTAGCAAAGGCGAGCGAGAGACAATGCACAGGAACAGTACATAAAATTAGCAATAAAACGCTCTAAAATCCTCGACACCACGTGCCTCACCCAAAACTGTTGTCCCCACAAAAAAAAAACACCAAAAGGAAAACCTTACAGTCCTTTACCACTCGACTGTAATGTGAACAATGCCGCCTTCAATTTCCAACCCTCTCCACTAGAGTCCTTGGGTAGCCGGCTGGAGACGCGAGGCGACTTCGGGGGCTGCCGCGTGCTGCCCCGCCGACCCGCGGCCTGTTCTCGCCGGGCCGCGCTGGAGACACGTAGGCGGAGCGTAACCCGCTCTACAAAGCGTTGCGGAGGGATCCAATGAAGAATGGCAGTGTGCTCCGTCTACTACCTCCTTTTATGGGATTGATTATAACGTCATTTCGGATTTAACCAATGAGAGCGCAGTAAGGATAGTACACTGTGCAAAAAGTCACTGTAGAATACCTGTTGCAAAGCGTAATGTTTTCTTAGAACTTATTGCAACTATTATTTGTCAGTGCCTGCTTATGCTAGTAATAGTCAAGAACATCAAGTCACCCATACTCTTCTCTGTGCCTGCAAGGCTTGTGCCCTTCATGTATGAACTTCAGTCCAGATTCAAGGTCGAGGGTCAGAGATCCTGACACTTTCATGGTTACAAGTTACATCTGTCCTTCCTTAGCCTGGGTGCCATCCCCTACCGCGAGTGAGCGATAATCCCTCTGCCAGGGAAAGCCACTCGCCCCGCCGACCCTGATTTGCGCACTGGCTCTAATTATCTCCTCGCGTCCGGCGTGAAAGATAGTGGGTTTGGGGCAGCCTGGGGTTGGGCGGCGGATACAGTAGCGGGCATTAGGGCTTCTTTCCACACAAAAAATCTATCGCTTTATGAACGCCAGCGTCTGGCACCCAGGCTAGTCCTTCCTGTGTATATGGGAAAACCTTAGACGTTAAATCTATGCACGTTTAAGAACCCAAGTGTTTCANTAAATCCCAACAGCCAATCAGCAAGAAGTATAGAGGAAAGCTGCATGCCTATTGGTTGATGCCCTGCATTCCATTGTGATGACTCATGCCCAGACGTGGTAAACACGGCAAACTAACACAGTAATACATTTGCTATAACACAGCCAAAAAACTCAAATAAAACCATTCTAAAAGCCTGTATCACAAAAATTTAAAAAACGCCTAGGGGTATTTGCCCACTGTACCTCCATGCCAAATTTCAGGACCTTAGGCCCTAAAATGAAGAAGCTGAATCCATTTAAAAAATGGCAGGAGAAGAAGAAGAAGAAGAAGGAGGAGAAGGAGGAGAAGAAACATCAGAAAAAGCAATATGGGTTCACCACCACTTCGTGGTGTGGTGAACCCATAAAAATAAGAAATACAACGCTCTAAAATCCTCGACACCACGTGCCTCACCCAAAACTGTTGTCCCCACACAAAAAAAAAACACCAAAAGGAAAACCTTACAGTCCTAGACCACTCGACTGTAATGTGAACAATGCCGCCTTCAATTTCCAACTCTCTCCACGAGAGTCCTTGGGTAGCCGGCTGGAGACGCGGGGCGACTTCGGTGGCTGCCGCGTGCAGCCCCGCCGACCCGCGGCCTGTTCTCGCCGGGCCGCGCTGGAGACACGTAGGCGGAGCGTAACCCGCTCTCCAAAGTGTTGCGGAGGGATCCAATGAAGAATGGCAGTGTGCTCCGTCTACTACCTCCTTTTATGGGATTGATTATAACGTCATTTCGGATTTAACTAATGAGAGCGCAGTAAGGATATGTGCCCCAAGTGTAAGGACATAGCTCACTATTTTAGGGTAACTTTGGTCAGAAATGTTTGTTACAGTTTTTGTTAGTTCACTATGATTTGTGTATGGATATGTACCCCTAGTGTAAGGACATAGCTCATTATTTTAGGGTAACTTTGGACAGAAATGTTTATTACAGCTTTTGTTAGTTCACTATGATTTGTGTATGGATATGTACCCCTAGTGTAAGGACATAGCTCACTATTTTAGGGTAACTTGGGCAGAAATGTTTATTACAGTTTTTGTTATTTCACTCCATACTTCAGTATGGAGTGAAATACTGTTTTTACTGATGATTCTTCTTCTCCTCCTTCTCCTCCTTCTCCTCCTGCCACTTCTTTAAATTGATTCAACTCCTTCATTTTTGGGAGAAATTACCTGGAATTTCGTATAGAGGTAGAGTAGGTAAATACCCCTAGGCGTTTTTTTAATTTTTTTGATACAAGCTTTTACAATCGTTTTATTTGTTATTTTAGCTGTCCCCATAGGAAAGTACTGTGGGGACGTACGCGCGTGACGTAATAAGAAAGGAATTCGAGGCATGTCCATATATGGGCATAAAATCATCAACCTGACGCAGACCAATCATAGAACGCTTTTCGAATCTCCCGCGAATTTCTTCCGCTAACGCTGATTGGTCATATGCGTCACGTGATCATTTTTATGTTCGGTCGTCTGCAAGGTGGACGGCTTCTGCTGCCAGCGTCAGGTTCTCGCCAGTTTCTGGCAGTATCTTGTGCGTCAAATAGCAGGAAATATCATCAGGTAAGAAGTGGATAGTCAGAGTTCCTCCTATAGACCATTGTTTGTGCACATAGAGATATGTGGGTGCTGTAATACATTGTAATAAGGACATTAATTAGCGCGAGCGCCCGCGGGCCAAGAACAAGGTTCAAGAAGTATAGTGAAGAGGGCCTGCATGGGGGGTAGGGATTACGAATTATGCAAAATTTTCGCCGACAATATTACCAATTACGTTATTGTCTCAGACCTTATAACGACTTAAATCTTTGCAGCTACGGTCCTATTACGGATTACGTTGATTTTGGGGAGGTTG
>NW_017804598.1:1363740-1366725 GCF_001625305.1 Branchiostoma belcheri | reverse complement strand
ACTATCTAAATACACACAAAGGACATCCTCACTACGTAAATGATAAAAGGTAAAGGTACATGTAGTCCTGTAGACTTTTTGAGGTCGTAGGGGCAGTGGGTTGTTAATCCATGGTGCCTAGAACATGGTACTGGAAGGTAGAGAGCATTCCTCTACTTCAACCGCCTTTTACCTCCCCAACTGAAGTCAGGTACCCATTTTAAACCTGGGTGGAGTAAGGAAAGTTGTTTAAACTGCCTTTCCCCAGGATTCAACATCCAGCCATGGAATGCAAGGAATGGAACCCATGACCTCTTGGTAAAATGTGTCTATTCACCTAGCTGCTCAGCCATTTAACACCACAGTCACACAACGTACTGCAGACAAACAAGCTCACCTTGTTGGCCAGTCCCTTGTGTATACTGATTGCCTGTACAGCCAGCCTGTACACTGCTGTGACCATGTTGTAGGGGGAGTGTTCGTGCACACACAGCCAGGGCTGCTGTCTGCTGACAGCCTGCCTGCACCCCATGTCAGGCAGGGCGGGGCTGTCCTGTCTGGGACCAGCAGGGACACACTGCTGACAGGTGGGGGAAAACATCCTGTAGGAGGAGAGGCAGACAGGGATGAGAACACTGATAGTCAATATAACAGAAATTATTCACAGGTAGTGGCCTGGTGTGTATTTAACTACCACAGTCTTTCCCATGTGCTATTATAAGCAAAGAAAGCAGTATCATGTTTAAGTCTTTGGTATGACTCAGCCTGGGATCGAACTCACAACCTAACGAAGAATGCAAGGTGAACACTCTACCCACTTGGCCATTGCAGCCGTTTCTTCTTTAAATATATAGCTAAAAATACTGAAATATATGCTCAGCCTGGTTCATTCAGCCTACGCACCTGCCAAGTGACAAAGCCATACTTAATTATAAACACCTGCAGCTACACACACCTGACTTTCTGCAGCTGTGTTATGAAGTAGTCAGAGTTGATGAGTGGCAGCAGCACATCTGTCGTCAGCTCCTCCAGGTACTGCAGGGTTCCCACTGCTTCATGGGATGGCTGCAGAATATATTAGAGACAACAGTGTCCTTACAAGGTGGCCAAGTCTGACTAAAGACTGCTCCTAGCACGAGCAGCCCTCTGACTGCTTGGTTCTATACTGCTCAGACAGTGAATGATTTTAAATACTGAGGTAACAAGTAGGTCTTATTGCAGTGCAAATTGAAATGTACTAGGAGATTCATTTACAGATTATTATGGCAAAGTAAAAGAACGTTCTCCCTGCTGAAGTAGCCTTTTGTCATGAAATTTGTATTGGTTATGGGGATACAGTGTAGGCAGCAGGGAGAAGGTTAAGTGATGATGTTCTGAACAAATGTAAATGAGTGCTTCAAAAAGGAAAAAAACAGTCTAACTGTCAAGAAAGACATAAAAGACATGAAGGACAGGAACCACGTTTGTTTCCACCAGTTGCAATTGCTTTCTTACCTGCAGTACCAGCTTAGACAGGTAGGAGGCCAGGTAGTGTAGGCAGCTGGCAACAAGTCCCGAGTTTACTTCCTGAAATGAAACAAACATAGCCTAGTTAATATTAGGAAATCATTAGTATTCTGTCAGATATCAGTACAATTTAAAACACTAAAATCACACCTAAGGCCACACCAATTTAATTTGTTGGTTCTCGGATTTTTTCAGAAAAAATATGAAGCGACAGGGCGAAAAAAAATAAAAATAAAAACAGGCCTAGGCATCCTATTATAGTCCCAAATGCTTTGATTGGAGCCATGAAGTCAACACAAAAGGCTGGGATAAAATTTAAACAATGAATTTTGAACTTTTACCCAAACCACTGCATTAAAAGATTGAAAAACTGTAAGAACTAGGAAGAAAAGGACTTTCTTCAACTGTTGGGAGCAAAATATGAGCATTTTTTAGTTGATTCTGAACCAGAATCTTTTTTTTTTTTGCAAATCAGAAAAAAATGAAGAGGCGAATCCGAGAACCAACAAATTAAATTGGTGTGGCCTAAACCTTTCAAATATCTAACTAAACCATTGCACAGTTGAGTATCTTACACAAACTTGTTTTATAATCATTAATAAAAAAAAGGCCCAAACATACAGTAGTACTAGTATCTGCATCCCAGCCTACCTGTAGCTGCCCTGTGTGAGATACAGCCTGGGTTACCCACTTCTTCACACACAGCTGTACGGCAGGCAGCAGGCCGGTCACATGACTCCAGTTGATGGGTGGGGCAGGCAGGTTGTCATGGTTACCTTCTCTCTCTCCAACATTAGCCAATCTGTCGTGGAATGATAAGTTACTGTGTGACTTTGCACCACTTAAATCTTGCATGTACCCATACAAATGTATATATCACAGAAATGTGCTACATGTAGAAAATGTTCCCTATCAAAATGTTATATGGCGTACAATAGCTGCTTTTGTATTATCATGAAGCTACTGAAAGGAATTGGCTCTATAGTATGTTATTAGTTTATAAATACAATATTCAACACCCATAACAGAGTCATAAGAATCCGGCTTTTTTTAAAGAAATGTAAATATATTGTTGTTGCATGTTTGGTCTATTTGTATGTACAAAAAGTATATAATACCTGTGTGTATTTTCGCTATGACATAAACAAAATCAATTCAATTGGATTCAATGTTAAACCTGCCAGACCTTGCCGCTAGTTCTGCTGCTACTCCTGCAGTGTGTGTGGCGCCCTCTATCAGCCTGAAGAGCGCTGCAGCCTGGAAGGCCTGAGGATCAGCATGGCTGCCCACGGCTGACAGGGTACCAAACAGCCTCTGCAGAGTCTGCAGAACCACCGGGTACAGTTCCCTACAGGAGGTATAGGATTGGGTTCAGTCAGAAGATGCACATGTCAGCAGAATGTACTGCATCTGCATGAAACCCTTTTTTTTTTCAGTTTTCTTTGGATGTATGGTCAATGTTGCATCAGAATTTTTCCTGTTGCAAATGATATCTTTTCC
>NW_017804598.1:1360956-1363720 GCF_001625305.1 Branchiostoma belcheri | reverse complement strand
TTGATATCGTTTGTCGTTGCCGAGATCTAGACCCTAACCCTAATTTGAGGCTAACCCTAACCTTAACCCTAACCCTAACCCTAACCCTAACCCTAACCCTAACCCTAACCCTAACCCTAGCAAAATTAAAATCGATCAATAACATGGAAACCATGGTATCATTGGAATCCCCTTCCGGTCAGAAGTTCAAAACTGCAAACCAAACTTCGATATCGTTTGTCGTTGCCGAGATCTAGACCCTAACCCTAATTTAAGGCTAACCCTAACCCTAACCCCCCTAACATGTCATGTCCCTTCTTGACTCGCAAGAGGCCCTCTTTTGGCTCACTGTGCCCGACCGCATTACTCATTTAAAAAAAGCGTATACGTCCGACAATCGCTCGAACGCCGAAGCTTCCCTGCCTGATCCTGCCAGTAATAAATAGGCTTTCACCTCAAATTTTTTTTATATCACTTCTGAGTGATGAAAGGAATTTTATGGTGGACTTAAACTCACGCTGTTCGGGTACAACCATTTTTTTGTCGGGACTCAATGGGCTTTATAAATTTTAGCTAGTACATTCTGTCATAAACTTGCATGTTGTTCGACACAATATATTGCATTAGCAAGCGAGGCCAATTTCTGTTGCCAATCTAGTGACTTCTGTTTCTCTGTCTTCAAGATGTGGACCCGGAGACCGGACTGCAGCGGGAGGAAGAACCAGCAGACTTTTGTCAACAGATCTCGAGCTGTGTGAAAGAAGATGGGGAGGTGTGAGTATGGTTTCTTTGTTAACACAAGACAGCACTCCACATGCTTTTAGATGCACTCACATTTCTCTCAGTCACACTACTGAGGGTCAGGATGCCTTTTTCGTGAGAAGATGATTCTTAGCCCGCCCCTTAAATCAAACGTTTAGTGTTGGCAACTTCAATTATTTGATATCCTGAATTCATTGCTTAGCTTCACTTCAGACCCTTACACTTAAATTCTCCAAACACTTATTTGATCAAGTTCTATTTCCCTGCCAAAAAAACTCGGGCCCTTCACTTAAGTTAAAACTCTGTCTCTTGAATGGTTATCCTGAAAAATTGTTGCTTTTGACATGAACACTTTTAAAAAATGGGCTAACCGGGACCCTCAGTTGGATAATTAATTGGATTAAAATTTTCAAAAAAAACTTTAAATATAGGGATCCTGACCTCCTCTACTCACTCTAGCCACCACTCTCATACAAGTTACACTGTTTCAATGCTTTGAACCTTTACCGACTTGTCCGAACACTCGTGCTATGTCAGACCAACCTCCCCAAACACTTACTATAGTTACTTGAGTGAGATTTTTCTGCCAAAAACTCTACTAGTCAGTCAATTGCACAAGAATGCTGGTGTGTCGAAACACCGTGTCTCTGCAAAGACATCCCCAGGGGAGCAAACTTCTGTGCATTGCCGACAGTAGAGTTTTTTTGCAGAAAAATCTCACTGAAGTAACTATATAAGTGTTTGCGGAAGTTGGTCTGACATAGCATGAGTGTTCAAACAACTCGTTAAAGGTCCAAAGCATCGAAACAGTGCAACATGTATGAGCGTGGTGGTTATAAGTGAGTAGAGGAGGTCAAGTTTTTTGGCGAGAAAATTTTAATCCAATTAATTATCTACTAGAGGGTCCCAATTATCCTGGGTGTCCAGGTCCAAAGTGACAATTAATAATTTTTCAGTGAACTTGGTGGGAAAATTTAACTCAAAAGTGTTGGGGAATTAAAGTGTAAAGTAAGGGTCCAAAGTGTGACAATGTGTGTAAACAACAGGTCTATATAGAACCAAGCAGAGTCACAGGATGAAATGCAAAGGCAAGGAAAAGGTCCAAGGCATTGCAAGAAGGGTGATAACATACTGTGCAATTAGTTCTAAGCAGTGCCTGATGGACTAATTGACTGAGCTTAGATTTAACAAGGTTGAAAGAATGAAGTGGGTGTTAATGGATAGACATGTAAGTGTGTGTACTCGGTGTTGGAAATCGTTGTGTTGCTGCACAAATAAACTATACTCACAATCCCAGGTCTGCCAGTGTCTTCTCTCTGTGACTGCTTTGCTGCCCAAAGTCTGTTCCTTCCTGCCATAGGGAATCTACCATCATTCATGTGGAGAGAGAAAAACAAAAAGTCAGTATGGCAAAGAAATTATTCATAATATTTATTGAACTTTCTTCCGTCCAAAGAAAGCAGAAGGGAACTATTTTGCTGAATGAAACAGAATACAATGCATGTCACTCAGCATGTAAATTTTTGTATCCGTTACGATATAGCTACGAGGGTGGATCAAAAAGTTCTCGGCCTCACCTATCAAATAAAGGTCAAACACAGATGTACTCGTGATAATTTGAGAATCATGAAGAATTGAAAAAATTATAATGTACAAAAATTCCTGTACAAACAGGTCCAACCGAACATGTCAAATGTAAATTAAAGAAAGCCAAAACAGTACTACAATTTCATTTTCTTTTGGAATGCCTTGTTTACAAATAATGACTATCATTTACTGACGTCATACTACACCTACATCAATTCGTCTGAAAAAATCCACTTTCAGATGGCTTAGTAAAAAGAAATAGAGCACAAATAATAGATACACTGTGAAATACTTAATTTTGGAGAGTCTTCATTTCCCTCAGTGTCTTCAAGTCATCTGATTTCCTGCGCCGTCATCACAGTTTCTCCCAGTCAGGACAGCTGACCCTCAGGACACACCTAACGATATGAAAGGATAATTAGTGCAATGAAAAAAA
>NW_017804598.1:1359385-1360936 GCF_001625305.1 Branchiostoma belcheri | reverse complement strand
TTTAACCCGCCAACACCTGGTCGCCGAGATTCATATGATAATTATTTAATATGGTGACAGCCAAGCAAAGTCAAATGTGTGTTTGGTCATTACAATTACTCAATTAGTCTAAAATGAAATTTTTAAATTATGCATGATACATGTACAGAAGAATAGAAGTAAGGTCGACTGAACTGAACTTTCCAGACTTGTTGTGTTTATTTCGGTGCCTTCAAGCTTTGAAGTTTGAGGGCCTTGTTTACGCGAGTTTTTGGCGGGAACAATAAATAGAATGTACATTAAATCGTGCACACGTGCACATTCCAACAGATGTTTTGAACCACGTGTAGATAAAGAAAATTCACTTTTTCTACAATTAATGTAACCTCAAAACGTTGAACACTTCACACAAAAACATACACATACATATAATACTCTACAAGAATGTCACACATGGAAAATGCTCAATGCTCAAGAGAACGCGGTAAAATAAAGTGACAAAGTCTGTTGTAAAGTAGGGACGGTCGCTTGGAACTTACAGAACTAGGTCATTTCATACGAAACGAGATCTTAACAGTGGCAAGGAACTGTGTCAAATTGTCAGCCAACAAGTCTGTACGTTTACCTCCGAACAATAAGTGAAGTCGTCTCCATACCACGCAACTCCAACTGTCCCGCCATTTTGTTGCCTTCTCCAAAATTCACCAGGTCAGGAAATCCGTATTCTCTTTAAAACATCACCATAATAATGGCAGACATAGAAAACTCCTCTAACGCTCTGCTGCACACTTAAGAAGAAATACAACTGGCAAAAACTCAAGAAAGTACCCGAAAAGTGGGGGAAGTAGTAGCCTAGAATATTCCTGTCGTGCGAGAGCGCCATTTTGAACGGATTTTACACAGGTGTGGAAAACAGCCGTGTCTAATTAATGTGAAACCGGTAATCTATTTACGAATGGAGCCGCATGGTGACTTGAGTATTCCTGTTATTGACAAACGCTTAACGAATAACCTCTATGTATGAGACCACATGATGAAATATAACACTTTGTCCGATTTTCTTATTATTGTAAATTCATTTACCGGGGACTGTGTTTCGCGGCAGAATGAACACCTTCAACGTTAACACACCAAGGACCTGTCCTTGGGGGGACAGCCCACCATTTCAAAGTCCCATAGACTTGCAATGTAAACATACCAAAAATAAGCTGTCAAAAACTACCTACCTGAGTGTTCAACTGTGGAAAAGTCACATTGACAGGGTAGTCCAACCTCCAAATTGTCCATTTAGTCCAAAAATTTCAATTTCTGACCAGCGAAATATAGTAGGGAAAATGAAAACATGGAGAGAATGACCTCTGACCCCTAGGGAGACCACCAAAACACAACAATAACGGATTTGTTTTAGAGCTCTAACAAGCAGCTAAAACAAGACTAAAAGCCATTTTTTTCAACAAAACAGAAAGAGAAATTACTCTCCAGCTGGAAAATGCCACCATTTATAAACACATACCAAAAAAAAGGATGTTTTCAGTTGGTTTGGATGCGGTTATCAAATAGTGACCTTTGCCC
>NW_017804598.1:1357327-1359365 GCF_001625305.1 Branchiostoma belcheri | reverse complement strand
AATACAGGCTTTTCACATGTGCCATGTTTGTTGGATTACTGTATAGTGAATGTTAAAGATGCTGCTTACTTAATCAATTTACCCGCCAACACCTGGTCGCCGAGATTCATATGATAATTATTTAATATGGTGACAGCCAAGCAAAGTCAAATGTGTGTTTGGTCATTACAATTACTCAATTAGTCTAAAATGAAATTTTTCAATTATGCATGATACATGTACAGAAGAATAGAAGTAAGGTCGACTGAACTGAACTTTCCAGACTTGTTGTGTTTATTTCGGTGCCTTCAAGCTTTGAAGTTTGAGGGCCTTGTTTACGCGAGTTTTTGGCGGGAACAATAAATAGAATGTACATTAAATCGTGCACACGTGCACATTCCAACAGATGTTTTGAACCACGTGTAGATAAAGAAAATTCACTTTTTCTACAATTAATGTAACCTCAAAACGTTGAACACTTCACAAAAAAACATACACATACATATAATACTCTACAAGAATGTCACACATGGAAAATGCTCAAGAGAACGCGGCAAAATTAAGTGACAAAGTCTGTTGTGAATTAGGGACGGTCGCTTGGAAATTACAGAACTAGGTCATTTCATACGAATTTCATACACATTTCATACCTTAATAGTGGCAAGCAACTGTGTCAAATTGTGAGCCAACAAGTCTGTTGGCTTACTTCGGAACAATAAGTGAAGTTGTCTGCATACCACGCAACTCCAACTGTCCCGCCATTTTGTTGCCTTCTCCAAAATTCACCAGGTCAGGAAATCTGCATTCTCTTCAAAACATCACCATAATGGCAGACATCTGCATAGAAAACTCCTCTAACGCTCTGCTGCACACTTAAGAAGAAATACAACCGGCAAAAACTCAAGAAAGTACCCGAAAAGTGGGGGAAGTAGTAGCCCAGAATATTCCTGTCGTGCGAGAGCACCATTTTGAACGGATCCGGACCAAACGTGTTTTACACAGGTGTGGAAAACAGCCATGTCTAATTAATGTGAAACCGGTAATCTATTTACAAATGGAGCCGCAGGGTGACTTGAGTATTACTGTTATTGACAAACGCTTAACGAATAACCTCTATGTATGAGACCACACGATGAAATATAACACTTTGTCCGATTTTCTTATACCGGGGACTGTGTTTCGCGGCAGAATGAACACCTTCAACGTTAACACACCAAGGACCTGTCCTTGGTGCTGAAAACCATCCACACACGGGAAAGCAAATCCTTATACACTTCTCCCGGTACAAAATAAATCAAAACATTAACAAAAGCTCCACGAAAGGAATGAACACCAGATATTCGAAGACATTTACGGCTGATTAGTTACAAAACTTAAGTGCATGGATCAAAAGCGACCTCTAGCAGTCCAATGCAGGACTACACCATGATGCTGGCTGAGCCGCTCCTATTACTGCAGTGATTGTCTACGGCCGCGTAGGGGCGCTTTTGATCCATGGCGATTTTAACAAGCGTACAGGTGCAAATTAAAAAAAAAATCCTTCATTATGAAATTTACGTGGTAATAAAGGTTGTACAAATGACTTAACAGACTAGCCTCCTTCGCAGACTTGTAGGGCGGCGGCGTTATTTTTTTCGGTGAGCCTCGCGAGTTATACCGTACCGCAGAGGGACGGTTTTGCCGCCGAGGGAGTTTTGCCGGGGAGAAACCGTTCTCTCCTCGGCAAAACTCCCTTGGCGGCGAAACCATCCTTCTGTTGTGATAAAGGGACGTCCCTCTGTTGTGATAAACAACTAATTCGAATGCTTAATGATGATTAACTTGATGACACACACACACAAACCAACTTGAATTTGTGAAGTTCACTCTTTTTATTAAAAAAGAACTTTCCCGCGTGAAGTACGGCTTCGCTGCTCTGATTAGATCTAGGGTGTTTCTTTAAACCCTATTAGAGGCACGCGCCAACTTTAATGTCCTGAACGGCTTGCGCTAGAATCATAAAATTTTGTGACTATAGGTATTCCTAAAATATACCTGACAAAAAGTTCATATCAATTAG
>NW_017804598.1:1348972-1357307 GCF_001625305.1 Branchiostoma belcheri | reverse complement strand
CCAGCGAAATATAGTAGGGAAAATGAAAACATGGAGAGAATGACCTCTGACCCCTAAGGAGACCACCAAAACACAACAATAACGGATTTGTTTTAGAGCTCTAACAAGCAGCTAAAACAAGACTAAAAGCCAGTTTTTTCAACAAAACAGAAAGAGAAATTACTCTCCAGCTGGAAAATGCCACCATTTATAAACACATACCAAAAAAAAAGGATGTTTTCAGTTGGTTTGGATGCGGTTATCAAATAGTGACCTTTGCCCTTGGTGCTGAAAACCATCCACACACGGGAAAGCAAATCCTTATACACTTCTCCCGGTACAAAATAAATCAAAACATTAACAAAAGCTCCACGAAAGGGATGAATACCAGATATTCGAAGACATTTACGGCTGATTAGTTACAAAACTTAAGTGCATGGATCAAACGCGGCCTCTAGCAGTCCAATGCAGGACTACACCATGATGCTGGCTGAGCCGCTCCTATTACTGCAGTGATTGTCTACGGCCGCGTAGGGGCGCTTTTGATCCATGGCGATTTTAACAAGCGTACAGGTGCAAAAAAAATTCCTTCATTATGAAATTTACGTGGTCATCAAGGTTGTACAAATGACTTAACAGACTAGCCTCCTTCGCAGACTTGTAGGGCGGCGGCGTTATTTTTTTCGGTGAGCCTCGCGAGTTATACCGTACCGCAGAGGGACGGTTTTGCCGCCGAGGGAGTTTTGCCGGGGAGAAACCGTTCTCTCCTCGGCAAAACTCCCTTGGCGGCGAAACCATCCTTCTGTTGTGATAAAGGGACGTCCCTCTGTTGTGATAAACAACTAATTCGAATGCTTAATGATGATTAACTTGATGACACACACACACAAACCAACTTGAATTTGTGAAGTTCACTCTTTTTATTAAAAAAGAACTTTCCCGTGAAGTACGGCTTCGCTGCTCTGATTAGATCTAGGGTGTTTTTTAAACCCTATTAGAGGCACGCGCCAACTTTAATGTCCTGAACGCGGCTTGCGCTAGAATCATAAAATTTTGTGACTATAGGTATTCCTAAAATATACCTGACAAAAAGTTCATATTAATTAGACAAGTTAATGAATTTTTGTGTTGCCACGGCAACGGGTTTCTGACAGGCAGTTTTTAGAAAATTCTTTAATTTTGGTTTAACATTAAAATTTTCAGGTTTTTATGTTTAACATCACTTCATTTCTAACATTAATAACATCTGATATAATTGTACGTAATCTCTATCATTAAATATTCATAATTCATACTAATTTGATGACGTCATTGATTAAAATCCAAGATGGCAGACCATATCATTGTAACTGGTGTAACCACATTTTTTCACAAAACTTTCATCATAACTACGTATTTTTTCACATAAAACGTCCGTATGCACATCTTTTGTCCATTTGCATTGTGTCTTTATATAGGCTGTATCCAAGATTGACGATCCAAGCAGAGGTTAGTAGGGAAGATTGTTACCTTCTTATATATATCAACGGGGCATATATAAAAAAAAAAAGTAACGATCTTCCCCACCAACCTCTGCTTGCATTGTACTCTGCTTTGAGGTTATAACCTATGCTCCGATGTGTTTTAGGCATTTTTATGATCATTCATAGAGCTTTGTCTTTTAAGCCAGCCAACTGCCTGGCCAGTTTGGTACTGTCCGCGTGCGGCCACCGAGAGCTCTGCTTGGAGATTAGTCAATTTGCTGTCCGTACAGGCCAACGGTGACGGTTCCTTTTCGGTTGTCGTCTGTCGCACCGTAAGTTGCCTCGGTGCCACTACGGGGGTGTTCAAATGTGAGAGATCTGCGGTTCGGAGCCGTACATTGTCGGCACAGTGGTGTGTCTGCCCCCGGTGCTATGTGCTCAGTGTGCGCAGTTTGCTGCCGGTACAAATCAGTGGTGATGGTGTGTGCTTGGTTGGCGTCTGTCGCACCGTAAGTTGCCTGGGTGCCACTACGGGCGTGCTCACTTGTGAGAGATCTACGGTTCGGAGCCGTACATTGTCGGCGCAGTGGTGTGTTTGCCTCCGCTGCTATGTGCTCAGTGTGCGCAGTTTGCTGCCGGTGCAGATCAGTGGTGATGGTGTGTGCTTGGTTGGCGTCTGTCGCACTGTACGTTGCCTCAGCCAAATCAGCGCTACTTGTGTGCTCATTTGCGAGAACACTAGTGCTAGGATTCGGTGCCGTGCCTTCTCGCTGATCATGATACAGTGCATTTGCCGCGGCTACACCATAAGGCATGTCCAGATCTTCCCCGATCTGAAAAGCAGGTTGCTCAGGTACTCCTTCTGGCACGCCTGTATTTACAGCGTCAGCTGCAGTTTCCCCATCGCCCGGCAGAGGGGGCGGTGCTGCTGAGGCGTATTCGTCAGCGTCAGTATTTTCGTAGTGATGAACCTGAGCTTCTATAGTACCGATCGTGTCCGCCGGGGACGCTCCTGCCACGCGGTGGAGTTGCACGGCTCCCAAGTTCATCCCAGCCCAATCAGTTCCTCTCAGTTCTGTCAGCCTGGGCAGGGGGTGAAGAGGGATACAGACGGCCATGGATTGTGCCCCCGCGGCGCGCAACGTTGCACCGACAGTGCCGCCGTTCTCTCCTCTCCTTCCTCGTTTTCTCCAACGAAATAACGCGGCAGGAAAGAGCATCATGAGTGTGGCAAAAATTACAGAAACAATGCCGAGGATGAGTGTGGGGACGGGCTTTGCTAGAGTGGAGTCTGTGTTGGTGCTTCCAGCATCACAGAACTCCGGGTGAAACGACGGTAAACCTGACCCGTTGAAACAGCAGGATTGGTTCGTAGAACCCACACAGATGTCGGCTGTGCCGTTTTTACGGTCCTGTGGTGAAAAATCCGCGGGTGGGGACGTTGTTGTTTTCTCAGGTTCCTGCCCGTCCTCGGCCGGCCGGTGGAGGCACAGCAGCAGGTCGACTTGGCCGGACATGGCGGTGCCCGGGACGTCGCGCACATACCTGTACAGCCCCGCGTCGTCTGCGGTGAAGTTTTGAACCGTGAGCGCTTTGCCATGGGCCCGGTGGCGGCCTGTTGGGGTGATCCAGGCCGTTGGATAACCCGCATACTTGCCCGTGGGAACCTCGGGGAGACGAACGTCATGATGCTCGTTGACGAGAAAGGTGTTGGGAGCGACGCCGAAGTGCTCGTGCCGACTTTTGATGAAGAAAAACTTCCCTGCAAACCTGCGGCTGCCTTCGGTTTCGATGACGTAACTCCACATCACGGGCCACCTGGGCATGTTGTCGACGTAGAACATGTCATCGCGGCTGGAGTTCAGAGTCTCATCCGGACAGTGCAGAGGGTTGCCGTGGAACTGGTACGAAGCGGACGGGTGGAGGGAGGTGATGTCCCCGGGAATCCGGCTGATGTTGTTCAGCATGAGCAGAACTAACAAGAGCCGCTCACTGGGAACCAGGCGGACGGCCTGCGCGGGGACTACCGACAGTCGGTTCCCGGAAAGTTCCAGGAACTCCAGACTTGTCAGCCCGTGGAAGGCCCGCGCCGAGACGGCAGAAATGAGGTTGTTGGAGAGAATGAGATCCGAGAGCGTGGCGAGGGCCGAGAAGGTGGAGTCGCGGAGGGAAACGATGAAGTTTCTATCCAGATCCAGGACGAGTAGTTTCCGCAGAGGATGGAAGGTTTGCGGGGATAAGTTGTTCACCCTGTTGTCGTCGATAAACAGGTACCGGATGTACGGGGCTGAGGTAAAGCCGGAGCCGAGGCGGGATATCCTGTTGTGAGACAGTCGGACGGTGTGAGCGTCTGACGGGATGGCGTCTGTCGGGACCTGCGTCAAGTTGCGCCCGGTGTGATAGTGTACGGTATTCCCGTCAGCAGTGTACAGCAACGTCAGCACGAGAAGGGACGTCAGGGAGTCCATCTTGTGCCGTGTCGGGATACTGGACGGACAAAGGATCCCTATAACCATAAAGGAGAAACGAAATAGATGTCGAATATGTTTGCCGATAAGGTTTCATGCATGATTAGAGTACGCTTAGCTTGACAGCTAGACCACCGTAGGCTCCCCGGTATCTCTACGGCGCTCGGAGTAGTGCCTGCCCGCCCATGTCCATTAGCGCACGCCGTTTGTTTTTACGGGGTCGGTTTCAATTCGCCTAGTGCTAGAAAGGCCGGCAAGAATGATCTAGCATGTCAGAAGAGGTACTATGCCGGTAAAACACCTCTAAGCAGGGAAAGGTACGTAGCCTAATATCCAGTCTGTTCAGAATTTGCGTCATCTTACTATTTAGTTTACTCCACCACCAAGTTACGGTGAAAATATTTTTGATTCGTTTTTTTTTTTTTTTCAGTAATGGCACAGAATGTCAAACTCATCTAAAAGCTATTTTACATACCGATTCTGCAGGATTGGACTGAAAGGACACTCTCTCTCTCTCCCTCTCAGATACTACTGTTGTGCCGTGCCGTCTTGTCTGATAAACGATAGCCGTTTTTGTCAATATATAGACATTATAATGTCCTTGATAATTGGATACATTATGATATTTTCGGACAGCAAGCACGCGTCCGCGATAGTGATTGGTAAAAAAATATGTTATTTTGTCCCAGTTCCTAGTAAATTGTCTGTTCTAAAATTGTAAATAGAACAAGGACTTTTTTTATGAAAGGTAACAGGACATGCGCACGTGTCCTAGCTGTTCTGCCGCCAATAACAACACGTGTTTTGAGAGAAATCTTGATTTTAAAAATCATCAGAAACATCGTTTTTTGTTCTATGTTTCTGTTCTATGCTTCATGTTTCTGATGTGAGAAACTAAGCTTCTTTTTTTTTATTACTCGAAAAAAATGTACTGGAAAGTTGGGTTGGCGTTCCAGTGCAAAAAAGAAATCCGGATAAAAAGCTTAAAAACACGACTAAATTAAGCCAAAAACACTAGAGTAACAAAACACACCTATAAGCCGGGAAAGGTAGTCAGGTATCCAGTCCCTTCAGAACCTGCTTCATCTTACGATTTAGTAACTCCACCAAGTTACAGTGTAAATATTTTTTGTATATCTCCTGAATGGCACAGAATGCCAAATTCATTTACAAGTTATTTTACCTACCGATTCTACAGGATTTGGCTGAATGGACACATTCTCTCTCTCCCTCTCAGCCTAGCCACTGTTGTGCGGTCTGACAGAAAATAGCAGTTTTTGTCAATATATAGACATTATATTTCCGGACAGCAAGCGCGCGTCCGCGATAGTGATTGGTGAAAACAGATCGACCTGTGTTATTTTGTCCAAGGACGTTCAACAACATAGACAGAACGTCCTTGTTTTGTCCCAGTTCCTAGTAAATTGTCTGTTATCAAATTGTAAATACAACAAGGACTTTTTTAATGAAAAAATAACTAGACCAAATGGACATGCGCGCGTGTCCTAACTGTTCTGCCGCCAATAACAACACGTGTTTTGAAAGAAACCTTGATTTTAACAATCATCTATCAGAAACATCGTTTTTGTTTTATGCTTCATGTTTCTGATGTGAGAAACTAAGCTTCTATTTTCTTATTACTCGTAGACTCGAGGGCGGAACTAACGAAGAAACGAAAGGGCTACTATAGCTAGATATAGGGTTGTGTATATATACCCGGTAATACCGTGATGATAAGGCCATGTTGATTTGATTATATGGATGACATCCGAGCCCGCATGAATTTTCGTTCGTTTCAAAAAAAGTTTTCGACCATGAGCAAAATGAGGAAAATGAGCAAATATATGTCGCATATTACAGGAAAAAAGTATTGCAAAACGATACCAATGTCATAGAATGCCGAAATCAATTCAGGAAAAGAAGAAAATGTGAAGAAATGAAAATGAAGAGTCTATCATTATTCCCCATACTATACTCTGTTTAACCTCTACGACCAAGTAGATTTCATAATGAAGGAGACTTTTTTATTTGCACGCTCGCGTCAGTTTTGGGGTTCCCAGAGGACGTCATCCATATACTCAACTCAACATGGCCCAACCGCCCTCCCACTTCTGCTCTAAAACAGTTATTCAGTCATTACTACTAGCACACCTCGACTCCTGCTCCGAAATTCTCTCTTCAGCAACACAAACACAACTCGACAGACTACAGACAATCCAAAACCGAGCTGCTATATATAAAGGCTAGCTGCACAACATGTTCACATGAATCTAATACATGCAAAACTGAACTGGCCATCGGTGAAAGGATGTATGAAACTACAATATGCGCTTTTCACAAGTTAGCAACCACCAAAAAAAAACGAGTATATATATGGCAACCTAAGAACCGTAAATAATGCACATCGCCACAACACAGACTTTCTCAGAGAGGAGGCTATGTCCTCGCAGAGAGGACGGCAGCAAGCACGCGTCCGCGATAGTGATTGGTCAAAAAAGATCGTCCGACGTTATTTTGTCCCAGTTCCTAGTAAATTGTCTGTTATCAAATTGTAAATAGAGCAAGGATTTTTTAATGAAACGTAAGTCGACCGAATGGACATGCGCGCGTGTCCTAGCTGTTCTACCGCCAATAACAACACGTGTTTTGAAAGAAACCTTGATTTTAACAATCATCAGAAACATCGTTTTTGTTTTATGCTTCATGTTTCTGATGTGAGAAACTAAGCTTCTTTTTTCATTACGCAAAAAAATGTACTAGAATCTTTTTTACACGTTGGGTTGGCGTTCCAATGCAAAAAAGAAAGCCCGATAAAAAAGCCTCAAAACACGCCCAAATTATCTCCTGAATGGCACAGAATGTCAAACTCATCTACAAGTTACTTTACCTACCGATTCTACAGGATTTGGCTGAATGGACACTCTCCCTCCCTCTCAGCCTGACCACTGTTGTGTGGTCTGACAGAAAATAGCCGTTTTTGTCAATATATAGACATTATATTTCCGGACAGCAAGCACGCGTCCGCGATAGTGATTGGTGAAAACAGATCGTCCTGTGTTATTTTGTCCAATTGCGTTCAACAAGTTAGACAGAACGTCCTTGTTTTGTCCCAGTTCCTAGTAAATTGTCTGTTATCAAATTGTAAATACAACAAGGACTTTTTTAATGAAAAAACTAGAGGTCGGAGATCTCATGTCTTCGTCAGAGGTACATTGTTCTAGAGAAATTAACATGCGTATTCTTCACTCTTTTTAATAATCAATTTGGTCTAAAGAACAAAAGAATCTCTGTACTATTTTTATGGTAGAGAACACCCTGAAACGGTTTGCCGCAGATTATACAGATGCGTCGTCACCCGTGTTAGCCCCCCCCCCCCCCTACGTTATTTGAGTTTGGACTGTTACTGAAAAAAAACGTTCAAGAAATTCTTACTGTGTTGAAAGTGTCACGACAGTGCCGCAAAATATAATAAGAGAAGATGTTATAAAGGAAAGAATTAGAACAGGGTGACTACTGCTGTTTTGTTAATTTGTCTTTATGACAAATAGAAGACTTGTTTCTTGTGTTCTTTGTGTCCTAACATTTGTACTTCTACAGTTAGTATATTCCAAACCTAGGCATCTCGTTTTTCGGCCCTTCGTGTTTTTATTGCGCGCTTGCCTTAAATTTAAGGTAATTAGATTTAAGGTCTCCAGTGGACGTCATCCATAGCAATTACTTGGTGTGGCCGTAGAAAATAACCTGACATATGTCCAACCTATCCTCCCCCTGCTGAAGTTATAGTACAATCCCTCAATGTAACGTCATTTGATCCCATCCATTATGGGGTTCCCCGGCTATATCCAGCTGTCGGCTGTCTCCAAGCAGATGTAGGTGGGGGATTTCTAAACACAAAAGGTCCTATTACGGGGACATAACGACCTCCACGACTCTCATCTTTGAACTCAATCTTGGAGACCACGACAGTAACATGCCTATCAAATTTCATTAACTTCCATCCACACATACAAAAGTTATCCTGCTCGCAAGAAAAATTAACAAAATGCCCCCTGTAGTCACAACGAAACCCCCCACGAAGCTCAGTAACGAACTTAACCTTGGTTCCGACAATAGTAAGCACCACACCAAGAATTATAATCAACATTTTACAAATACTTGAGTTATCTTGCTAACAAGCCACAAACACAAAAGGTGCACTAACGTGACGCACGGACCCCCCACGAAGCCGAAACTTGTACTTGAGTTTGGCCTCAACAGCGGTAATCTGCCTGCCAAAAATCATGGACGTCGAATCATGCCTTCCAGAGTTATATCGCAAAATCCGCAGTTCCCCACACTCCGGTGAGACAATTTCATAGTCCTTCTGACAAAGACAATAACTAGACCAAATGGACATGCGCACGTGTCCTAACTGTTCTATCGCAA
>NW_017804598.1:1347054-1348952 GCF_001625305.1 Branchiostoma belcheri | reverse complement strand
ACTCCACCAACAAGTTACGGTGAAAATATTTTTGATTCGCGTTTTTTTTTTTCAGTAATGGCACAGAATGTCAAACTCATCTAAAAGCTATTTTACCTACCGATTCTGCAGAATTGGACTGAAAGGACACACACTCTCTCTCCCTCTCAGATACTACTGTTGTGCCGTGCCGTCTTGTCTGATAAACGATAGCCGTTTTTGTCAAGATATAGACATTATAATGTCCTTGATAATTGGATACATTATGATATTTTCGGACAGCAAGCACGCGTCCGCGATAGTGATTGGTCAAAAAATATGTTATTTTGTCCCAGTTCCTAGTAAATTGTCTGTTCTAAAATTGTAAATAGAACAAGGACTTTTTTATGAAAGGTAACAGGACATGCGCACGTGTCCTAGCTGTTCTGCCGCCAATAACAACACGTGTTTTGAGAGAAATCTTGATTTTAAAAATCATCAGAAACATCGTTTTTTGTTCTATGTTTTTTTTTTTTCTTTATTAAAACATTTAGGAACAAAGTGGACAGGATGACGACACACTCAAGCCGGAGCTTATGTTCATGTCGCCATCTAACATTACAAAAATACAGAAGCAAATGCAAAAACAGACATGCAAAGCTTAATAATAACAGAATAGAATAAATAAGGTTACAATGTATAAAGTACTCCAGGCAAAACTTACAAAATTGATAGGAAAGATTTACTCAAATCTTTTAGTTTCCTTTATAAATGATTGAACATAAAGTAAAAATTTAAAGTTATTTGGATATGATAGTGATACAGAACCTCTAAGGAATAAATGAACTAAAACGTCATCAGAGAGATCATTGAGGTTTATGTCAAATCCTACCAACTTAGCTAAATTGCTAAAAAGGGAGTTCTATGTTTCTGTTCTATGCTTCATGTTTCTGATGTGAGAAACTAAGCTTCTTTTTTTTTATTACTCGAAAAAAATGTACTGGAAAGTTGGGTTGGCGTTCCAGTGCAAAAAAGAAATCCGGATAAAAAGCCTAAAAACACGACTAAATTAAGCCAAAAACACTAGAGTAACAAAACACACCTATAAGCCGGGAAAGGTAGTCTGGTATCCAGTCCCTTCAGAACCTGCTTCATCTTACGATTTAGTAACTCCACCAAGTTACAGTGTAAATATTTTTTGTATATCTCCTAAATGGCACAGAATGCCAGATTCATTTACAAGTTATTTTACCTACCGATTCTACAGGATTTGGCTGAATGGACACACACACACTCTCTCTCTCTCCGTCTCAGCCTGACCACTGTTGTGTGGTCTGACAGAAAATAGCCGTTTTTTGTCAATATATAGACATTATATTTCCGGACAGCAAGCGCGCGTCCGCGATAGTGATTGGTGAAAACAGATCGTCCGTTGTTATTTTGTCCAAGGACGTTCAACAAGATAGACAGAACGTCCTTGTTTTGTCCCAGTTCCTAGTAAATTGTCTGTTATCAAATTGTAAATACAACAAGGACTTTTTTAATGAAAAAATAACTAGACCAAATGGACATGCGCACGTGTCCTAGCTGTTCTACCGCAAATAACACGTGTTTTGAGAGAAATCTTGATTTTAACAATCATCAGAAACATCATTTTTGTCTTATGCTTCATGTTTCTGATGTGAGAAACTAAGCTTCTATTTTCTTATTACTCGTAGACTCGATGACGGAACTAACGAAGAAACGAAAGGGCTACTATAGCTAGATATAGGGTTGTGTATATATACCCGGTACCGGTAATACCGTGATGATAAGGCCATGTTGATTTGATTATATGGATGACACATAATGTCAAAGAATTATATGAATTTGCGCATGAATTTTCGTTCGTTTCAAAAAAGTTATCGACCATACTGTAAATCGTGGAAAATGAGCAAATA
>NW_017804598.1:1345698-1347034 GCF_001625305.1 Branchiostoma belcheri | reverse complement strand
AATCAAGTTAAATCCCAACAGCCAATCAGCAAGAAGTATAGAGGAAAGCTGCATGCCTATTGGTTGATGCCCTGCATTCCATTGTGATGACTCATGCCCAGACGTGGTAAACACGGCAGACTAACACAGTAATACATTTGCTATAACACAGCTGAATCCATTTAAAAAATGGCAGGAGAAGAAGAAGAAGAAGAAGAAGAAGGAGAAGAAACACCAGAAAAAGCAATATGGGTTCACCACCACTTCGTGGTGTGGTGAACCCATAACTAGACAGACTACAGACAATCCAAAACCGAGCTGCTATATATAAAGGCTAGCTGCACAACATGTTCACATGAATTTAATACATGCAAAACTGAACTGGCCATCGGTGAAAGGATGTATGAAACTACAATATGCGCTTTTCACAAGTTAGCAACCACCAAAAAAAAAAACGAGTATATATATGGCAACCTAAGAACCGTAAACAATGCACATCGCCACGTTAGTGGGCTGGCATTATTTTGTTTATTTCTTTTGTTTGTGTATTCTGTTGTACTTTTGGATCCGTGGTATATGTGTTTCTTTTGTGTTATTGTTGGTCTTTTTTTGTAAATGAGCAATAAAAAAATTTTTAAAAAAACAATGCACATCGCCACAACACTATAGACTTTCTCAGAGAGGAGGCTATGTACAACCGAAACCGGCTATGCTGATACAGATATACAGATTTTTATATTACCATTTATATTCCTGTCTACAGACATTTGAAGTTTGAAGTTCTTCAATACTTTGGAGACTGAAGCGCTTTTTATATGGATTAATTGCTGTTTAAATGGATATAGTAATATGCCTTTTGACAGCTTCTCGAGTTATACTGTTGACATACTGACCCACACCACAGCCACTCCACCATACCCAAACCTAAAACCCTTCTGGCGAATGCTATGATTTCTCAATGGACATTTTTAAAGAAAAAAGTCAAGCCTTATATCGTACGAGTTTCTCATGTCTCTTGTAGAAGAAAAGTCTTGTTGAAGTGACGTTTCCCTGTACAAATGACTAGGCGACGCGTACACTGAACCGGAAGTAGAAAGCGATCAGAGCGATACCCGACTGTCAGTCACAATTAGCAGTTCACCCAATGACAGCATGGCAATTAACAGTTCGACCAATGAGTGAGCGTGGCTGGACCGGAGGTGTGTACGGGTCAACCTGTCGAACAGGTTGGGCAACATTATTACACAGACAACATTCTGCACTTCTGTGCAGGCAGACAACGTTGTGACCTATATCTGCAACGGCAAGGATCTAACAAGACTGCTGTTTGGNGGTACATTATCGGACTGTACGTGAG
>NW_017804598.1:1339131-1345678 GCF_001625305.1 Branchiostoma belcheri | reverse complement strand
GTGTACAGACAAGCGATCGCCAAGGCCCCGCCGTCACCGAACTGGGCAGCGTGATGAGTACATCAGGGAGAAATACGGAGACCTAGACGTCCTGATTGAGAAGAAGATCGAAGATCGCATGAATCCTGTCCGGCTAAGGATGCCACTGAGCGAGTTCTTAGACAACTACCACCACAAGCAATGGTACGTGGTGTCCTTGTTGCCAGACCCCATGAGGGCCGAAATGCAGGTGCCTCGTTCGTTACTCTGCGGGAATTTTAAGGACAGCATCCTAGAATCGAACCTGTGGCTGTCGTCAGGTGGGACGAGGTCGGTTCTACACTACGATGCAGACCACAACATACACTGTCTGATCTCCGGGCGCAAAGACTTCATCATGATCCCCAACAAGCACGGCGACAAGCTCGGCTTGGCAGACAAGAAGAAAGCCGGATCCGGGTTCACTCACATGGACGTGGACAAAATCGACCTCGTGAAAAATCCGCAAGTGGCGGAAGTTCCCTGGACCTGGGCCACGCTCCTACCCGGGGACTGCATCTTCATTCCCTCGCAATATTTCCACCAGGTCCGGTCGTACGGGCGCAGCGTGGCCGCCACCATCATGTGGGACCCTTTCGCCGAGTTCAACGACACGGGCTGCGACAAGGAAGACATCGACAAGTACACGGCGCTGAGCGATGTCAGGCTGCAGTGGACGTACCACAAGGGAGACAAGGTCATCGACATGGGCTACATGAACGTGGAGATACTGAGGAAAGCCTTTCTAGGCATAATGAAAGACAAGAACGTTGAGAAGTTTACCCCCGAATTGCTCTCACTTATTTACGAGCACAACTTTCTGGACGAAGAAGAAGGCGAGGAACTGGGAGAAGAAGACATGGAACACGTCAGAGAGGTGTTTTCCTACATGGACAAGGATAAGAAGGGGTACGTCACGGCAGAAGAGATAGAAGGGCTGGACGTTGAAACACTGAAAGATGTTGCACGCGGGGTGGAACCGGCCCACGGGCCAGTTGGAGACGACGAGGGACAGCGGGACGAACTGTAACATATATCGGTTGCTGAAAGTTGGGATATCATTTAGCTTATTATTATGGTTTGAGGGATAGTGCGCATGGGATCAGTAGCATTGTCAAATGTAAAAATTAGCCAAGACAACAATGTATAGTAAGAGTTCCTTTCAATCCAAAGTTGTTGTTTCCGTAACCTGAGTTCAATATTCAACTTGAACTCCAGCATGAAAGAATGAAATGAAGAGTTTCTATCCGTACATTTGGTTACATTCTATAACTTGAAGCTGCTTTGCTCTTTTTCAAATGTCGTGGTGACTTTTCCCTTTCCAGTGGCCGATTTGTATTCAAGTCTTATTACTTGGAGTTTTTTGTTTGTTTTCAATAAAGCTTTTGTTGAGAAGTAAAATTTTGAAAGTGTCTCCTTTGACATGACTTAAATGCTTTCGTATGTGTGCTTCTAAGAGTTTCGTAGTCACTGTTTGTGAAAAGCTTCTTTTATTATCTGCAGGTCTTTCCTGACATTACCTTACCATTCCTTCTGATACAAAAAGTCTACAAATTGGATCAAAACTTTAAAAGAAAAGACTGCGTTTTTATTCAAGGATATGGTATTAATTAAGTAGGCACTACAATCGTATTATCATTCTGGCCTACACTGCGCATGGCAATTGTGACGTCAGCCAAAATGGCAGGAGAACTTGAGGAAATAACACACCAAAAATTATTTCAGTCTCATCCCTGTGATATGGAATATCACTGCAGGGCATTAGGAGACAGTAAAATGTAAATATATATGGAATACCAGCTTCTTTTCCTTGAACACACATATCAAAATAAATGAAATATCATAAATGTAGCATTGGAACTAGTAGTACATTGACTTGTATTTAGTAACTTGCCCTCGCTCGGGCTCTACTAAGCTCTCCAAGCAGATCTTTGGGTTTTGGGCTTATTTTTGGCGTGTTCTTTTGTTTTCAAGTTTATCGGACTTTCTTTTTTTCACTGATCGCCCAAAAAGATACCAGTGCAAAAAGAAATCTCGATAAAAAACCTAAAATACGTTAAAATAAGCCCAACCCAAACCTCTGCTTGGAGAGTAATACTAAGCTGAAACCGACTTGATATTCCTACGGCATTCCAAGGGCATGAGAAACATTCTGATCGCATTTGGAGGGAAAACCGGAGCGGTTCAGAATGTTTGGAATGCATCTCGATTGTTGCCGAGATCAATCTATTTTGGGCTGCGGTGTACAGCAAGTGCGAAATGAAAGGAAATGGAACGAAGTTTAAATTGAAATGAAACAAGAGAGATTTTTATATTAAGTAGAAATGTATAAATCGTTCACAACGGGTTCCCCTTTAACCCCCCCCCCCCCCAAATTATGGATGAAATGTACTAGTATTATACCAGAGACGTTAAACGTAGCTTGGTGTACCAGGATCGATCTTTTTACCGACCACATTTGTATCTTACTTAGTCCTTACTCAGTTCCGTTTCCTTACATTTTGTGCTACGTGCTACCTATTTTGTTTCATTCCGATTCATATTCCGTTCTATTTCGTTCCATTTCGCACTTTCTGGAATGCATTTCGCACGCGGCCGGAATGCATTTCAAATGCAGTCAGATCGTCCCGATTGGCCCTCGAATGTGTCCGGACGTGACGTAAAAGAGAACGCCGCTTGCATGCACAATTACGACCGACTGCCGCTGGAATGTAGCAAGAATATAGTCGGAATTAAAAGGAATCGCCTGGTCAACACGCATCGCGTCATGCCGCCCAGGAAGAAGGTGGCCTACAAGGTCAAGAACTACACCGCAGGCCGTGGCTTCGGCTGGGGCAGAGGTAGTACTGAAGAACCAGCGGGTGTTGTAGAAGACGTCCCCCCTCCCCCATACTCTCAGAAGGGCATACTCACAGCCCAGTCCACCTCTGACAGCGACGATGATCTCCATCCCTCCGAGGCTGCTACATGTAAATCCCAGAAGAAGCGCAAGAGGGAGCTCGTGACCGCTGACTTCACGGAGGAACAGGAGCGGGAGATGGTGGAATGGCTCCAGGCCCCGCAGCAAAACTGCCTCTTCAACAAGAAACACCCAAACTACATCAGGAAGGGAGTTAGGGATGCGCTATGGGAGCAGAAGGCCAGAGAACTGTGTAAGACCAGCTACCAACTGAAGAAATGGTACGTAAGTTTAAAGTGAAAACTTAACATCCAACACAAAGCAAGAAGTTCTCTCACCTAGAGCTTTCCACCAGTCACTCTGGTCTTCCTTAGTAGACTGACCCAGTGAGGCTTGTCACCTGGCTTCTTTGAAATGTGACGTCAACACTGGCTAACTACTAGCCGCTCTCACCAGCTACTACTATTGGCTAACGCTAATGAACATGTAAATGAGATAAGGGTCTAAACTGTGTACTTCTGCCTGTTGCAGGTACACCAACATGAGGTCCAGGTTTGGTAAGCTGAAGCAGAACCACACAGGTACTGGAGAGGAGGAACTGATGACTGCACGGGACCGCTGGATCCTCCACCACTTCCAATTCCTCAGGCCCTACCTCATCGTACAGGTCAAAAAGAGGGTAACTGTCAGACTATTTTTTTTTTACCTTCGCAGGTCATGTTTTTGCTTGCGGTTATTTATTACCTTCGCCTAGAGGGTTATGTTTTTGGATGTGTCTGTATGTCTGTATGTATGTAGGTGGTTCAGCATGACACCTTAAGTCCATACGAATGCATTGTTTGGACTGATATGTGGGTAGATATTGACCTGTAGAAGAAATTAGTAGATTTCAGACCCCCTGGCAGCTGTCCTTGGTACTGAAGCATAACTTCTGGTTTTGATATATCACGTCCTATGATCATGATTTTTAGCAACGTGAAGAATTATAGTTATACATACACCCTACCCAGTTAAGTTTGCAACTTTGGGAGGCCAAGGCATGGCAAGAGGTTGACAGGTTGTCATGATTTTCAATATGTAGTTAGTTTAATGCCAATTATGCAAATCATGAGTTAATTTGCATAATTAATGCAGAAATTCTAAACATTAGCTGCGTTTCATGTTGGCACTTGTATAACAAAAATGGAACATGTGTAACTGTGAAAGAGAAACTTAAGGTTTGAGATCGTGGAACTTGCTTAACTACTTAGATGTGATGAAATTGCAACCATTTTTTCTTACATTACTTGCGATTGTTCTTTGTCCAGGTGAAGGCAAAGGTCCGAGCCACTACAGTTCCAGCTCCAACCCAGTCTGAGTCTGACCATCATCCCCCTGCTGCAGCCGCTCAGTCTGATGCAGACACCTCCCTGGGGTCCAGGGCTACCGACGACACCGACACCACCTGGGGAAACATCGCCGAACTACAGAAACAGCTGCTGAACAAGCTTTCCGAGACCAAGAAGTCGGCCATGCAGCGTCAGAAGGACAGCTTCGCCGACTACATGAAGGAGGTGACTTACACGTTCCCTCCCCCCATGTGGCTGAGGTTTCAGAGCGAAGTCAACAGCCTGATGCAGGAGTACCAGTTGGAACTCCACCAGGAACACCCTTCTACACACGCTCAGCAGCAAGACGAGTTCACAAGCCCTTACCCTCCTGAACTTACCCCGGGTCCTACCCGCCAGCAGTCTCCTTCAGCAGGCTGGCGGCAGCATCCAACGCAAGTCCACCGACCGACTTCTGTCTGGGGTACGCATCAGGGGGCCAGTTTAGAGCAGGAACAACTACCAGATAGACCACAGTCAGCTCCTCCACCCACCCACTCTGCCAGTAAACCCCATACACAGCCTTCAACATCCGGCCAGGGAAAGGACGCAGAAACTCAACACTATACTGTATACAAATCAACAATTATAAAAGAAGAAAACGACCATTAAAATTTTTTCTTGGACCAGGTTGTAAAAGAAGAAAATGACCTTAAAAAGTTTTTTTCTTGGAACAAGTTCAACTAATAGCACCTGCATTCCTTTTCACTGTAGACAATGGACATTCAAACACAAGTTTCAGAAATTTATGTTGATGTTAGATTTTGAGATGCCAACATTTGTACTTTTGTACAATGCCAGAATAGAATGATAATGTTACAAAAGTATGGTATCTATACTAGACTATATTGGAAAATACGTCTACATTGTAAGAGTAAGACATTTTCCCAACCATGCAATTCAAAAGTTTATTCTCATATAAATTTAGGTTCACACATTGGGATTTTTTCCAAGTTTCATAGCTTTGTTGACCACACATCACTCTATGTTTCAATGTGATACTTAACTTTGACAAACTCACCTTTATGTGAGTCATGCCCGCAAATGTTACCATACAAGTTATCAGTTTTTCTAATACATTTAGTGTAAGAATAGATCAAGCCAATAATAAAGTCACTTCTAATAAAAGTCAGTGACAGTATAAGTAGTACATATGTAAGTATAGTCATTTACTAAATACCTCAGAAAGGATATAAAAAATTCTTCATGGCGAAAAATACACTGTTGTACCTACACAAAATAATGAAACTTGAATTATTCTTTAGAAAGGAACACAACTTCATGTCAGATTTGGACTCAAGTTATATTAGTTCCATGCTGTATGTATTTCCAAAGAGATCCTTGTAACCAAGTGATATAGACCAGACTTATTTGTTGGGTGTTCTGGGTGTCCTGGTCCGAGCACTTCTCCTTGTGGCACCCCCCGGCTGGTTCTCGGCCTCTGATGAGCTGCCGCTCTGAGGACGACTGCGGGTTCGCTGTCTCGACTTGTTCGGGGTCACAACCTTCCACTCCACGGGTTTTTCTGTGGCCTCCGGGTGCTTCAGACAGATGACCGCCATCTTCTCTGTCACCTCGGGCTCCTCTGCGTCGGCTGCCATGTTAAGACTGGGACTGCGCTCCGACGTGGACGGGACCCTGCGAGTTGTGCCATTGGGCACAATTGGCGTAATGGCGCTGACGTCAAATGGAACCTGTGATGAGACACACACCACACATATAAAACCATACACTGACAGACATCTTTGTAAAATGAAAAATTCTAATGTTCTGCAATGCACTAGATCGATTTAAGGTTCCACTATTTAATAGGAGTGACAGGCACAGGAGCAGAGTTTTCCCCCTTTTTTAGGCTTGATTATGTGGATAACATCTGATCATGAGCATGCATAATTTTCGTCCATTTCCCCTTCCCCAAAACATTTGTGATCATATGTACTATTTTTTGAGTAATGGAAGGATGACAGGTCGAAAGGAAGGTGCCAGAGGAAGGCTAGGGAAGCAGGGCTCGAATTTCTACAACCTTCCACCACACCAAGTCTTCCAATGTCAAAGATGTGAAAGAACAGAAAAAATATTTATTGTGTGGCAAATACAGTGTATATAATGTTTTTTTATATACTTAGTGTGTTCAATCATTAAACTTTGTTCAACCTACCTGACCACTTAGATTTCAAAATAAAAGCAACTTTTTTCACACGCATCAGTTTTGGGGTGCCCACAGGATGTCATCCGCATAATCAAATCTGCATGGGCCTTACAT